>NW_026606273.1:600000-987801 GCF_029834395.1 Sorex fumeus
GCGAGTTGAACATGCCTCTGAAAACCAGTATTGAGTTACTTGGACATTCACCAGTGGCGTAACGAAAACCTGCCAGGAGTGGAGGTTCAGAGGAATTCCAGATTCGCAGTGAATGAATGGAACATTCTCTAGTGGTGATTCCAATGATTTCTGAAGGCTGGGTTTTGTGGACACGAAAATGTAGAGCTGAACAGGGTGGAGTGGATAGCCAAATGAACAGCACGTCTCTTAGTATGAACAGGCCACTGAAAACCAGCATTGGCTTACTTGGACATTCACAAGTGGTGTAACGATAACCCGCCGGGAGTTGAGAGTCAGATGAATTTAAGATTCGCAGTGAATGAACGGAACATTCTGTGGAGGAGATACCAATTATTTCTGAAGGTTGGGTTATGAGGACAGGAAAATGTAGAGCTGAATAGGGTTGGGTGGATAGCAAATTGAACAGCACGGCTGAGTGTGTTAGCAGGCGGCTTAAAACCAGCATTGTCTTCCTTGGACATTTACCAGTGGTGTCACGAAAACCTTCCAGGAGTGGAGACTCTGATGAATTCCAGATTCGCGTGATTGAATGGAACATTCTGTAGTGGTGATTGCCAACATTTAGGAATCTGGATAGTCTGGACAGGATATTGAAGAGCTGACCGATATTGAGTGGATAGCCAATGAACAGCACGGTTTCGAGTGTGAACAGACCACTAAGAAGCAGCATTGCATTACTTGGACATTCATCAGTGGTGTAACGAAAGCCTTCCTGGAATGCAGATTCAGAGTATTTCCAGATTCACAGTGAATGAATGGAAATTTCTGTAGTAGAGATTCCAATGATTTCTGAACGCTGGGTTGTGTGGACAGGAAAATGAAGAGCTGACTAGGTTTGACTGGATTGCCAATTGAACAGCAAGGCTGTGAGTGTGAACAGCCGCTGAAAACCAGCATTGGATTACCTGGTCATTCACCAGTGTTGTTAGGAAAATCTGCCTGGTGTGGAGAGTCAGAGGAATTCCAGATTCGCAGGGAACGAATGGAACATTCTGAAGTGGAGATAAGAATGATTTCTGAAGGCTCGGTGTGTGGAAGGAAAATCAAGAGCTAACCAGCGTTCACTGGATAGCCAATTGAACAGCACGGCTGCGAGTGTTAACACGCAGCTGAAACCAGCCTTGGGTTGCTTGGACATTCACCAGTGGTGAAACGAAAACCTGCTGGGAGTGGAGAACAAGATGAATTCAAGATTCGCCTGAATGAATGAAACATTCTGTAGTGTAGATTGCAATGGTTTCTGAGGTTTGTATTGTCTGAACTGGAAAAAGAAGAACTCACCAGTGTTGAGTCGCTAGACCGTGAACAGCACGGGTTCGAGTGTGAATAGACCGCTGAAAACCATCATTGCGTTACTTGAACATTCAGCAGTGGTCCAATGAAAACCTGCCGGGAGTGGAGATTCAGATGAATTCCAGATTCGCAGTGAATGAATGGAACATTCTCTAGTGGTGATTCCAATGATTTCTGAAGGCTGGGTTTTGTGGACACGAAAATGTAGAGCTGAACAGGGTGGAATGGATAGCCAAATGAACAGCACGTCTCGTAGTAAGAACAGGCCACTGAAAACCAGCTTTGGCTTAATTGGACATTCACAAGTGGTGTAACGAAAACCTGACGGGAGTTGAGAATTAGATGAATTTCAGATTTGCCGTCAATGAATGGAACATTCTGTGGAGGAGATACCAATTGTTTCTGAAGTTTGGGTTATGTGGACAGGAAAATGGAGCTGAAGAGGGTTGAGTGGATAGCAAATTGAACAGCACGGCTGAGAGTATGAGCAGGCCACTTAAAACCAGCATTGGCTTACTTGGATATTTACCAGTGGTGTCACGAAAACCTGCCGGGAGTGGAGATTCAGATGAATTCCAGATTCGCTGTGAATGAATGGAACATTCTGTAGTGGAGATAACAATGATTTCTCCAGTCTCTGTGGTGTGGACAGGAAAATGTAGAGCTGGCCAGGGTTGAGTGGATAGCCAATTGAACAGCACCACTGCGCTTGTGAAGAAAACACTTAAAACATTGGGTTACTTGGACATTCAACAGTGGTGTAACGAAAACCTGCCGGGAGTGGAGGTTCAGAGGAATTCCAGATTCGCAGTGAATGAATGGAACATTCTCTAGTGGAGATTCCAACGATTTCTGAAGGCTGGGTCGTGTGGAAGGAAAATCAAGAACTAATCAGGATTTAGTGGAAAGCCAATTGTATAGCATGGCTGCGAGTGTGAACATGCAGCTGAAAACCAGCATTGGGTTACTTGGACATTCATCAGTGGTGTAAGGAAAACCTGCATGGAGTGGAGAGTCAGTTGAATTCCACATTCGCAGTGAATGAATGGAACATTCTGTAGAGGAGATTCCAATGATTTCTGAAGCCTGTGTTGTGTGGACAGGAAAATGAAGAGCTGACCAGGCTTGAATCGATAGCCAAGTAAACAGCAGGGCTGCGAATATGAACAGGCCGCTGAAAACCAGCATTGGGTTACTTGGACATTCAACAGTGGTGTAATGAAAACCTGCGTGGAGTTGAGAGTCAGATGAATTCCAGATTCGCAGTGAATGAATGGAACATTCTGTAGTGGAGATAACAAAGATTTCTGAAGGCTGGTAGTGTGGTGGGACAATGAAGAGCTGAACAGGGTGGAGTGAATTGTCAATTAAACAGCACGGCTGCGAGTATGAACAGGCCTCTGAAAACCAGCATTGGCTTACTTGGACATTCACAAGTGGTGTAATGTTAACCAGGCGGGAGTGGAGAATCAGATAAACTCCAGACTGGGTGAAGCTCCTACGACCCCACGGTCGATTCCTCCCTGGCCCACTCTAGGCAAATACAGCCCCCATCCTGCTGACCTGTCATCTGGGGATTCCTGGGAGACTCGAGATGCTCGGGATCCACAGTGCAATTTTCTAGACCTCATCCCCGCAGATTAGAGTCCACGACTAACCTTGGATGTGGAGACAGGCAATGAGCAAACCCTGCCCCAGGGTCAGGAAATACCTATGAGCACGCCTTCTATTGGTCCATGATTTGCCCCGCTCCTCTCTCATTGGCTGTTGCTAAGGCCTAGAGCCCTGCGGACTGGTTACTGGGGGAGGGCTCCTTAGCCAGGAAACCTTTGTGCTCCAGCCACCAGCTTCTCTTCTGTACCGTCAGATGCTGACCATTAGACTACAGACCCTGTGCTTCATCACCGGACCTAGTCCTCCAATGCCAGTTTATAAGCTTTTCCACATGTTTTGCAAAACCCAGAACAAATACCCAGACCTTGGCTCTAATTCATTAGAAGGTCTCAGTGGACCTGTATATCAGAGTTTTAGAAATTAAGATCAATATTAGGATATTTGAAGTTTTAGTTTAGCCAATAAGAGATCTGTCCAAGTTTCCATAAGATTCACCTGCCACATTTGTATTGGCAGGGCAGGGGGGAACGAGGATTTAGCACTTCCTAACTAAGGAACTTTCTACAAAATTTGCCTTGCATGTGGCCAACCAAGGACTTTGGACTTCGCATTTGGTACAGTGAATTTTGATGTACTAATTATAAATGTGGCTCTGCCAAACCCAGTATTGCGGCTCAAATAATAAAGAATCTCAGACAACCCTGCCTTTCCTTAGCATTTCTGGTTCACGGATGCAGGCTAACAAAATAAAAAGTGACTGACAGTTACCTGAATTTCACATTCAAACGAATACACACAGCACCTCAATCTTTGTTTTCTTTTATCTCGAAATCTATTTTTTATTTTAATGAATCACCATGAGATACAGACTTACAAACTTTCATGATTGCGTTTTGATCTTGAATTCTTTTGAGACAAATAGAAAGTGGTTTGTAGGAAGCTCATAGCTATGGGTATGGTGTATGGTAATACCCTCAATGTAATACTCAGGAAGGTTAAGGTGTTTTACTGGAGTGACAGAGAAGTTATGTATTTCTCAATATATATTGTTATTTTGTTCAGTTTAAATTGTTTGTCTATTGGTTACAGGAATATCTACAAGGTCTTATAAACCTGTTCCCTCTACCCTGGCAATGAGGCAAGGCAGTAGAGAAGTCCAGTCTTCAGTCCCAAAGCAGGCCCCAGAAGCCTGTTAGCTGGATCCCCCTCTGTAAATGCACTATCTGAGTATCTAGAGTAAACTCTCTGCATGCTTTAAAGCATGTGGTAATAATACTTTGGGGTTTTCTTTTGTTTTGAGGCCTCACCTGGCAGTAGTCAAGAAATACTCCTGGTGGGGCTTAGTGGATCATACAGGATGCTCAGGATTATGCTCAGATTAGGTGCATTTAAGGCAATGATAATACCTGCTGTACTATCACTCCAACCACTATTATGGTAGGATTTTAAATGGAAACTTTAGTAACCCTTCATAAGACGATAATTTTTTTTTCTACAGAGAAACCTGTCTCTGAGGGGCAATGTGGTTTCTCTTCCACATTTACAATTACAGTTACAGATTGTATTCAGTAAAGTTGGCAATATGTTCACATTGGTTTGGTAAGAACTGGGGTCAAAATTTATAAATTATTTATTTTTTATTGAATCAGGGTGAATCAGAGCATTGCATAATTGTTCATGATTGTGGTTCAATAGTCCAACACCCATCCCTTCTACCAGTGTATTTTCCCAAAACCAGGGTCCTCAGTTTCCCTCCCACTTCTTCAAGTCACCCCCAACCCCAGCCTCTCTCTATGGCAGGTAATGGTCTCTATGGCAGGTAATTCTCTCTCTCTTTCTCTTTTAATTTTAGGCATTATGGTTTGCAATAAAGAAGCTGACAGGTTATCATGTATATCCCTTTACCTGCTTCCAACACTCAGCTCTTGTCCAGAGTGATCATTTCCAAGTAGTGTTGTCAAATGGATCCTCTTCTATCATAACTATCATCCAATTCTCCCACCACTGATCAACCATTGACCATTCATGTAGCTTGATATTTGTCAATTTAGATTAAATAAATTAGAGAAAGACCACTTTATCAAGTAGGCATCTGGTCCTATTTTCCCAACTGAAGGCTCAAGGGCAGTTTAGCTTTTTAAATTTTTTTTGCCTGAATCCAAAGGGTCCTTCTAGATCTCAGAGACAGAAGCACTGTTTTCCTCATGTTAGAGGCTGTCTCTTGAAGACAGTGCCCTACTATTAATATGAGTGTGGCCCCATAGGAAAAAAAATACATGTAGATGCTAGTGACAAAGGAATACGAAAGAATGAAGAGAATGTACACAGAAGTTTCAGGTCAATGATGTTCCTCTATGACTATAATGATGGATAAATAATATGGTTTTCTCAAAATATCTAGAAAGTATAGCATCGAGAGTGAATCCTGGGGCCAGATTGATACAGGTAGGGTGTTTGTAAATTATGTGGTTGACCTGGATTAGATTCAGAGTATCCAATATGGTCCACCCGTGCACCGCCAGTAGTAATTCCTAAATGCAGAGACAGGAGTAACCCCTGAGCATCGCCAGGTATGACCTAAACAGCTAATAATAATAATAATAATAATAATATCCATCATATCAACTTTAGAAATGTCTTTGATGATTGTTAAATGAAGCAAGTCAGAAGAAGGATAATCACAGGACGATACCACTTCTATGTGGCATTTAGAATAACTGGATGAGGAAATGCAATGTTTTAAAGAGGAGGATGGTCTATTCAATCTTAGCCCCAGGGTAGAGGGAAGAGAAAGGAAAAAAGAGTGGAGAGAAGGGAGAGAAAAGTCAGAGGAGAAGGAATGGGGGTCAGGTCCGGGGATTCAGGTTTTATTAAGGAAAGATAGAGCCAAATATCCAAACCACAGTATCAAGAACAATGAAATCAAGAGACCAAAATTATAACAGCCAAACTGAGAGAGATGCTTGTCCAGAGGGCATGGCTGGAGGTGGGTAGGTGATATGGGCAGGAACCTGAGACCATTGGTGGGGGGAACTTGGCACTAGTGGTGGGATTGATGTTGTAATGTTGTATGTCTAAAGTTCAACCATGAATAACTTTGGAAATCATGGTACTTTAGTTTTTTACATGTCCTGATTGGAAAACAAATTTTAAAAAGAAAAGAAAATTAAATGTCTTTGATAATTATATTTCATGGAAAAGAAAGTCAAAGCAGAGGGAGCACATCAAACTTAAACACTTCTGCACTGCCAACGAACGGCGGCCAAAATCAAAACACTCCCCCAATGAACAGGAGAAAATATCTGCACAGCATTCTTGTGACAAAAACACAAATTTCCAAGATGTGCGAACGATGGCAAAACTTACAAACAAAATAATATACTCAGAACTTACACCTTGCTCTGTGCTCAGAGATCACTCCTGGTGGCCTTTAGGGACCATAAGTGTTGCAGGGGATCAAACCCAGGCCAGCCTCGGTAGTGTTAAAAGCAAGTTCCCTTCCCACTGTCTAAGTAATCAAGCCCCAGTCCACCTAATTTTAATTGATGCTTTCGGGATCTCTGAGCCTCTCTGGTGTGATCCCTGAGCAGAGCCAAGTGTGCTACCCCAAAACAAACAAACAAAAAACCACAAAACAACATCAAAAACATATCTTCTCCCTTTTACCGTTAATTTTTCCTGGATCTCCTGTTTCCTTTGATGTTTTCTCACCTATCTCTCAGTCTACCTATTGTCAGGTGTATTCAAACAGCTTTGCTTAGCCTAGGGCAGTCAAACCTCACTTAACTTTGACCCCTCAGCCTGCCAGGAGAGATCTCTGAGCATTGCTAAGTGTGGCCCAGAAAACAAAATGAAACAGAACAAAAGAAAACAAAATATAAAAATAAAAAACATATCATCTACACAATGGAATACTATGCAGCTCTTAGGAAAGATGAAGTCATGAAATTAGCTTCTAAGTGGATAGTCATGGAGAGCATCATGCTAAGTGAAATGAATCAGAAAGAGAGGGACAGACATAGAATGACTGCACTCATTTATGGAATATAAAATAACACAATATGAGACTGACACTGAAGGACAGTAAAGACAAGGGCCAGAAAGATTGTACCATTGTTGGAAATCTGCCTCCTGAACTGGGGGAGAAGGCAGCTGGAATAGAGAAGGGATCACTAAGTGAATGAGGGTTGGAGGAATCATTCGGGATGGAAGATGTGTGTTGAAAGCAGATAAAGGACCAAGTGTGATAGCCTCTCAGTGTCTATATTGCAAAAGTAGAGAGAGAGTATGAAGGAAATTGTCTGCCATAGAGCAGGGGTAGGGGTGGGATGTGGTGAGGGGGTGGATAGTGGTGACAGTGGTATTGGAAAATGTGCACTGTTGGAGGGATGGGTGTTCAATGATTGTATGAGTGAAACTCAAACATGAAAGCTTTGTAACTGGAGCTCATGGTGGTTTCAAATAAGAATAATGACCATAAAATAAATAAATAAAAACCAATACACCTTCCACTTTTCACCTCTCCTCTTTCCCTGCTTAAAGACTGATTCGAGTCAGTCCCTTCCTCCAAGCTTACATGACGTCACTGAGGAGCAGCTTATCAGAGGTTCTGCCCTACTCAGTGTAGCCTTTCGCCACTAATCAAGAACTGTAGGGATGTAAGTACGAGGTCGGGGTGCTGGGATTTTTTCCTCTTGAATCTCATTTTCAAGAGTGAGTCTCCTGCCCCTGCGCCTGGCTGTTCCTCGCTGGGGTCCCTTGGAGGGGAGCGGGTTGAGCTTTCCTCCCCGCCCCGACCAGGGCTCCAGCAGCCGAAGACCTCCAGGACCAGCCACCACAATGCTGAGACCACTCTCCGCACACATGAAGGTACTGGCAGAGGGACAAAGCCACGCGGGTTCCGGGGCCGAGATCTCCAAGCCTACTCGAATTGGAGTCGAGCATCCTCGACCCAGATCCTCCAAATTCCAGTAGGCGGGGGTCACACCCACCACCTGGCACCCTGGCGCCGTGTAATCCCATCAGCGGCCAAGACTCAGAGACTATAAAATCCAGCTCCCGGAACCGCGCGGCCGCATCTTATCAGGACATCTTTTTATGATATTTTATTATCTCATTCCTACTTTGGACAAACTTGCAGGCTATCGAATATAGCCTGCCCAGAGGGCAGAGTCTGGCAAACTCCCCGTGGCGCACCAAATATGCCAAATACCAGTAACAATGATGGGTCTCTTCTCCTAAAGAGCCTTGAATATAATCTCAGGGCTAGGATGAAAGAGACGTTACTGGGGCCTGCTCGAGGCAATCGACGAATAACAGGATGATGAATGAATGAATGAATGAATCTCATTTTCCTTGAGCAAGGTTCAGCCCATTTTATATTAGTTTTGTTTTTAGTTGGGGAGTCACACCCAATGATACTGAGGGCTCACTCCAGGTTCTGCACTCAGAAATTCCTCCTGGCATTTCTTGGGGTGTCAAAGATCAAACCCAGGTCAGTCACATGACAGGCAAGCGCCTTACTCACTGCACTATCTCTCCAGCCCCTGAAATGCTGTTTTTTTTTTTGTCTGGAATGAACTGGAATGAAGAAGCCATTAAGATGGACACACCAACTAACATCCCTCTTCTGCTGGAAGGTCACTCTCCGAAAATGCTTAGTTCATGCCCTCATTCCCTCTGAGTATTTGTTCAAACTTAAGCTTTTGTTTATTTATTTACTTATTTATTTTTAGGTTTGCGGGAATCAAAAACCAACAGTTCTCAGGGCTTATTATTGGTTCTGTGCTTAATCCTGGCAGTGCTCAGGGGACCTCATGGGGTGCCAAGGATCAAAACCCAGGTCAGCTGCCAAACGTACCCACAGTACCATTGCTCCCATAGCATCCCCCAAATATCACCTTTGAAACATGACACTAACAATTTCCTATTTAAAATAAACATTCTGTTACTAGATCACAAACCTTTTGACAGTTCATTTAATTTCTAAATGCTACATAACATAGCCTTTTCATTGAAAATGTGAACTTAAAGGTATTATTAATCTCTTTTGTACACATATGCATGGCAAATTTTTTTGGAGTAACCACACTCAATAATGACCAGGGTTCAGTACTGACTTTGCACTCAGAAATTACTACTGGCGATGCGTGTGGGACCATTTGGAATGCCAGGAATGGAATCTGAGTCGACCTCATGCAGAGCAAACGCCCTACCCTCTGTACTATATCTCTCCAGCCCCTACATGGTAAATTAATAACACTGACAGATCATCAATAGTATATAACCTATGGATTATCAATAATTTCTGACAGTTGCACATTAGCAAAGGTTCACAATTATTTTGTCTAATGGTTAAGTATTTCCAGATCCAAATGTTTAATAGTACAGCGAGGAGGGCACTTGCCTTGCGTGTGACCAACCTTGGTTCAAACACCAGCATCCTATATGGTCCTCCAAGCCTTCCAGGAGTGATCCATGAGTTCAGAGTCAGGAGTAAGCCCTGAGCACAACCTGGTGTGGCCCGACATTAAAATAAGACAAGACAAACAAGCCAACAAATAAAAAAAAACTATTTAAAGAATGGATAAACACTAAAGAGTCTGCTATACCGCTAAGTAGTTATAGTATTAGACATGAAGTTTGCCACAAAATAAAATACATATAGGGCTTATAGAAAATGTTGTGAGAAGTATGAAGCCAGCAACTATTTCAAACTTTATTCTACAAGCATTTCACTGCTTCATTCAGTATAAAATAGAATCATTTGTTCATTGTACTAAGTTCCAAATGACAGAAGGCAGAGATTCAATTGTTTTCATTTTCAAAGCATGTTTCTTTTGATCCTTAGTATGATCTGGCCATGGGAGAATGAGCAACAGTACAGCAAGTAGGGTGTTCACACCTTGCAGGCGGCCAATGCAGGATTGAACCACGTCATCCCGTTTGGTCACCTGGGCACTGCCATTCCTTAGTCCAGGGCCAGAATAAACCCCTGATCATCGTCACCTGTGACCCCAAAATAGCCAAAAATATAAATTAAAAATTAAATTCATATATATATGGTCCAGTGATCCCATTAAAATTCAGGTTGATAGTTTTTATCATTAAGAATTATCATTTCTGCATACTAAAAGTAGACGATAGGCCAAACATGATGGACACTTACTACATGTATTGCAAATGATAACAGCCAAAAAGAGAGAGCAAGTAAAAGGGCCTGTGTTTGTCACAGAGGCAGGGGCCAGGGGGAGAGGGTGGGGATGGCAGGAGGGGTAATGAGAACATTGGTGGTGGAGAATGGGCACTGGTGGAGGGATGGGGACTCGATCATTATATGACTGAAACTCAAACATGAAAACTTTGTAAGTCTGTAACTGTATCTCAAGGTGATTCATTAAAATTTTTTGAATTTTTAAAAAAGAATTATCAGGGGCTGTAGTGATAGCACAATGACTAGGACATTTGCCTTGCACGCGGCTGACCTGGATTCAATTCCCAGCATCCCATATGGTCCCCCGAGAAGCACCAGGAGAAATTCCTGAGTGCATGAGCCAGGAGTAACCCCTATGCATTGCTGGGTGTAACTAAAAAAAAAGCAAAAAATTATCATTTATAATTCTTCTCTTCCTAAGTCAATTCAGACTTGGTTGTTCCACAATAAGCCCCAAATTGAGAGAAGCCTTAGAGAAAAGCAATTACTCTCCAAAAGTTGTCAGGGCTATTTGATCAGCTATGGGATCTTTTGATTTCTCTGAGGCCAATTATCCCCAAGTTTGATTTCTGCTCTGCTCCTACAGAACTCTGCAGACTCAGGCTGATGAAATGGAAAAGCTTCTGAAGTTAACACCTGAGGGACTTTGATTAAAAACTTTTCTAAATTGATCCACTTGCAAATCAGGCAGTAATTTGTAGTCCATGGGCACATCAGAAAGTTCCCTGATCTCTAGGGACCAAGTAACCGGTGTGTTTTGATAGACCTGGATTAATACACAGGCATTCACCCGCAGCCTGGCTGAAGGTCCCATCAACTTCACCAACCTCAGACTCAGTAAATATCTCCTGTCTCTTCTCCTGCTTGAAGAAAGAGACAGGGATTTTTCTTCAGAAAAAATTCCTTTCCCTGGAGCTGGAGAGATAGAGCAGGGGGTAGGGAGTTTGCCTTGCACACAGCTGACCCTGGTTCCAACATCCTGACATTCCATAGGGTGCCCCAAGCACTGCCAGGAGTATTTCCTGAACGCAGAGCCAGAAGTAACCAGAACATCACCAAATGTGTGAGTTCATAAGGTAAGGGCTACTACTGTGATGCATGTGTGTGTTCTGTGGCTCAGAGCTGGCTTCCCGCCTCCCCACCTCCCCAGGGCTCCCCAACAGAGAGACAGAGAGATGTGGAGATGAAGGACCACATTCTGATGGTGAAAAAGGCCCGTTTGATGCATCGTGGCTAGCATGTTTATTGAATATCTGAAGGGAGATTGAGGTAAGGACATAGGTGTGATTGGTCATTTACATAGATAAACATTTGGCAAAGGAAATTCTCTTGGGGATATCAAATTAAGAAGACACTGTCTCCCAGGGAATTCTACATTGCTTTTATCTTTCCCTCTGGTTGTATAAGTTATCAATACCTGGGTTGTTTGGATAAACACAGTAAGAGACACAGATCTCAACACTTAGTTCTCTGGGCTCTGAGAGCAAGCAAGGCTTTTACCGTAAATCCCAGACTAAATCCTCAGGATATTTCAGCTTGTCCTTCCCCATGGGGGTCCTGTCTCTTAGGGTGTAACAGTTTGCAACAAGACCATGACGGCTTGCACATGTCGACTGGGATTCGATCCCAGGCACCCCATAATGCCACCCCTCCAGTCGCGCCTGGAGTGATCTCACACCGCTAGGTGTACAAAAACAAAACCAAGTGCAACCAGGAGGAAGAAAAGGGGCTGGCCGGCCTGCCCCTGGCGACCGGCTGTTCCAGAACTCCTGCATGGGCATCCGCAGTTCTCCTAAGTGGACATGGTCAGGGCCAGTGAGGGGCATTCAGTTGATCTTAGGGGGAGCAGCGGAAGTTTAGCTGGATGTTTAGCACCTCTGCACCCCATACAAATGGGCCTATGACTGCAAGCCAAGAGCACTAACCACTCTGCTCCTGTTGCAGCAGCCCGAACTGCTAGCTTGATTCTTAATGACCCTATACCTAACACTGAAGCAAAGAAATGGGCAGGAAGTCTTAAGCGTGGGAAAAGTCGGGCCACGGTAGTTCCGCAGAAATGCCACAAGATGTCGCTGTGAGAGTTTTCGTTTCTCAACAGGCCCGTTTCTCTTAAGAGTTTTCCACCCTTGGGTTTGCTTCAGTGATAAGTAATGGATAATTAAGGATCAATGAAGCTGCTTCCACAGATACTGCTGTATGAGAACCGTGCGAGTGCTTTCTTTCACTAGAGTAACCTGGGTTCGATTCCAGCCTTCAGATCTTGTGGGGGACGTAACTGAATCTTCTCGGGTGTCATGTGGGTTGCTCCCACTTTGTCTCTGGACCACAAGGGGTGCAGAGGATTGAACCTGACGTGAAAGAACAAGACAAAGTCATTTATTTTTATTTTTGTTCTCTTCTCTCTGAGCTAGAAACCTTCTGAAGCCACTTTGCTATGTCTGTGACCAAGTCATTGAGAAATATTTCCTACTATGGGCAACCCACACCCCATCACCCCACATTCTGAGGGTGCCCAAACCTCTACGATAAGGAAAAGGCAGCATGGATACCGCATGATATAGCTCAGAAACGCCCACGTTGGGAGGAGGGAATCCTCCAATAAGGGACTGAGGCTGTTTTGGTTTTATTTGGTTTGTTCATATTTTGGGAGACACAAATCCAGCCAAACGCAGAGGTTCTCCTGACGCTGCATTCAGGAATCTTGCATGATGGTGGGGCTGTATGGAGAGCCAGAGAAAGAGCCAGGGGCCTGTGACTGCAAGCCAAGAGCATTAAACGTCCTGCTCCCGCTGCAGCAACCCAAGCGGCTTGCTTGATCCTTAATGACTTTATACCTAACATTGAAGCAAAGAAATGGGCTGGAAATCTTAAGCGTGTGAAAAGTCGGTCAGCGGTAGTTCCACCGAAACGGCACGAGATGGCGCTGTGGACATTTCTGTTCCTCTTCACGTTCCTTTCTCTAAGAATTTTCCACCCTTGGGTTTGCTTCAGTGTTAAGTATGGGGTAATTAAGGATCAAGCAAGCAGCTTCCACAGTGCAGCGGTAGGGGAGCCTGCGGTTGCTTGTCTTTCACTTGAGTAATCTGGGTTCAATCCCAGTCTTCAGATATTTGTGGGGTGGTAGCTGAATCTCCTCGGGGGTCGAGTGGGTTTCCTTAGCTTTGTCTCTAAACCTCGAGGGGTGCAGCAAATTGAACTGAGCCTTTAATGAGCAAGGCAAGGTTATTTTCTTACATTTATTGTTCTTTTCTCTCTGTACAAAAAAGTTCTGAACGCACCTTCTGATGCCTGTGACCGTGCCCTTTGAAGGTTTCCTGTCATGGGCAACCCACAGCCCATCATTCCACATTATGAAGGTACTCTAATGGTCTTCTACACCGACATGGGGAATGGAAGAATATACAGTTCTGACACCCTCAAGTCGGGGTGAGGGAATTCACCATCAAGGAACTGAATCTCTGTGTTTTACTTTTTTTCTTGTTTATTCCTTTATGGTTGTGGCCACACCCGGATATGCTCAGGGCCTTCTTCTGCTCTGCACTCAGTAATCACTATGGACATGAGTGAAGAACCATATGGGAAACCTATGACTATACCCGGGTCCTGTGGATGCAAGGCAAAAGCACTATCTGCACTGCTCCCGTTGCAGCGGCCCAAGCTGTGTGCTGGATCCTTAATGACCCCATTAAAGCAAAGAGAAGGGCCGAAAATCTTAAACGTGGGAAAATTTGGACCGCACAAGTTATGCTTAAACGCCACAAGATGGAGTTGTGGGTGTTTCCGTCCCTCTCCATGCCCGTTTTTCTAAGAATTTTCCACCCTTAAGTTTGCTTCTGTGTTAAGTATAGGGTAATTAAAGATCAAGCACGGAGCTTCAAAGGGGCGTGGTATGAGATCCTTGAGGTCGCCAGTCTTTCACACAGGTGACCAGCATTTAATTCCCACCTTCAGATCTTGTGGGGTACATAGCTGAATCACCTTGGGGGTCGAGTATGCTGCTCCATCTTTGCCTCTGGACCACGACAGGTGCAGAGTATTGACCCTGACGTGGACAGAGCAAGGCAAAGCTGCAAGGCTGGAGCCATAGCACAGTGAGTAGTGCGTTTGCCTTGCATGCGACCGACATGGCCAACTCGAGTTTGATTCCTCCACCCCTCTCAGCAAGCTACCGAGAGTATCTTGCCCACAAGGCAAAGCCTGCCAAGCTACCCATGACATATTCAATATGCCAAACACAGTAACGAGTCTCACAATGTTACTGGGCCCGCTCGAGCAAATCGATGAAAAATGGGAGGAAAGTGACAGTGACAGTCTGAGCTGAAAAACATCAGAAGCCACTTTGTTATGTCTGTGACCCGACCATTTAGAAGTATTTCCTGCTATGGGCAACTCACACCTTATCACCCCACGTTCTGAGGGTACCCAACCCTCTTCTTAGAGGAAGAGGCAGCATGGATGCAGCAAGATACAGCTTAGAAACACCCACGTTGGGGTGAGCTAATCCTTCAATAAGGGACTGAGGCTGTTTTGGTTTTATTTGGTTTGTTCATGGTTTGGGAGCCACAAATCCAGCAAAGCGCAGAAGTTCTCCTGGCTCTGCACTCAGGAAGCACTCTGGCATGATGGTGGGGCTGTATGGAGAGCCAAAGAGTGTGAGAGCTTTCTTTCAATTGGGTAACCTGGGTTCGATTCCAGTCTTCATATCTTGTGGGATACATAACTGGACTCACTATAAACAGTACTCCTCTCCCACAGTCCAGGGGCTTCTCCCCTGGGGAGGTTTGTTTCCATGGACTGAGCACAACAGTCTCTGAGTAGCTTGTTCCAGGGGAGCTCTTCTTTGCAGATTGGGTGCTCACTTCCTATGGTAACCCACAGAAGACCTCCCACCTGTCTTGGCATCCTCATGGGGCTGAGGGCATAACTGCTCACTCGAGATTTTGTCACAATGTGCATGACAAGAAGAATTTCACCCGGGCTCTTTGCTACCTGAAGAACAGCAGAGAAGGATTCCAATTACTGTGCCTGATAGTCTTCTCGTCAAAAAAATTCTAGACCTGCAGGTTAGTTTCTAACATTTACCCGACTCAGTTGCAATTCTGACACGTGGATGGATTTTCCAGGCAAAGACCTAAAGTTTCAGCAAGATGGACAAGCAAAATAGACCGACACCAGGTCACATAGCTGTGTAAGTTTTTTTTCCAACTCAAATAACAGACACAGTAAGTGGAAATAATTCCCTCTGCAGAAAATTGAAGCACCAGTTTAGGGTGAAAATAAAAGGAGCCTGAGACTGGGTTTGGTACTAGCTCAGTGTGAAGCTTAGTGGGATAGCTTAGTGGGATACACGTGTGAAGGCAATGATGCATCCTCACACATCTCACCTGAAGCAGACTCCTCTCCAGGATCAATAAGTTTTCTGTTATCTCGTTCTATTTACTTAGGTGGGGAGAGGGTCACAACACCATTGCTCAGGGATTCCTGCTGCTGGGAATCTGGGGGCCATGTGGGATGCTGGGATCAAACCAAAGTTTTCTTCCTGGTGCCAAGCAAGTGCCTTTCCTAAAGCAAAACCACTAGTGCTGAACCATCGATTCATCTCAGCAATCACACTTGTCCTTGCTGCCTATCAAATGTAAAGTCACATTATTTACCCTAGAATAAAAAGAATTTTGGGGGGGGTTGGTGCAGGGGTAGGCATTTGCATTGCACACAGCCAGCCCAGCTTCAATCCCAGGCATCCGATAAGGTCCCCCAAGCACCAATAGAAATAGTTCTTGAGCGGAGACCTAGGATTAACCCCTGAGCATCGCTGGATGTAACCTCAAAAGCAAAAATAAATAAATAAATAAATATTTTTAGGTTTTAGAATTACTGCTTTTATGCAGCAACACGGTTGGAACTGGAAGATACCGTCTTGAGTGAAGTTAGTCAGGAAAAAGAAACAAAAACAGGATGATGTCACTCACCTGTGGAATACCAAACAATGGATGTGGAAATGTACTGTAAAGTGGCTGCTTAAATCATCCCTGATTCCAGTGTTTAGAGAGAAGCCGGACAAAGAAGGAAAGAAATTTGGGGTGCAAGAGAACCAGAAGTTTACAGGGATGAGGGATTCATTTATGCCAGTGATATGAGTGAGAGGTGTAGTCATTTACCCAAAACACAGATGCAACAGAACTGAAAACAAGAGATCTAAGCCGTAACCACTGAAACGTAGTCATGTGCTTGTCCAGATGACAGGCGGGGGTAGAGTGGGGACTGGGGTGGGGAGGAAATACGGGAACACGGGTGGAGGGAAGCTGATTCAGGCATTGGTGTTCAATTATTGTATGCCTAAGTACAACTATCAATAACTTTGAAAATCCTGGCACTTTAATGAAAACTTTAAAAAACAATAAAATGAAATAAATTTCCAGAATTCAGAACCCACTGAGGTTAAAGACCCTGTAGTCCCAGAAATAGGCTCTGATATTTTTCCTGTGGTGCTGAGACCATAGATGTGGTTGTGGGGATGGAGCCGGACCCCACCTTTCAAGTTGCATTCTCGGTGACTGAGCACTCCAATGGCATAATAGTTAGTTTCAACAAGAGATTCCTACAGCATACTTGTATGCAATTCCCTTGTTCCCAAAGGAAACTGCTGTAATGCCACATCCTGAACCTGTGATTTGAGTTCTGAAATCAAACAAAATGGACAATGAGAATTATTCCAGTGTTGAATGGAATGCAGTTGAATGACCAAGCATGTGGAGGACATCTCCATAGTTCTCACAGTCCAAGCAAGCCTACATAAAGGGAAAATCCGCGGGAAGTGTTGCTGGGAGGAGCTCAGCAATCCACAAAAATGCCTTTTGGGTTTTGTTTTTAATCAGACCCAGTGATGCTTGGGATACCATAGGGGATGCTGGACATCGAAGGTAGGCGGCATCTGTAAGGCGAGCACCCTCCGTGATGCACTGCTGTTCTGGTCCTAATTAACTTCACTATGGACTCACAGTCACAATTTAACATACACACAATAAAACAATTTTTGGTGCGTACAACCATACAGCAGATAGGCATTTGCCTTGCATGAGGCTGAAAGGGGTTTATCCTTGTACACTGCCATAAGCAACTTGTGAGTACCACCAGGAATAACTGCTGAGCATCCCCAGGCACCAAAAAAAAGAAAACTAAACTTCTTCCTATATTCAAAAAACATGGCAATGATCTAAAGGCAAAGATAAGCATGGTGTCAGATTAACTGAGTGGGGTCCAGAAAGGGTACCCGACCCTTTAGGAGTACAGTCAGGCTAGTTATACAGCCGGGGAAACAAGGGCCTTGAAACACATGGACTATTAGACATATCTGACAGATGAGGAAGAATGACAAAAAAAGTCAAGAAAGCAAAGCACAGGATCTCTCCGTAATGAACAGCTCCGGGGAGGAGACTCCCCTACCCCATGCAACACCCCCACATCACATGTTCTAGGGATGAGAAGGGGACACTCAATGTCCAATGAGCAACTCAAAGATTTTGTGGACTGGAAGACTCCTGGGTTGGCCACATGCAAGGCAAGCATCCTACTTGCTCTACTATTGCTCTGGCCATTTCTAAATATATGGGAGAAAACGGGAAAAAATGGGAGAGCACTTACAAAGCTTTCAGGTTTAAGTCTCGGTCATACAGTGAAACACCCGTCCCTTCACCGTGCACATTTTCCACCACTAAAAAACCCAAGTATACCGCCATTCCACACCCTCCCCCTACCTGTGGGGCAGATAATTTCCACATTACTCTTCGCTACTTTGATTACAGTCAATATTTTGACAAGAGACCCACCATTATTATTTGGGATTTTACCCCAGCACTCAGATCTGCTGAAAATGCAACAGTAGACAATTCTTTTTCGATTGCTGGTTACAAATAACGTATGAATTTGAAATTCTGAAATTTTAACAATTAAATCTGGAGGGATTTCTGCCAAAACCAGCTGGTTTCCAAGATTTGTTCCTGAGTCTCTGGGATTATGGCCATTAAACAGCTTTATCACGAGCCAGATAGGAGGTTCTCTGGAATGACTTAGGGTATTGTTGGGGAGGGGAGGAAAGGGCCGGCTCCACCCCATCCTGAGAGGTCCCACGTATCTTGTGAGTGTGGGCCCAAACCTGACTTTCCAATGGCGTTTGGAGGAAGGAGGCCACTAAGCCGCCAAGGGAGAGCAGGTGGAGGGACAGCACCGATTCCCAATGGGGTGGCCTGGGGACAGTAACCTACTGCAGGGTCCAGACGCATTTCTGCTAAAAGGCGCTGGATTTCGAGATTTGTCTCTGAATTTCTGGGATCATTGCCATTACGCACCTGGATCACGAGCCACAGAGGCCAATCGTGAGCACCAGACAACTCGGGGTCTTGTTGGGGTGGGGAGAAAAGGGCCGTCTCCACCACCATCCCGCTAGGCCCTTCATGTCTCCTCACTGAGGGCCCAAACCTAACCGTCCAGAAGCCATTAGTGATGGCGGACACTGAGCCGGCAGGCACGAAACCTATTCCCACGTGAAATACTCAGCTTTGGTAACCTACTGTGGGAACCAGACACATTTCTGCTGAAAACCGCTGGGTTCCGATATTTGTTTCTGAGTCTCTGGGATCATAGCCTATAAGCAGTTTGATCAGGAACCAGAGAGCTCTTGCCTCCAATTATATAGCTGAGCCAGAAATGGTTTGTTGGTGTGTCTCGAACATACCTAACTTTTGGCCATTTACTTTCTTGGAAGACTTTGCCCAAAGTTTTTGGAGTCTGGCCAAAGGCATAGCAGCAATTTTGGGGTATCTGGAAGTCTGACGGTGCCATCAAGCTGCTTATGGACTCACCTTACAAACACAGATTGACCTGCTGGTGGTACCATACCCCTGAGAAGTAGAAATTCTATATATGGAAAAAAAACATCAATAGTGGGGTTGGACACACTGTAAAGCAAGTAGGATGCTTGCCTTGCTGATCCAGGTCAAACATCCCCATTGCATAGGAACCCAGCAGCACCACAGAATAATTCCTAAGATGCAGAACCAGAAGTAACCTTGAGCATCAAAGAATCCCTTCCAACTCCCCTGAAAAAAGAAGCTATTAAAATTAATCCAAAGAGGGGCTGAAGTGATAGCAGAGCAGGTAGGACATTTGACTTGCATGTGACCAACCGGATTCAAATTCCAGCAACAATATGGTCCCCTGAGCTTTACCAGGAGTAATTCCTGAGTGCATAAGCCAGGAATAATGCCATGTGCAAAGCTGTGTGTGACCCAAAAAGCAAAAAAAAAAAAAAATTAAACCAAAGTGTAAATTTTCAGAGACAAATACCTCTCACTTGTCCAAATGCACCCCAAAGTCCCAACCCTAGCACGGAAGCCAATGAAAATGACCGACGGCAAAAGTGTCCCTTTCCTTTGGGGGCTGCCCATGAACATATCTGGAGTTTCGATAAGTGTTATATCCAGTCCAAAGGCTCCAAACAGGGTCCTGCGCAGTCTCTAGTAGGGTGGAATGAGATGGCCAAGACCCCACTCTCTGCAGGCTCCTCACACCAAGGCCTGAAGTCTATGTGCCCACCCTCCAGTGCCATCTTGGACCGGAATGCGATCATGGCTGCAGGGGCCCTCAGGATAACGCACCCTCACCCATGGCACCTGCACCACAGAACAACCCCCAATGCACCACTCAAAAGCAGCACATCCCCTAAAGCCTGGATATCCAGAACAAGTAAAAACAAGCATGAAAGCGACCTAAAAGCTGGCATGACCTGCTGTTCAAGTTCTCAAACCGGGATTTTCAGGGCGCTCAAGGATTCCAAATCCTAACACAGAAAAGACTTAAGAATGAAGGTTCAACTGTTTTTTCATTTTCAAAGTATTCAACGCAGCATCTTGGTTGATTTCTGCAATAATTCTCGCTAACCAGCCCCTCTGGGCCAAGCCAGAAGCATAGTAAACAATAAGAGAGTAGTGAGCTGTGACAGCTCTGAGAAGGGGGGTGTTTCTGTACCTGATTATTCAGTCACCTTCCTCCTTATTTTCATCACCAGGACCCATTATTTACAAGTTAACACACAAGCAATTCCATGCACAAGAATACTGGCATAGGTGCAGCCAGGGTTAAAATCAGCAGGTACCTTTCACTGCCATGAGGAGAAGCCTGTCGCAAGCAGGCAGGCTTACTTCCCTCTTAACTGCACTTTTTTAACACCCTTGACCATCGTGTCCAAAGGAAACTTGCTTGAATGACTTGTCCTGTTCTGTCATTAGAGACTGTTATTAAGGGATCAAACCATCCAGTATGAATTTTTGTTTATTAAGGTGTGAGGGGTACAGGGTACATTAATTATTGAGGCCACACAGAGGCCTTCCCACATTCCTTACATATACAGTTTCCTCGTCAGTGTGAATTTTCCTATGTACACTAATATTTGAGGCTGTAGCAAAGGCCTTCCCACATTCCTTACATATATATGGTTTCTCTCCACTGTGAATTCTCCTATGTACAGTCAATTGTGAGGATGAAGTTAAGGCCTTTCCGCACTCTAGACACATCTAATACTTCTCTCCATTATGAATTCTCATGTGTAGAGTAAGGAAAGAGAACCATGTGAATGCCTTCCCACATGTCTGACACTGATGAGGTTTCTCTCTGAGATGAATTTTCATATGTGCAGGATATACATATATGTGGTTTCTCTCCCATGTGAATTTTCCTGTGGTCACTAAGTGTTGAAGCTACAACAAAGGCCTTCCCACATTCCTTACATATAAATGGTTTCTCTCGAGTGTGAATTCTCCTATGTACACTAAGATTTGAGGCTACAGCAAAGGACTTCCCACATTCCTTACATATATACGGTTTCTCTCCAGTGTGAATTCTTCTATGTGCACTAAGACTTGAGGCTGCACCAAAGGCCTTCCCACATTCCTTACATATATATGGTGTCTCCCCAGTGTGAATTTTCCTATGTTCACTAAGAGTAGAGGCTAGAGCAAAGGCCTTCCCACATTCCTTACATATACACGGTTTCACTCCAGTGTGAATTCTCCTATGTACACTAAGGGTTGAGGCTACAGCAAAGGACTTTCCACATTCCTTACATATATACGGTTTTTCTCCAGTGTGAATTCTCATATGTACACGAAATGTTGAGGCTTCAGCAAAGGCCTTCTCACATTCCTTACATATATACGGTTTCTCTCCAGTGTGAATTCTCCTATATATACTGAGGCCTGAGGATTGAGTAAAGGCCTTTCCACATTCCTTACATATATATGGTTTCTCTCCCGTGTGAATTTTCCTGTGGTCACTAAGTGTTGAGGCTACAACAAAGGCCTTCCCACATTCCTTACATATAAATGGTTTCTCTCCAGTGTGAATTCTCCTATGTACAGTAAATTTTGAAGGTCTAGCAAAGGCCTTTCCGCATTCCTTACATATATATGTTTTCTCCCCAGTGTGAATTTTCCTATGTTCACTAAGAGTTGAGGCTACAGCAAAGGCCTTCCCACATTCCTTACATATATACGGTTTCTCTCCAGTATGAATTCTCCTATGTATACTGAGGCCGGAGGATTGAGTAAAGGCCTTTCCACATTCCTTACACATATATGGTTTCTCTCCAGTGTGAATGCTTCTATATATACTGAGGCCTGAGGATAGAGTAAAGGCATTACCACACTCCTGACATATATAAGGCTTCTCTCCACTATAGGTTTTCAGAGGTCTATTAAGACTAGAGCTCTGAACAAAGGCCTTCCCACATGTCTGACATTCATGAGGTTTCTCTCCTGTATGAATTCCCCTATGCATAATAAGATGTGATGATTGATAGAAGGCCTTCACACATGCTTCACATGCAAAAGGTTTCGTTCCTGAATTTATATTCATAAAGTCATGATGGAATAACCCTTGACTCACACTCTGTTCTCGGGGCTGACTTTTCTGGGGATTCTGTCCACTGTGGTTTTCTAAGGGAACACCACAGTGCTGAGAAAATGGGGAGGCTCCCCCACATTCCTTACACCTAGATGGGTTCTGCTCACGGTGACTGTGGTTGAGGGTATGTTGCTGTTAGGGACTCACTATAAACAGTGCTTCTCTCCTTAGCAGGTGCCCCACCTGGGAATTTTGTGTCTGTGAACTGAGAATAACACACTCCAAGGAACTTTTTCCAGGAGAGGGCTTCTTCAGAGTGAGGTAGCTCTCGCCATTCTGATCACCCTCAGAAGACATCCCGCCTGTCTCGTCATCCTCATGGGGCTGAGGGCAGGATTGATCACTCGAGACATTATCATACAGGGCAGGATCAGAGACATTCCACTCGGGGTGGCAGCTTTCCTGTAGAACAACAGAGGATTCTAATTATTGACTTATTCACTGAGTCTTCCTGTCAAAAAAACTGAGCCCTTCAGATGTGGTTTCACACATATGCACCGCACAAATGCAATTACTGACATGAATTGTCTTACTATTGAATAACTTCATGTTTCTGTAAGTTGGACGTACAAAATTGATGGATAGAGAGTCAGTAAATTCTGTGACTTCCTCCACTTTAAATTAATGAAGGAATACAACTGGAAACAATTCCTTCTATAGAAAACAGATACATCCATTTCAAGAGAAAATGAAATACATCCACATGTGGGTTTGGTTAAAGCTCAGTGTGGAACCTGTGATGCAGGGGTGAAGACAACGCTGAATCGTTCCACAGCTGAGATAGACCACGTGGCCATTGCAAAGCTCTCACCACAAGTGATGCCTTTCAGGATCAATGAAGTTTTTTTTTCCTTTGTTTCGTAGTTTCTATTTATAGGGGTTTGGGTGGGTGGAGGGGCACAGTGTCTAGGATCAGTTCTGTCGGTCTATGCTGCCTATAAGGTGTGCTGGGTAAGAATATCCGTCCATGTGCAAACCAATTATATTTCTCACTGCACCATCTCTAGGGCGCAGAAATTAGCTTTCTAAACAACTACCACTGTCAAGCAAATCAAAACTCACAGTATTTTTAAACATGATTGATTTCTGCACCTAGTGAAGCTAAGGGTCCTCTACTCCAAGCATCAGGCTTTGGAATTCCTCCCTGCCATTAGCAGCCTTCCAACTTAACAATCACATACTTGGTCCACTCCTGCTGGCATAATAATATTTATTCTGAATTAGCGAATCTTACCAACTCACTCGTACTTGCTGACCCCATTCCCAAATCAAAGTGCTGTAATGCCAAATCCTGAAGCCGCGGTTTCAGTTCTGAAACTGAACAAAACATGCAATTCAAGCACTTGTCAAAAAATGTAGCAAAATGATGCCATGTAGTTAAGAGTACATCTCTGTGGTTCTCAAATTCCAAAGAGTCCCACACTAAAGAAAAGATTCAGATAGTGGAAAACTGTGAGGATCTTGGCAATTCTACACTAGGTTTTGTTTTTGTTTTGAGCAGACCTGGTAATGTTTGGGGAACGAGGTTATTAAACAAATTATTGAACAGGTCACATTCAGGTGCTGCAAGGCACTCCCTGCTGTAATATCGTTCAGATCCAAACTAGCTCTGTTATGGTCTTACTTATTCGAAAGCCATGGAAGCAAATTACAGGATCATTCTGTGACTGACAGTCCAGGGGAATGAAGAGCAGCGTGAGTGCGGCACAGACCCAAGAATCCAGAAGGCCAAGGCCCCAGTCTCAGCAGTGTGTTTCCTGCATGCTCAGCGCACCCATTCACTGCACAGGGCCTGAGCCAGGAAGGGTCCTCAGACACTCACCCGTACACACTTCTCTCCTCCCCAACCTCAGGGCTCCTCCTTCCAGCCAGGAGATCACCGCAGGCTTCATCCCGGAGTGCCCTGCCTGACAGAGACAGAGGCATGGATAAGTGACAGGGTAAAGGTGAAAGGTAAATCCCCATGTTTTCCTGATATAACTGGGCAAATATCTGAGAGGCATGAATAGAATGTCCATTTCCAACATGCCACATATTTCTACTTATTCGAGAGGTAAGACCCAAGAAAATACCACAAATACTCTAGACCTGGCCTTGTGTATGGTCGACAGATGTTTGATCAGCACAGTATATTGTTAAGTTTTTTTCTTGTTTGGGGTCTCATGTGGCAATGCTCAGGGGTGACTCCTGACTCTGTATTCAGAAATCAACGCTGCTGGTGCTCCGGGATGACATGGGATGCCAGGGATTTAACCCACGTGTGCCGCTTGCAAGAAAATCACTTTCCTCCCTGTACTGTCTCTCTAGGCCCAGCAGCACATGGAGATTCCTGAGCCCCTCATGACCTCATCACGGATTTCAGTAAAACTAAGTGCATAATAAATCTGGAAATGGCCAAGGGTGGCATGAGACCCTTATTTTTTTAAGCTAAAACATGTATCCAGACAGGGGTATAGTGCCGCCAGTAGATCAATTTGTACCTGTGAGGCGAGTGCATCAGCAGCCTGATGGCGCCTTCAGACTTCCAGATACCCCAAAATTGCTGCTGTGCCTTTGGCTAGACCCCAACAACTTGGGGCAAAGTTTACCAAGAAAGTAAACGGCCAAAAGTTAGGTATGTGGGAAACACACCCACAAATCAACTCCGGCTCAGCTATATAATTGGAGGCAAGGCCTCTTTGTTTTCTGATTCAAATGCTTAATGTCCGTAATCCCAGAGACTCAGAAACGAATCTCAGAACCAAGCGGCTTTAGGTAGAAACGCATCTGGTCCATGCTGTAGGCTACCGGTGCTGGGCCAACCCAGGTGGTAATAGGTTTTGTGCCTTGGCCTGTTCCCCCTGTCGGCCCAGTGGCCACCATCCTTCAGAAGCCACTGGGTAGTCAGATTTGGGCCCCCAGTGATGAGACACACAGGGACTCACGGGATGGGGGTAGAGCCAGGCTTGTTCTCCCAACTCCAATGAGACCCCAAGTCATCACCCACAAATGGCCTCTCTGGCTCCTGATCAAGAAGCTTAATGGCCATGATCCAAGAGACTCAGAAACAAATCTCAAAACCCAGTGGCTTTTGGTAGAAATGCGTCCGGACCCCACAGTACGTTACTGTCGCCGGGCCACCTCAGGGAAGAAAGGGTGTTGTCCCTCCGCCTGCTCTCTCTTGGTGGCTTGGTGGCCATCATCCTCCATAGGCCACTGGAGAGTCAGGTGTGGGCCTGCAGTGATGAAACTTGTTGGGCCTCACAGGATGACGGGGCAGCCGGGCCTGTCCTCCCCACTCCAACGAGACCAAGTCATCACCCACGAACGGCCTCTCTGGCTTCTCAACAAGCTGCTCAATGGCCATGATCCCAGAGACTCAGGAGTAGATCTCGAAACTCAGTGGCTTTTGGCAGAACTCCCTCCAGATTTAAGTGTTAAAATTTCATAATTTCAAAACCACATGGCCCTACTGTAGCCACGCGACATCATATGTTATTCATAACCAGCAATAGTACACAAATTGTCTATTGTTGCCCTTTCAGCAGATCTGAGTGTTGGGGTAAAATCTCAAATAATAATAGTGTGTCTGGTGTCGAAATATTGAATGTGATCAAAGTAGAGAGAGAGTAATGTGGAAATCATCTGCCCCACAGGTAGGGGGAGGGTATGGAATGGGGGTATACTGGGGTTTTTGGTAGTGGAGAATGGGCACTGGCGAAGGTACAGGTGTTTCATTTTATGACCAGGACTTAGACCTAAAAGCTTTGTAAATGCTCTCACGGTGATTCAATAAGTAAAATTATAAACAATGAAAAAAAAGTAAGATGGAGTTCGTGCACAATTCAATCAGCTCATCAGTGACTGAATAAATAGCAGTACTCCTACAAAAAAATGTATCCATAAAGAGAGCAGAGCAGGAGTTTCTCACCGCCAATCCAGTTGCGAAACCCGATATCATCTAGGGTCCCTCATGCCAGCCAGGAGTGATCCCTGAGTGCAGAGTCCAGGAGCAAACCCTAAGTCCTGATGAAATCTCACAAGAACCATTAAAAGTAAATCCAAGCACTGAAATAGGGCAGCGTCTAATGAGTTGAGAGATGAGATATCAAATCCGCTGTGGTGGGAGAGAGATAGTACAGCACATAGGACAGAAGCGCTGCATACACATGTGGGTTTGATCCCAGGGAGCCCATATGGTCTTGGAGCAAGGCCAGTTGTGGATACTGAATACACAGGCAGGAAAAATCCCTAATCCCTAAGAAAAAAAGAAAATGCAAAAACTGTGAGTGACTGGTGCAAAAGTTCTGGGGGTGAGCACCAACATTTTAAGTTTCAAGAGGTTTCAGTCCACGGTACCCCATGGCCCCTGACTCTGTGCTAAAGGAATCATCCTTTAGCACAGAGCAAGGAGAACTGTGGACTGTGCCCCCAAACAAAGGAAAGAGCAAAACCAATTAAACACACAAAATTTCGCGTAGTATACAAAGTAAATTGATTCACCAATGGATGGTTCTATTTAAAGGGACCTGAGCGATAATTGGGGAGATAGGGATCTTCCCATGGACATAGTTGAAACAGCTTGATGTGAATCACCCCATAGGGTCCGGCTACCCAACAAGAGTAATTCCTGAGGACAAAGCTGAGAGTAAACCCTGAGTATCCACAGGTGAACCCTAAAAAAACGAGAGAGGAAAGAGCTACTGCATGGCTGTCCAATATCCCTGCCCGTCACAGAGCTACTGTTGAACACACAGCTGCCACCCAACCCCCAGGGAGCCCACGCAGGTCTGTTCAGACACGGTTGGCTCCACATTGCTCTCACCAACAGCATGTAGATGTTGGTAGGTCTCCAGCATCACGTCCCTGTACAGCTTCCGTTGAGAGACTTCCAGGCATGACCATTCCTCCAGGGTGAAGTTCACAGCCATGTCATTGAAGGTCAGTACATCCTGACTCAGCACACGGAGAGGGTGGGAGTCAGAATCTATCTTAGCCTCATTCCCACTACTCTGAGGCCAGGACCCAGGTCCTATATTGTCGCTGGGCCTCCCCTCTCCGAATGAACCAGCCTCCATGCACACAAATGGCTGACGGGCCCCAGAAATTACAATAGGCACCTGGATCTGCTAAAGTGGGAGGACGTTATACAGAAGGTTCTTGAATGTATCTGCTTTTCCTGGTAACCCCCCGGCCAATTCGAGCACCACTGGTCCAGTGGGCACTGTAGAGAGGATCACCTGAACACAGACTTGTACGATCCAAAAGACTATCACTGGGTGTAGCAAAAACCACTGCACGCTCACCGCTGCACCCCCAAAGCACATGACCACTAGGATTGAGAACGTGAAGTCCATATAGACAACTACTCAGAGCAGTGCATGGCATGTGTGCCTATAGGAACTCACTGCTCAGGACCGCCCAAAATCCTGCTCAAAGAAGGTACAAATTTCTGGACCCCAACATCTCTACTGGCCTCAGAGATCCTTGGCTCTTTCTCCTTGGGATCACCGCATGCCCAAAAATCTACATACAAGATTATGTGAACTATATGACCGAGCAGGTAGTCTCTCCAAAGTAGGAAGGACAAAACAGGAGAAAAGCAAGTCTGGGGGCCCAAGTCACTGTAGTTGCCAGGGCGCAAATGGGGCCAGACCACCCCAGGGTGCTCTGAGGCCAGTCAGTTGTGAATCCAGAGCACAGAGTCAAGAGGACAGCTGATGACAAAAACAATGCAAAAGAAACCGAAGCAGCAGGTTGGCGTAACAGAACAACTGTTCCGGGGACAGCACATAGGACTGGCAATCCCCAACATCTCATATGGTCCCACAAGCACTGCCAGGGGAAATGCCAGAGTGCAGCACAAGGAATGATTGCTAGAATCCTTGCTCTGCCACCACTAATAAAACAGAATACCCAAGATGAAACCTTTAGACCTCCAGCATCCCATTGGTCACCTAGACCTGTCAGGAATGAATATTGAGCACTGAGCTTTGAGTACTCCTCATGCACCACTGGGTCGGCCCCAAAGCCAAATAAAACAAAACAAACAGACACAAAAGCAGCTTCAAACAGCAGAATGGGACGGTCCGATCGGAAGTCTCATCTTGGAATCTGTCCAAAAGAAACTCAAAACAGATGGCCCAGGAAGCCTGGGCACACCTGGTACTACCTCATGTCATTCTATCCGTCTACTCCTATCTGGGGATGGTTTATCAGAAACCGCGACACCATCTTCTCCTGTCACTGTTGTTCTGAGGATCAGCAGGAGGCTCCGTGCAAAGACCTGGAGAAGTCAGAACAGTGAGCACCAGAGAGGAGCACCTCCTCCCACTCCTGAGCTCAGACTAGACACAGCCTCAGGCACAGCCTCAGAATTCCACCTCTGGGAGACAATGGCAGAAGCTCCTGTCTTTGCTGGGGATGCAAATTTTGTTGGCATCTGTGCTGCACTTCAGGAGAGAAGCCTGGGCCCAGGCTACAGGGGAGGAAAAGACAGACTTCTCTGATCCCCCGATTCTTCTCTGGCTCCCACAATAAAGTCCCTGTAGGCCCTGCCAGGGTCCGACTCTCAGCCCAGGAGCTCCCGAATATTAGCGCCCCCCTTCAGGCTGGCTGCAGTGCTGCCCCCAGGGAACCGTAGCCTGGAATGTTATTCAACTTTGTAACTTAGAGTGGACAAACCTTTGACACTCTCTTGCAGGGTGGACCGGGACATGCACTTGGGCACTGTGTCCCGGGGACCTCAGTATTTGCCACAATGGCAGGTGTCGTCTGCTCAGGGAGAGATGAAGAGTCACGGATGATTTGTAGCTTGATATGAGGGAGCTGAAATTCAGAAAAAGATACACCAGTATTGTGGTTAGAAGGCAATAATGTGAACTGGGTGCTTGACTAGATGAACTGATCAATCCTCTGCATCCCATATGGCCCCCAGCAGCGCCAGGGATAATACCTGAGCTTAGAGACTTGAGTAAGTCATGAGCATCTCTGCGTATGTGCCCTCTCTCTCCCCCCAAAATCTAAAGAACCAAAAATAGCCCCCGAAACACAATTTCATTGGCAAACCTCAGACACCTGCAAGCCCCCTTCCCCCATCCACCGCATGACCCGGGCTCTCACGGCAGACAATGAAGATGACCAACAACAGGTCTCCTGCCATTAGGTGGAGGGGCTGAAGCTCTGCCCCTCAAATCTGGAGATTCTACAGAAGCGAGCTTAGGGCCGATGGTTCAAACATGGGACTGCTGGGAGGGTTGGGACGGCCAAGCCCCTGGCTGAGTCCCACATTCACCCACTGTTGCCCCATCCTGGAGCTGCATACGATCGGGGCCAAAGAGACACCCCAGAATCACGAACTCATAACTGTCACTCCTGAACCCTGAGACAGCCCCCACTGCACCCCCAAAGCTCGGCGTCCCCCTAAAAGCTCCATCACACCTCAGGATCCACCTGGATGTTGGTGAACAAGACAAAAACCAGCGCAAAAGCGCCCCCCAAGTTGGCTCAGCCCCTCAGCTCAGAGTATGGAAACGGGAAGGTGCGGGGTGCTCACAGGAGGTTTCTCTAGTCCTGCAACTAAATCCTTCTTCAGTGCCCCCTTCCAGGATGGGGCGCAAATTTTACTTGTCCTCTGCAAAGTGAGCAACAGCCCCAGTGTCTGTCAGGGATGGAAAATGAACCATGACATTTATGACATCACTTATGACATCACTTCCGTTTCCATTAGGTACCTCAAAGAGCCAGAGTCTAGGCACTGAGAACCTTTTTGTCACCCAGGTGAATCTGTGCTGCAAGGGGGATGAACTCGAATAAAGGAGTGGAGAGGCAAATGCTGAACTGGTCTGTCACACACTGGGGTGTTAGGGGTAAGGAGAAGTCCCCTGATCCTGCATTGTCAACGAACATCGAACCAATGATATCTAAACACAGAGTGTTACCCTGACTCCTGTCAAATGATCCCTGAGCTCAGAGACAAGAGTAAACACTGAGCACTGTAGGCTGTGGTGAAAAATATAACAAGAAAAAAAGCAAATTCTACCGAAGGGAGGAAAAATGATGTACAAAGACAAATTTGAGAGTGAAACACTAAAAGAGTCAAATTTCTGGTTCTTAAAAATCTCCTATTCTTAAAAAAAATCTCCTATTCTTGGGGCTGGAGAGACAACACAGCGGGTAGTGTGTCTGCCTTGCACGCGACCAAACCGGGTTTGATTCCCAGCATCTCATATGGTCCCCTGAAAATTTCCAGGATTAACTCCTGAGTGCAAAGCCAGGAGTAATCCCTGTGCATTGCCTGGTGTGACCCAAAAAACAAAAAAATCCCCTATTTTTCATCTATCCCTGCGACAGAAATGCACAGTTTCTCCTGAATCCCTATTGTTCTTTCACCATTGTTTGTGCATATATATGTGTATATATAAGTGTGACTTTGTGTGATTTTTGTTTCGGGGCCACAACCAGCAGATTCAGGGCTTACTCCTAGCTCTACATGCAGGAATCAATCTGGGACAGACCATATGGGATGCAGGGGATAGAACCTGGGTCGACTGCTTGGATGGTTGTCCTTACCCACTCTACTATCGCTCCGGCCCTAAGTAAATGTGCTCCTAGCACACCCAGTGGGATTACTGAGCAAATATCCTTACTCCTGGAAAACTAAAACTTTCTTGCTTAAAAAAACAAAACCCTTTACCCTGGTTGGATTCTAGTTCTAAACAATTTAGGTTTAACATTGGTTCATCATTTCTCCTCTGCTACATGGAGCTGAGGCTTACTGAGTAACACCCATCCCAATCACTCCCATTTCCTTAGTATTCATCTTTAATTTCCCTGTGCCCTGCTTCCCCTATATGTTAATCACCCATTTCCCATAACCACAACCTGTGAATTGTAAAGTCAGATTCTTCAGAGATCTCTGGATTTTGTATTTGGAAGTGAAATGTTGACTTTCTCTTTCCTTTATATCCTCTGCAGTTTACTTTAGACAAATATCCTTTTTTGATCCTGGACAAGGACCAGTGCAGTCCCAGATTGGGAAGATTGTGCTGGGAGGATTGGGATGGCCATACCCCCAGCCCTCAGCTTTGTATAGACAAACAAAGGCGATATTATGCTTTTGTAACTTCAGAGTTAATTGACTGCAGACAGTATTTACTCTTGGGCATTGTCATGTTTATGAGACTTAAGCCTTAGCTGCCCTTTGTTCTTAGAACCCCAAAAGAGACTGGATGGACCCAAGAGAGCTGTGAGCTACCCTTGCATTGAAAAGGGACAGGTAAGCACCATAACAAATTCCATTATGACACAAACATAAGATACTGAATAAGGATCCTGCTGTGGTTAGAAAGGACTAACCTGTACTGGGGAGTGTAGTCTGGGAGCTATAGGAAATATCCCCAATAGAGACACCCTATAAACTTAATAGATCTTTTACTGTGTCCATTCAAAATGAACATAAACAGTAAGTGTAAATTTAAGATGACTGTTTCAATGAATATTAATTAAGCAAAGAAAAAATATGTCCTTAGAGAAAATCCTGCCCTTGAGATGATCTCTCCTTGGAGTTAGATTTTTGGCTTAGAAGTTTCCCCTGAGGGAAGGGCTTTACATCCTTTGATTGTACAACCACATCTCTGCGTATTTGCTACCCCTGACTATGTGGGATGGGCTGGAGAATAAAGACCGTGGGAGACGGGTGAGGAGAGGGAATGAGGAGGAGTGGGAGACTGGTATATGTACGCAGGAGAACGGAATAAAGAGCAACTCATCACTGTGAGTCCACAACGTAAAATGTGGGGGTGCGGTGAGGTGTTGGTGGCCCAGTGCTGCCTCCACAACTCCGGAACCCTTCCCAACAGAGACAGAGTGAAAGGAAGACAGAAAATCACAGCCTGATGGTAAAAGTTACCTGTTTATTGCAGAACAGCTACCATACTTAGAGAACATCTGAGAGGGCATGAGGTAAGGACATAGGAATGACTGATCATTTACGCAGATAAATATTTGGCAGAGAAAATTCTCATGGGGAGATTCACCCAAGGAGATACTCTGTCTCTTATCTTTTCCTCTAGTTGTAAAAGTTATCAACACTTGTAGTTGTTTGGATAAACACAGTAAGAGACAAAGATCCCAACACTTAGTTCTCTGGGCTTTGACAGCAATTAAGGATTTTTAATTTTTTTTTGCTTTTTTGGGTCACACCCGGTGATATAAGGGGTTACTCCTGGCTCTGCACCCCTGGTGTTGCTCAGGGGACCATATGGGATGCTGGGAATCGAACCCGCCTGCACGGCAAACACCCTACCTGCTGTGCTATCTCTCCAGCCCCCAGAGCAAATAAGGCTTTTAACACTTACTTCTCTGGGCTCTGAGAGCAAGCATGGCTTTTACTGTAAATCCCAGACTAAGTCTTCAGGCCAGTTCAGCTTGTCCTTCTCCATAGGGGTACTGTCTCTAACACTGTCACAGTTTGCATCAAGAACACGTATACGTGCTTTCTAGAATGATCCATTTCGAAGCCAGGGTAGTTTTCCCATTTGCCCCGGGTCCATCCAAATCCCACGGCAGAACCTCCCTTTTGAGGTGTTGCAACTGAAGCCCGAGTCAAGTAATGATGACCAAGAAATTATGCCCAGTGGTAGATATACTTGAGTCCATCAACTCCCAAATATAAGCATTGATGGTCTTTCTGTGTTTAACCAAAGAACAGTGCTGTAGAGTAAAAACATAAATAATCTATACGGGAAAGAGGAAAGCAGGTACAAATACACAGCACCTCAACTACAAAGTAGTACAAATACAAAGTTGAGAATTACCAGAAAGTTATGGTTTATAAGTAATCAAGACTGACCTGGGGAACTGACACAACAGGAGGGAAAATACAAAGGAAATGTTAAAGATAAACTTTGACTAAATTAGGGATGTTAGCAAGGACATGATAAGCTTCACTGGGAAGAGGAAAAGGGGCAATTCATAGATGAAGCCTAAAACACCTTGGGTTAATATCCAGCAGATCACCAACACCCTGAACACTGTTTCCTTCTTCAATCCTCTGTCACCCTTCACTGGCCAGTGTGGTGAGACCAATCACAGCCACCAAGGGCACGCAGCACATGTCCAGACATTATTTGAACACAACTCTCAGTACTCAGTGTAATAGCTGTGTTTTCCCTGATCAGGGAGAGAGGAAGATTCGGGGTGCAATTTTCAAGTTTATTTTAGGATACAGATATTCTACGTTAGAAAAAAAAACAATGTGGAGTCAGAGATTGTAAGCTGGGAGGGGCGCTTCCCATGCTGACCCAGATGGATATTCGGCATCTCACATGACCCATAAAAAATTAAAAAAAAAATTCCAGAGTGCTGCTCCTGAAGTAAGCCCTGAGATTCCACATATGTGCCCAAAATACTAGCAAAAATAGACCCAAAGTAAATTTTCATTTGCAAATCGCAAGGACCCCTAGAACCACACACAAGTGACGGTCTGGAAATCAAGGCTACTAATGAATAGGAACCGAGGGCTACAGTGTCATTTGCCATTAGGGAGCTGCCCCGCTGCCCCTCAAAAATGAACAGTCCTTTTATAGTTTTGGATGCACCGCTGACGATATGAATGAGAAACTTGACTCTGCACTGAGGCACCTGTCCGGGTCAAGCTTGGAGGTCGATCTTGGATGGGCCAGATGCAAAGCAAACGCCCTAACCGCTGTGCTATTTCTCCGGTCCTCTAAGTGAATCTGCAGCTTCTACAGTAGTGAGGTCCGGTTCAAAGCATCCAGGACAGGGCCCAGCACATCCCCGAGCTGGGAAGATAGGGACGGCCCAACGCCCCCCCCCCCCACTCGGCCCAGCGCCCACCCGCCACTGCCCCACGGTGGAGCTGCAGGGGATCCCCAGAACCACGCACTCACGCCCATGACCCCTGCGCCCCGGCACAGCCCCCACTGCACTCACCAAAGCTCCGTGTCCCCCACAAAACCCTGGCAGGCTCAGGAACCACCGGGATATCAGTTGAAAAAGGAGCTTAAAAGTGTCCTTAGAGCTTCCTTGGCCCCACCCCTCAGTGCAGACACCGGGAGGCGCAGGGCGGGGAGCTCACGGGAGGCCACTGGTGTACTGCCATGAAAACGGCCTTCACAGACACCTTTCACACGGGACAGCCTCCTCTCCCTTCACCTGCGTAACAAACAGATGCCTGATCCAGAGTCTTGCACACAAATACCTAAATGCCATGCTGTGACGTCACTTCCGCTTCTGCAAGCATCCTTAAAGGGCCAGACACTGCAATGTGCATTTTCTTATGGACAAAAAAGTTTAAATAGTAAGTAAAGACCCTCCCACAGTAGTGACACTAATAGTGTTTCATTCCTGTATGAACTTTTCTATGCTCAGAAAGACCTGAGAAGAAATGAAAGGCCTTTCCACCTACCTCACATATAAGGGTTTTCTATGAAACAGAAATTATGAAAACTAAGACTTCACGAAGAAGCAACGGACTACCTACATTGCTCATTAGTATGTTATCTCTCCAGTGTGACTTTTTCTGTGCACTAAGGCTTGTGGTAGAAGCAAAGACTTCCACTCCATATATGCATATGGTTTCTTTCCAGTGTGACTTTTTCTGTGCATACTAAGATGTATAAGTCAGAGAAAGGCCACAGCACATTCCTTACATGCATACGGACTCTCCAGTATGAAATCTCCTGTGTATAAGGTATGAGGATCCAATGAAGGCCTTCCCACAGTCCTTACACTTAAACGGTTTCTCTCCTGTGTGGATGTTCACATAGTCCGACCGGGGTCACGCTGGACTCAAAAGTTTGTCCTCAGTGCTTAAATTTCTGGGGATTCTATCCATTATGGGTTGATATGGGAAAGTGATGGTACTGAGGACATGTGAAGAGTGATCTTCTGATCAACCTCAGAAGACATCCCACCTGTCTCAGCATCCCTGTGGGGATGAGGGCCAAATTGCTCACTTGAGCCTTTATCACAGTGTGCAGGATGAAACATTCCACCAGGATTGGCTACTGCCATGTAGAAGAACAGAGAAGGATTCCAAATATTAGTCTATGCCATGAGAGTTTTCTTGTCAATAGAAATGAAGCTCTGCAGGAAAGTAGCTGGTAGGGTACAGGACAATAAATTTCTTGGGGAAGTGATAAATCCAGATGGGGATGAAAGCAGTGACTCCGGATCCAACCCTGGGGATTCAGAGAGGAACTGGCATAGTAGAAACCCAGAGAGCTGCAGTCATGAAACAGGAGCAAAAGCTGGTAAGAACATCAGAGAGCAAGGTCCGGCCAATGCTCCACCCCTTGACAACATGCGAGCAGTGGACTCTCAGCTACAAAGAAAAACCCAGGAGGCAGTTTCAGAAACATGATCTCAAACTGAGAGTATCAGGCTAGTACAGTGCATTGCATGCAGTCAATCTAGTACAATGTTCATAATTCCAAATGGTCCCCTGAGCACCATCTGACTAATAGATGGAGGGAATTTTGCTCTATCCAATCATAAATGTTTCCTTTTTAACCTCTAATATTAGTAAAGTGACATGAGTGGGACCCAGGAATGTGACTGACTTTGTGAGTAATCACAGGTAAACGGAATGGTCTGCTGGGATGTGAAGAGCTTGGAACCTGACCCATATTCCCACTTATAAAAGATTTCATCAAGACGCCCCTTCCATCCTTTCAAATGACATTCTGGGCACAGTTACATGCATCTAAATTCTCCAATTGAGACCAGAGCAACTGTAGATCTGGGTAGGGTGTTGCTTGAACATGGCCAACCTAGGTTCAATCCCAAGGATCCTGTAAAGTCTCCCGGAGCACCATCAGAAATAATACCTGAGTGCAGAGCCAGGAGAAACAACTGAGGATCACCAGGTATTGTAGGATAATAGTGGTTTGCCCTTACTCCCTGCCCGGTGAGAGCTTATGTTTGTTGATTGCCCATAACCTTTCAATTACCTTTGTCTCCTGATAATACTTTGAATTGTAAAGATTGTCTTTCTCTTCTCCTTAATGTCTTTTGCATGGTTAGCTATTTCAGAGTAATTGCTTTTTGTATGGATACAGGAAGACAGTTACAAAGACAAGCCTGAGCTTGAGAGTTGATGGTCTCCAGATAATATTACCTCCTGGACATCTGCTCTTTTGACTGAAGCCTCAGTTGCCCTTACTTCCTCAACCCCAAAAGAAGGGTCCTATGAGGGGCTAGATGGACCCAGGGCAAGTGGTGAGCTAGCTACCCTGGCATCGAAATGGGCCTGGCCAAAGTACCATAATGATTATCTATAAGAGCCTGGTCATGGACAAATTCTGTCATGAATCAAAAAGTAATAACTAGACTTGGACACTGCTGGGATAAGTAGTGATTGATCCGGCCTGAGCACTGTAGTCTGAATCTGTGGTGAGAAGTCCCCAGGAGAGTCACCAACAAGCCTAAAAGTGTCTATTACTGTGTCCATACAGAATGGTGATCATTAGGAAGTAAAACGAAATATGTCAATTAAGTTGCTGGTCTAAGGAGAGGAGTAACACACCCTAAGGTCTGCTTTTCCTTCGTGGGCTGCAGGTGATGGGGACGTCTGGAAAACCATTTTTCATTGCGCTTCCCGTGGGGAGGCGTGGATTGTGGTCGTGTTGAGAAAAGAAAAAGAGCAGCTTCAGGGAGACAGGGGGAATGAAGGAGACTGAGAAAAGAAATGGTCCTCCTCCACCCTGATCCCCTATCTTCCAGTTTGTAGGCGTTACACCCACCAACTGCCCCCGGTGCTCTGTAATCCCATCAATGTCCAAGACCCAGAGACTATAAAACCCTGCTCCTGGAAGAGAACAGCACAGTCTCCTGACTCCGCATCTGGCTGTCCTACTGGGGCCTTTTGGAGGAGGGTGTGTTGAGTTTCCCTCCCCACCCTGAGCAGAGCCCCGGCAGCTGAAGATCTCAGGTTCGAGCCACAGCCATGCTTAAGACCACTCTCCACACATTCGGACGAGCCTCACGCATGAAGGAACCGGCAGAGGAACCCAGATGTGCAGGACCTGGGGCTTAGATCTCCAAGCTGCTCGTATTGGGACTGGGCCTCCTCCACCCAGATCTCCCATCTTCCAGTATGTAGGCGTTACACCCACTAACTGTCCCCGGTGCCGTGTAATGCCATCAATGGCCAAGACCCAAAGACTATAAAACCGTGCTCTGGGAAGTGCACGGCCACACAAAATCTTATTATCTAGTCTTACTCTGGAAAAACTAGCAGGCTACCGGAAGTATTCTGCCCACACCGCAGAGTCTGGCAAACTCCCCGTGATGTATTAAATATGCCAAAAACCAGTAACCATGATAGTTCTCATTCTCCTGACCCGAAAGAGCCTCAAATGGGGCACTTCTTAAAATCTCAGGGATAGGAAGGAGACATTACTGGGGCCTGCGTGAGTCAATCGATGAACAACAGGATGACAATGATACAGTGAGAGAAGAAGAGACACAGAGTTAGAGGACACAGTTGCGACTTAGAGAGAAGGCTGAGAGCTGAGAGTAAGAGAGGCTGGGGAGATTGGAGAGGAGTCACAGACAGCATTGGAGAGCGAGTTAGAGAGAGGGTTGGATAGAGCTGGGATAGACAAGAGACTGAATAAAGTGCAACTAATCAGCAACCAGCCTGGTTCCCATTCTAATTTCATCAGTCCAAAGCAACAGCTGTCCTGGGTGGAGAAGTGGCTCGAGAGCACCAAATGTGGACAGTGAGAGAGAGCCACCAGGAGAGACCGGAAACATCTGTTAACATGTAAATCCTGTTCAAACCCGCACTTCTCATCAGGTCCCCCAGGCCCCCCTGGATTGACTCCTGAGTGCAGAGTCACGAGAAAGCCCAGAGCACTTCTGGCTGTGATCCGAAAACAAAAACACAAAAAAGTGAGCTGTGGGGGGCTGGAGCGATAGCACAGCGGGTAGGCTGTTTACCTTGGACACGACCAAAACCAGATTTGATTCCCAGCATCCCAAATGGTTCCCCAAGCACCGCCAGTAGTAATTCCTGAATGCATGAGCCAAGAATAACCCCTATGCATCGCTGGGGGGGTGACCCAAAAACCAAAAAAAAAGAAAGTGAATTGTGTTGTGAATCAGAAAAGAACACAACTTTCCAGACTTAGCAAAAGCATTTTGGAGTGATAGCACAGCGGTAGGGCGTTTGCCTTACAAGCGGCCAACATGGCCGACCCGAGTTCGATTCCTCCGCCCCTCTCAGAGAGCCCGGCAAGCTACCGAGAGCATTCGATTTGCCAGACACAGTAACAACAAAGTCTCCAATGGAGACGTTACTGGGCCCGCTCGAGCAAATCGACGATCAACGGGATGGCCTTTACCTTTACCTTTTACAGAGATAGCACAAACCCTGAATGGCTTGTCTGGCACATAGCTGACCAGGGTTCAATATCTATTACCTCACAGAGTGCCCAAACGTAGCATTATCAATGAGAACAGAGCCGGGGTAAATTCTAATCTCCGTTGGGTATCACTTCACTTATCACTTAACTTCCCGTTAGTCGTCGATTTGCTGGAGCGGGTGCCAGTAACGTCTCCATTTGTCCCTGTCGCGTGCTAGTGTAGCCCAATGGCATCTGTTCGCTCCGGGAACATGAAGGGCCTCAAACCGATCATTCATGATCTTGACGAAGAAGTCTGACCATCTGGTAGGTGGGCGGCCACGCGGTCTCTTGACATCCCGTGGAATCCAATCAGTAACAGCTCTAGTCCAATGGTCGTCTTTAAATCTCATTACGTGACCAGCCCATCTGATTTTCGACACCTTGGCAAATGAGACAGCATCCCTGATCCTTGATCGTCGACGGATGTCAGAACTCCGGATTCCTTCTTTCATTTGAGTGAAACGTGATATTCCAAGCATAGCTCTTTCTATTCTTCTTTGGGAGACCTGAATGGCGTTCTCATCTTGTTTGCGTAGGGCCCAGGTCTCTGAGGCATATGTTAATGCAGGAAGAACAGTGGAAACAAAGAGATGTGCCCGGAGCCGGAGGTTCTTAGTCCTCTTAGCTATTTCTTCGACGTACTTGAAGGCGTTCCAAGCCGCTCTCTTCCTCCTGCGCAGCTCGGGTGCCAGGTCATTTGTCATGTTGATCTCTCGACCTAGGTAGACATAGCTGTTGCATTCGGAGATGGTCGTTCCATTGAGAGCGAATGGGGCGTCAGGAACAAGGCTGTTTCTCATAAACATTGTCTTCGTAAGATTCAGCTGTAGTCCTACCTTTCCACACTCACGGTCAAAGTCGGCCAGCATTTGTGCCGCTTGGCTGATGTTTGGTGTTATTAAAACAATGTCATCAGCAAAGCGGAGGTGGTGTAATTGCCAACCATCTATCTTCACTCCCATTCCTTCCCATTCCAGTCGTCGCATGATGTTCTCGAGGGTGGCACTGAAGAGTTTCGGTGAAATGGTATCACCCTGCCGCACCCCTCTCTTGACATCAACGATCACTTCTTTGTAGAATGGTGAGATCCTGGTAGTGAATCCGCAATACAGCTCACGGAGGATCCTGATGTATTGGGCTTGAATGCCCTGATTGGCTAGGGCTTCAATGACCACTTCCATCTCAACAGAATCAAAGGCCTTCTTTAAATCAATGAACGTTAAGCAGAGCGGCATCTTGAACTCCCGAGAAACCTCAATGAGCTTGGTTATCATGTGGATATGGTCGATGGTGCTGAATCCTTTGCAGAACCCTGCTTGCTCGCATGGTTTTCCTTCATCTAATGTTCTGCCAATCCTATTCAGGATGACTTGAGTGAACAACTTGTAGATGACAGACAATAGGCAGATCGGGCGATAGTTGCCAATGTCATGGATGTCTCCCTTCTTGAACAGTAGTACGGTCCTGCTGGTTTTCCATTGGGACGGAACCTTGCATTCAGACAGGTAGCGAGTGAAGAGCCAAGCCAGTGTATTGATGAGTACTGACGGCAGGTTCTTCAGGTGTTCAGGTGTGACCTTGTCTGGGCCGGGTGCTGTTTGTTTCTTTACCGACGAAATGGCGTGTCGGATTTCGGAGGGGAGAACGTTGGGAACAACATACCCATCCTGTGGAATTTGGTATGTTGGCAAGTGGACATGGCTATCGAAGAGATTTGAGTAGAAGTCATGGATGATCTTCTCCATTGCCGTTCTGGAGGATGTGATGGATCCATCAGGACGTCGGAGGGCAGTCATCTTGGTCTTATAGTTGGCGAAGGACAGGCGGGCCTTACAAATACTTTTCCCGGCTTCTGCCGCATCTACCAGTACTTCTGCTCTTCTCTCTTTGAGGTCTTCCTTGATCGCATCTCTGCACTGCTTTGCAAGCTCGGACATTAGCTTGCGGTTGCCTGAGGCATGCGCCAAACCACGCTGGCGAATTAGCTCAAGAGTTTTCGAAGATAGGCGACTTTTTGTGGCTATCTCTCTCTTGGCGTTCCTCGCACATTCATGGAGGTGCTGAACCAGTCGATCGTATTCCTCGTCAATGTTGTCAACAATGGCATCTTCCCATGTTGCCGCAATAGTACCAAAGAGTTCCCAGTTGGTGGTCATTCTGGGAGTTCTCTTTTTGAACTTTGCAGCCCTTTCTCCCCGCTCTGTGAAGTAGAATTTTGCACGAAGGAGACTGTGGTCCGATCCCGTTCGAAATTTTGGGACAACAGCGACATCAGTCAGGCAAAACCGTCGATTGAATATGATGTGGTCTATTTCGTTGTGGTATAGACCAAAAATAAAAAGGTAAAAAGGTAAAGGCCCTCCCGTTGATCGTCGATTTGCTCGACCGGGCCCAGTAACGTCTCCATTGGAGACTTTGTTGTTACTGTGTTTGGCATATCGAATACTCTCGGTAGCTTGCCAGGCTCTCCGAGAGGGGCGGAGGAATCGAACTCGGGTTGGCCATGTTGGCTGCTTGTAAGGCGAACGCCCTACCGCTGTGCTATCACTCCAGCCAAAATAAAATCAACGAAAAAAAATATCAATAAATTTAGGTGCCAGAACTATAGTTTGGTAGGGTACTGGCCTTGTACACGGCTGACCTCTATACTCCGGCACCACACTGAGTACCGTTTGGTACCTTTTGGCAGCAACCACAGGGTATGACCATATATATATATATATATATATATATATATATATATATGTGTGTGTGTGTGTATGTGTGTGTATATCTATATCTATATACCTATATATATATGTAATTTGTTACTCCTATGGATACGTGATGTTATAAAAGAAAAAGAGGATGAAAAATTATACTTGGAGTCAGAGTGATAGTACAGTTGGCAGGGCATATGTTTGGTCCCCGGCATCACATACAGTCCCCCAAGCACTGCCAGGAGTGATTCCTGCATGCCAAGCCAGAAATAACACCTGAGCATTACTGCTGTGTCCCAAAAATAAAAAAGAGAAAAAAAAAGAAAAGAAAAATTAAATTTAGCCCAAACGAGATTTTAAAGTCCATAATTTTGCTCAGAGCCTCCAACTCCTTCATTTTCCCCTAACAGCCATCTGTTGAAAGGGCTCAAGAAATTTCACGTGTATGAAACTTCAATGAAGGTATAAACAGGAGAGAGCACACCAGACTGAAGCAGATGCCAGCCACCTGGAAGCCCAGGGGGCCTTCCCTGGTATCCCGTGTCCACTAGTCCCCTGAGCTCAGAGCAGGGCACAGACCTCAAGTACTACCACGTGGCCCCAAATCTCACCTCATCTGCTCCCCAAGTAGTGAGATACACCCAGGAGAGGAGCTCAGAGGGCTGAGCACCTGATTTACCTTTGGGGGACATGGCATGGCTCCCCCTGCATCTCAGACACACAGACACAAGAGGGGGAGAGTCTCTGACTATCTCCAAGTTTGCAGCAAATGGAGCGGGGGGGGAGAGGGAAAGACAGGAGAAACACTCCAACCCCCGAAAGATGCTCAAAGAATGCTCATGTGTCAAGAAATATTCTGGAGTGGGAGGGTTGGAGTCACACCTACTGATGCTCAGGGGACAATATTACCTAGTGATGTTGTGGCAGGGATAACTCTGGTCACCGCTAGAAAGACAAACGCCCTCCTGGCTGTACTACTGCACCAGCCCCTAAGAGTGAGACCTTTACATCCTATTGCAGCTGGTCTGTGGAAAACCCCTTTCTGCAAGTACGCACTTAAACAGCAGGGTACACACCTGGTATTGAGAGATGGACAGTGGAGATGCTTGAATCTGGACAGGTTAGGCAGAAATTCTTTTTTCTGAGGAAATGTAATCACATAGGGTTAGCACAGCTAATAAGTTGATAGGGTGCTTTTCTTTCAAGCAGCTAAGCCAGGGTCAATATGCAACAGGACATAGGCTCACCCACTCCAGCACTGCTAAAAATGATACATGAACTCAGAAACAAGAGTAACCCCTGAGCATTGAGTGCTGCTTTGTTCAAAAAAGTACACTAAATTAAATAATGAAGACATTTCTGGGGCCGGAACGATGGTACAGCAGGTAGGCAGTTTGCCTTCCCTGCGGCCAAACCGGGTACGATTCCGAAATTCCATATGCTCCCCCAGCACTGCCAGGAGTGATTCTTGAATGCAAAGCCTGAGTAAACCCTGAGCATCGCTGGGTGTGACCCTAAAAATCCAAAAAAAGAGAAATTTCTGTGCAAAGAGACTGGAGACACAGTATAGCAGGTGAGGTGCTTGGCTTGCACTCGGCCAATCCAAGTTTGAATCCTGGCCTTGCATAGGGTGCCCTGAGTCCACCCAGGAGTGATACCTAAGTGCAAAGGCAGGAGAAGTAACTGGGTCTTGCCGTTGTACTTCCTACAGACTGAATAATTAATTCATTTAAATGAATAAAGGTGTGTTGGCCAATAGTGATCCTAAATTGCATTATTAGAGGGTTTAGGGCACACTCTGGAAGTGCCCAAGCTACTTTCTGCTAAGATTGCATATTTGGTTGCAAGACCCATTTTAGAACCACTCTGATGCACCCCTCCAGACCACAACCTGAGTTGGCTTAAAGCTCCACACCTTGGGGCCTGAGTGACAGCATAGACAAATGAGCATTTCTTTTGAAGGTGGCCAACCTGGGTTTAATTCTGGGCATCCCTTATGGTTCCGAGCACCACTAGGAGTGCTTGCTGGATTTAGAGCCAGGAGTAACCATAATGCCTCGCTGGGTGTGACCGCAAATGCAAAATAAATCAAAAGGAAAGAGAAGCTCCCCACGTCCCTGAACTCCCAAAACCCACTGAATGTACAAGAACCAGTGAAAATCAAAGGCTTTGCCAAATGCTTTTGAGCCCCAAGCACATAAAGAATATGCTGCGCCCCTCCCCCCATCCAGCCTTGCCACCCGCCAAGAACGACAGGAAAGAGGGGAGGGTGTTTTTTCCTTCAGGCTGCTGACCCAGATATGGGGTACCCTGAGCAACCCCAGGCGTGACCCCTGAACACTTCCAGGTGGGGCTCAACACCCCCCCCCACGAGGAAAAAGAATGCGCCCCCAGGTCCCTTTGATGAGAGAATCCCATTCTTTTGCCCTAATGCACAATCAGCCTAAGGAAGGACAGGGGGTCAGTAACGGGATGTCCTGGGGACACTGCTGGGATGAGCCACCCACCCCTGTACCTGACCAGGTGCTGGAGTCACCCCGAAACTAAGATAATGCTTAGCTGCCCTCACCCGCCCCATCAGATGTGGGGGAGACTGAGGCTCCCTCTAGCTCTGACACTTCCTGCTTTGTGCGGGTCCTGAGCAATGGGTCAGCAGGGAGGACGCTGGCCCCGCATCCCGACACCCCAAAGGGTCCTCGGATCCCCAGGGAGGGAGTCCTGAGCTCCACTGGGTAAGGGTCTAAAACACATTAAAAAAAATTAAAAAAAAATTTTTTTTCTCTTGTTCATTCGGTTATTGTCCTTGTTTCTGGAACTTTCAGAACGACCTTCGTGCTTCAAATTCGTTTTTCTCCTTGACCACCTGCTTCCTCTACCCACCCACCTTTTTTGGGGTGATTGGGGGGGCTTTGCTCAGGGGTTACTCCGGGCTCTGGGCTCACTCCAGGCTGGTGCCGGGACGCTGTGGGTTGCCGGGATCGAACCAGGCCGACCGCGTTCCCCCCTTACGCATCTTTCTAAGTAAGTAATCCTCAGTAACAACAACCCTGTTTCCCCCAAAATAAATTTTTAAACAAGATAAAGCTCTCGGCAGGAGAGCTCGGTGCCTCCCGGGTGAGGGGCCGCCACCCGGGGCCACCACCACGGAGCGACCCCACCACCCACAAGGCGGAGACCCGGAGGTTTAGGCGCTCAGAGCGACCACTTGGCAGCTGGCGAGGAAACTGACCTTCCGGGACCCCCCACAGGCCTCCCCTGGGTGCCCCCTCACCCACTCCTCACCTTCCGCAACCACACCACGAGACCCAGCGGGCCGTGAACACCAAGGCCGAGGATGAAAGACCCGGATTTGTGACGTCACCTGCACGTTTGCCCAGAGCCTTAAAGGGCCAGGCTTCAAATATTCCTGACCAGGTAATTCCCTGCTCAGAAAGGTTCATTTTTCCTCGTTTCCGGGATAGGATCAGGTGATCCAGACATCAGGGGTTCGCCAGGTTTGGGATAGATGGGAGAGAGATGAGCTGAACAGATAACATGTCCAGCAGAGAGTCTTTGTATTAACAAAGGAAATAAAATTCACAAACATACTTTGCAAACAGCCACCAAGACAATCTCTCTGAGTCCCGACGTTCATTTATTTATTCATTTACAACCCTCAGCCACATGCTAGAAATAGGTCCCCAAGATTCTTTCTGGCAGGTGCCAATGGCTTCAACAAGGTCTCTCACCATTGGGGGCTGAGGAGCTGCCCCTCAAAGTGATCTGGCAGTTTTAGACACACATGTCTACACCGAAAGTTGCGGGACAGGGCTGGCACAACCCCTGGTTGAGAAGGTTGGGATGGTCAAGACTTCTGCCATCAGCAGGTCCGGCATCCTCAAGAACCACAGCCCCCATAATCAGCTCTGCATCCTGGCCATGCTGCCCCATCACAGAGCTGGAAGTGAAGATGCCCCCAAGGATAATGCACTCACACCCGAGACCCCTGTGCCATGCTAAAATCCCTCAGAGCACCTAGCAAAGCTCTATATCCTCCTAAAGCCTCTGGAGCAAGGCAGACACCAGGAACCCACTGGATATGGATGGGGGGGTGAAAAACAACCACAAAAGTGCCCCAAAAGCTGGCACAATCCCGTTGGTCACATTACAGGCACTGGAGGTGAGAGATCCTCATGTCCTGCCACTAATTGGCCTTCAGTGTCCCCTTTGAACTGAAGTATCACTTTGTCCTTTAAATGCGTGCCTGGAGGAGGCCTGATCCACTTGACATCATTAGGAAGCAAAGGCGCACATGGAAGACTCCCGTCTGTGACATCATCCATTTCACCAAGGAGCCTTAACATGCCAGGTTCCAAGTGCAGACAGACCATTATGGCAGCCTAGGTGAACCAGTGCAAGGGGTATGAGCTCAAATAAAAGAGGAGAGGCAAGTGCTGGAGGGGCTGGTCACAGAGTTCAGGTCAGTGAGTTAAGGTGGAGTTCCTTAACTGGTCAAACATAGAACCAATGCTCCCCAATACATCCATCATAAAAACAAAAGCAGGTTGATTCAAAGTGAGACAGGCAAGTAGGTTGTGAATGGGTCCTGGGACAATGAGTTTCTCTGGGAAGTCATTAATCAAGTTGGGTGCAGTGTCTCTGAAGCCAGCCATGAAGGTGCAGAGAAACTGGCCTGGCAGCAACCCAGACAGCTGGAGAGACACTGGACAGAAGCAAAGGCTGGGAAGAAAATCAGAGAGCACTGTACAGTGAACACTCTATCCCTTGAAAACACGCTATATAAGAACCTACAAGGAAACCCGAGGACACAGCTCTAGAAACACATTTCCAACCAAGAGTATGGGGAAAGAGGTTAGTACTGTGGCTTAATGCTTGTGTTAAACATGGTTTTCCTGAGTTCTATTCCTGGCATCCAAAACAACACAGACTCCTAAGAACTGCCAAGTATGGCATGAATTTCATAAAACATACTTCCATAAATAAATCCATGCATGGACCTACCCTAAGAATGTAGGCATGTAGGAGCTAATGGGCACCAAAGCGTACTAAATTATTTTGTAGACTTGTTCTTTGGGGCAGACCAAAAACGGTTCTAATGATACTGGTGGCTAGTAGGGTTGACATTTTACCACTTGCAAATGCAACGTTTTGTCGTCATTTCTCCTAATATAATTGAAATGAGCAGACTAAAATCCAGTAATGTGACCACCCTTTAAAGTTAGTCATCAGTTTGGGCATTCTGCCAGGTTCCCATCATTTATAAAATATTTTGATAAAGGGGCCTGTTCCATCCTTTCATAGAACGATCAGAAATATTTCTGTGCACAGTCAAGTCCATTTTAACTATCTCTAATCCACCCTATTACAGAATAATGACAGGGCCATTATCCTAATCTTTTCAGAAATATTTATCCTCAATGTTAAGGGAAATCTAATAAAAATCTGAATACAACAGTACAGTGCAGAGCTGATACAGCGGGAAGGTGCTTGATGGCTGACTGATCCGGATCCTAAGTCCAGATCCCCATAAGGATATCTGTGTCCTCCCTCGCAGGTATGGATGATCTCAGACCCAAGAGTACGGCCTGAGCAAAAATGTGACTCCTCAAAACATAACAGAGGAAGGGCTGAAGTGTGGAGGTTTACATGTTTTTCCATTCCAACGGATTCACTGCAACATCCTGGTTGATCTCTATCATAAACCCCCCAACCGTGGTCTCTGCCTCAAACCAGAGTCCAAGCAAAAATGAGACACTGGGGCTTGAGTGATAGCACAGAGGGTAGGGCGTTCACATTGCATGCAGCCAAACCGGGTTCAATTTCCAGCATTCCATAGTGTCCCCCAAGAACAGCCAGGAGTAATCCCTGAGTGCAGAGCCAGGAGTAACCCCTGTGCATCTCTGGGTTTGACCAAAAAACAAAAGAAAACAAAAAGAGTGACACTGATAATTGTGATCAAGGGGTGGATTTGTACCCATTTACTTAGTTCCTATTTAATGTTTTCACCTGGATTCCATCATCATGACCCATTAATTAGAGGGAAGAGAGCAATAGCACAGCGGGTAGGGAGTGTTCCTTGCATGCGGCCGACCCAGGTTCGATTCCCAGTATCCCATATGGTCCACCGAGCACAGCCAGGAGTGATTCCTGAGTGCAAAGCCAGAGTAACCCCTAAGCATCTCTGGGTGTGACTCCTCCCCCCAAAAAAGAAAAAAGGACCCATTTTTTACAGGTTAACATACACATCAAATCCAAGTGCTGGGACACTGGCATAGGAAATAGCAATCATTACTATTATTATTATGGTTTGCTATATAAGGTAACTCAGGAGGTTAATTCAGGTTCACCAGGAACTCAGGTCTTAGTAGGCATATGAAAATACACAGTGGCAAGAACTCTTAAGAGTGTACAGAATGGGAAGGTATTTGTGTTTCCCTGAATTGCAATCATCACCAATTCCCTTTCCCTCAAAGTACTGAAACCACCAGTTTAATTTGAACTTGAGAACTGTAACATAAAGAATTAACTAGGAGTGTATATTTAAGACACCAAAAGGTTGAAGCAGAGTGTTTGCCACAAGATCCCCCAAGCACCACACTTCCAGAGTAATTCCTGAGTGCATATTCAGGAGAAACCCCTGAGCATCACCCAGGTGGGACACAAAAATGAAAAAAAAAAGGTCAAAGGGCAAGCCGTGTAGAACCCAGAGATAATGGAGGCCTTGTTTATCCCACCCAAGGCCTGGAGAAGATTGAATGATGCATTCAAGGTAAACTGAAATTCAGATTTTAGGGACTGGTGGGTGTTTGTCTTGCAGGGGATGACCTGGATATGATCCCTTCCCCTCCTGGGACCACCTGGAGTGATTCTGCCTGTGGAGCCAGAAGTAACTCCTGGGCATTTCCGGTTGTGCCTTACCCCCCACCTCTACAAAAAAGTACTTGTTTTGTGTATTGAACAGAAAGCGCTATGTCAGGGGGATCAGGATTATAAATGCCAGATGTGAGCGATTTTACTGATCCCAGTGATCAAGGCTTTCTCTGCCTGTAGATGTTTTTTTCTGGGTTCACCTCCAGTATCACATGGCCCCCGGTACCACAGGGAGTAATCAGCTACCTGGGCAGCACTGGGAGCCTTAGGATTTGCATCTTTGGGGAGGGAAACACAGTCGGCAGTGCTCAGGGCTTATTTATTCTAGCCTTTGCACTCAGGAGTCACTCCTTTGGGGCAAGGGTTGAGGTTTTCTAAAGTCCTAACGTCCAGCACCTCCTAATGGTTTGGAGGGAATTGATGTAGGCATGCAGGCAGATAGGTAAGGTTCCCCCTCCCAAGGAAAAGGCAGTAAATTTCCTGGGAATAGCTCTGAAGTTGTGAAAGCCAACCTTGTAGAAAACAGGAACTAAGGCCTGATCACGCCCTCACCTATGGCCAGCAACAGACCCAGAGAAGTTCCTGTGAAACAAAAGGCCAGGAAAGGAATTTCAAAGATCATCATCACTCCCAACCTGCCTAGGCAACCTCCTTAGCAACGGGACTTTGACCTAAGTAAAAGCCTAGATTGGATTTCCTTCTGTTCGAGGGAGACCACTCATTGGCTTTCCCACACATTTGCAGGAACAGGGCAAGTGGAGGGTCCCCGAGTGTGGGAACCAAAGTCGGACTCCAGAAGGATGTGGAGCGCCCCACTACTGTTTCTGACCCCATCCCCCAAATTATATAGTCAGATCAGTAGGTGTAGACCAGGTGGGGTGGGATGGGGGTTGGGGGATGACCCCAGACCTCAATGGGGGAGCACCCCAATGGTGCTGTTTCATTCTCAAGGGGTCCGTGTGTCAAGAGGAGGCCACCTCTGGTGGATTCAACTCTCTTACACCTGAAAAGGGTTGGAGGGGATGAGAGAGTCCAGCATCTTCCGGCCCTGCCTGCGTCTGACTGGGCCTTGGGTCAGAGAATAAACTGGGGATCTGTGTCCGGGTGTCCCTGCTGCCTGGGGCTTGCCCCACTCACTCTATGTGTGGAGGCACACCCAGTGGGCAGTGCTTCAGAGCCAGCTACCCGAGCGTGAACAGGGTGACACAGGAGAGGCTTGCCTTCCCGCAGTATGATGTGTCCAACCAACTCAGTTCTAAAGGTCTCCAGACCCCATGTCCACGTATCACAGCACCCCGCATTGCTGAGGGTGCCATCTTCCGTCCTGAGTTTTGAGGTTCCTATACACATGAGAATTCCCATGTCTTCTGTTCTCCATGGAGAAGGGTGGCAGAGGCCAGATTCAACTCCAACATCTCCAGATGTCTGGGGTGAAGGTAACAGCCATCTGAGGAACTAGGGTGTGTTAAGAAGAATTTTAATTAACACAGAAATATTGAGCCTAAGACTGGGCAATCTCCTTCCCTAGAAAATCTAAATACATCACTTCTTCCAGGGAATTTTTTTTTTGCTTTTTGGGTAATACCCAGCAATGCTCATGCGTTACTCCTGGCTCTGCACTCAGAAATTACTCCTGGTGGTACTTGGGGGACCATACGGGATGCCGGAGATTGGACACAAGTTGGCTGTATGCAAGGCAAACATCCCACCAGCTATACTGTAGCTCTGGCTCTGAGGGGTTTTTTTGGGGGGGAACTGTTTTGGTGTATGCCCACAGGGTTCTGGGAAACATTGAGTACCTGGGATTGAATCTGGTTGGTTACAAGCAGGGTGAGATTATTTTGTCGTTCACTTTGAACAAGAAAAGTTATGAGCCCTCTTTGCTCTGTCTGTGGCCCAGCTCTTTGGAAAGGTCTCTAGTAATAGTCAACCCCACATGCCATCACCCACTTTCTGAGGATGCCCCAACACTCTTCTACAAAGAAAAGGGGTCAAGGATACAGCATGATACAGCTCAAAACCCACCAAGTTAGAGTGGGGGAATCTGCCATCACGGGACTGAGGCTGATTTGGTTTATTCATGGTTTGGAGGCCCAATACCAGCAATGCTCAGGGTTACTCCTGGCTCTGCACTCAGGAATCACTCCGACATGATGGTGGGGTTGTATGGAGAGCCAAAGAAAGAATCTTCTTGGGGGTCGAGTGGGTTGCTCCCGCTTTGTCTCTGGACCACGAGGGGTGCAGAGGATTGAACTGACGTGGAAAGTGTAAGGCAAAGTCATTTATTTTCATTTTTGTTCTCTTCACTGAGCTAGAAACCTTCTGAAGCCACTTTGCTATGTCTGTGACCAAGCCATTGAGAAATATTTTGTTATGGGCAACCCACACCCCAGCACCCCACATTCTGAGGGAGTCCAAACCTCTACTACAAGGAAGAGGCAGCATGGATACAGCAAGATACAGCTCAGAAACCCCACGATGGAGTGAGGGAATCCCCCAATAAGGGGCTGGGGCTGTTTTGGTTGTATTTGGTTTGTTCATAGTTTGGGGGACACAAATCCAGCAACAACAGAGGTTCTCCTGATGTTGCATTCAGGAATCCGGCATGATGGTGGGGCTGTATGGAGAGGGAGAGAACGGAACGGGGCCTGTGACTGCAAGCCAAGAGCACTAACCGCTCTGCTCCTGCTGCAGCGACCCAAGTGGCTTGCTTGATCCTTAATGACCCTATTCCTAACATTGAAGCAAAGAAATGGGCTGGAAATCTAAAGCGTGGGAAAGCTGGGCCGCGGCAGTTCTGGTGATACACCACGAGATGGCGCTGTGAGTGTTTCTGTCCCTCTCTGGGATCGTTTCTTTGTTATTTATTTATTTATTTATTTTTTATTAGTGAAACATCATGAGGTACAGTTGTAGACTTACAAATTTTTGTGCTTGGGTTTCAGTTATACAATTATCGAGTACCCTTCCCTCCACCACCACTGATCCCAGTTAGTCCCTCCCATTTCCATCCCCCCATCCCACACTGCCTCCGTGGCCAGGCATTCCCTTTTGTTCTCTCTCTCCTTTTGAGGGCTGTAGTTTGCAAATGAGGCATTGAGTGGCAATCATGTTCGGTCTATAGTTAACTTTCAGCATGCATCTCCCATCCTGAGAGGATCCTCCTAGCACCCTTTATTTGGTGCTCCCTTCTCTATCTGAGCTGCCTTTTCCCTAGCATGTGCGGCTGGCCTCCATGCGATGGAGTAAACCTCCTGGCACTTGTCTCGGCTATTCTTGGGTGTTAATCTTTCTTGTTTGTTCCTTTTTGGTTGTGGCCACACCCGGATATGATCAGGGCCTTCTCCTGACTCTGCACTCAGGAATCACTATGGACATGACTGAAGAACTGTAGGGGAATTCTATGACTATACCCTGGTGCTTTAGATGCAAAGCAAAAGCCCTATCCACTCTGCTCCTGTTGCAGCGGCCCAAGCTGTGTGCTGGATCCTTAATGACCCCATACTTAACATTTAAGCAAAGAGAAGGGCTGAAAATCTTAAATATGGGAAAATTTGGACCGCGGAAGTTATGCTGAAACACCATGAGATGGAGCTGTGAGCGATTCCGTCCCTCTCCAGGCCCATTTCTCTAAGAATTTTCCACCCTAAGGTGCTTCTGAGTTAAGTACGGGGTACTTAAATATCAAACACAGAGCTTCAAAGGGGCAGTGGTAGGAGAGCCTTGAGGGTACGATTCTCTCACATGGGTGACCACCATTCGATTCCAGCCTTCAGATCTTGTGGGATACATGGCTGAATCAACTCGGGGGTTGAGTGGGATGCTCCATCTTTGCCTCTAGACCAAGTGGGGTGCAGAGGATTGAACCTGATGTGGACAGAGCAAGGCAAAGTTGCAAGGCTGGAGCGATAGCACAGCGGGTAGGGCATTTGCCTTGCATGTGGCCGACATGGCCACCTGGGTTCGATTCCTCCACCCTCTCGGCAAGCTAACAAGAGTATTTTTGCCCACACGGCAAAGCCTGTCAAGCTACCCGTGATGTATTTGATATGCCAAACACAGTAACAAGTCTCAAAATGTTACCCGGCCCCCCTTGAGCAAATCAATGAACAATGGGAGGACAGTGACTGTGACACTCTGAGCTAAAAAACATCTGAAGCCACTTTGTTATGTCTGTGACCAAACCATTTAGAAATATTTCCTATTATGGGCAACCCACACCTCATCACCCTACGTTCTGAGTGTACCCAACCCTCTTCTACAAGGAAGAGGCAGCATGGATACAGCAAGATACAGCTCAGAAACACCCACGTTGGGGTGAGATAATCCTTCAATAAGGGACTGAGGCTGTTTTGGTTTTATTTGGTTTGTTCATGGTTTGGGGGCCACAAATCCAGCAACGCGCAGAGGTTCTCCTGGCTCTGCCCTCAAGAAGCACTCAGGCATGATCATGGGACTGTATGGAGAGCCAAACAGTGTGAGAGCTTTCTTTTACTTGGGTAACCTGGGTTCTATTCCAGTCTTCATATCTTGTGGAGTACATAACTGGAACATAACTGGACTCACTATAAACAGTGCTCCTCTCCCACAGTCCAGGGGCTTCTCCCCTGGGCAGTTTGTGTCCATGGACTGAGCAGAACTGTCTCTGAGTAGCTTGTCTCAGGGGAGCGCTTGTTTGCAGCGTGGGTGCTCACTTCCTACTGGTAACACACAGAAGACATCCCACCTGTCTTGGCATCCTCATGGGGCTGAGGGCATAACTGCTCACTCGAGATTTTGTCACATTGTGCATGACCAGAAGAATTCCACCTGGGCTGCTGTTACCTGAAGAACAGCAGATAAGACTTCCAAATACTGTGCTGTGCCTGATAGTCTTCTCGTCAACAAAATTCCAGACCTGCAGGTAGGTTTCTAACATTTACCAAACTTGGTTGCAATTCTAACACGTGGATGGATTTTCCAGGCAATGACCTAATGTTTCAGCAAGATGGACAAGCAAAATAGACCTACGGAAGGTCACATAGCTGTGTATTTTTTCCAACTCAAAGAACAGACACAGTAAGTGGAAATAACTCCCTCTGCAGAAAATTGAAGCACCAGTTTAAAGTGAAAATAAAAGGGGCCCGAGACTGGGTTTGGTACTAGCTTAGTGTGGAGCTTAGTGGGATAGCTTAGTGGGATACACGTGCGAAGGCAATGATGCATCCCCACATAGCCAAGACAGACCTTTGAAAATATCTCACCTGCAGAAGATTCCTCTCGAGGATCAATGAGTTTTCTGTTATCTTGTTTTATTTACTTAGATGGGGAGAGGCTCACACCATCATTGCTCCAGGATTCCTGCTGCTGGGACTCTTGGGGCCGAGAGCGATAATCACGAAAAAACCGCCTTTATTCGAACAATCTTGAACTTATTCGACAACGTGGGTGGGCACATGCCTCAGGAAACAGCAAGCAGACTTCCAAGCGCGCAAAACAATGCAGAGAAGCCATCAAGGATGACCTCAAAGACAGGAGAACAGCGATGCTGGTAGATGCGGCAGAAGCCATGAAAAGCCTTCGTAATGCCCACCTGTCCATCACCAACTACAAGACGGATGGATCTATCACATTTTCCAGAAGGGCAATGGAAAGAAGATTCCACTCTTCTTCCTGCATTGACATATGTCTTAGAGACCTGGGCCCTACAAAAACAGGATGAGAACGCTACTCAGGTCTTTCAAAGAGGAATTGAAAGAGCTATGCTTGGAATATCACGCATCACTACTGATGGATCTATCACATCTTCCAGAAGGGCAATGGAGAAGATTATTCATGACTTCTACTCAGATCTCTTTAATAGCCATGTCCACTTTCCCACATACCACATTCTGCACGATTGACATATTATTCCCAATATTATTCCCAATGTTCTCCCCTCAGGGCTGGAGCGATAGCACAGCGGGTAGGGCATTCGCCTTACACGCGGCCAACATGGCCGACCCGAGTTCGATTCCTCCGCCCCTCTCGGAGAGCCCGGCAAGCTACCGAGAGTATTTGATATGCCAGACACAGTAACAGCAAATTCTCCAATGGAGACGTTACTGGGCCCGCTCGAGCAAATCGATGATCAACGGGAGGGCCTTTACCTTTACCTTTTCCTGTTCTCCCCTCCAAAATTCAACATGCCATCTCTTCGGTAAAGAAACAAAGAGCAGCTGGTCCAGACAAGATCAGACCTGAGCACTTGAAGAACTTACCATCAGTACTCATCAATACACTGCCTCGGATATTCACACGCTACCTGTCTGAATGCAAGGTTCCATCCCAATGGAAAACCAGCAAGACTGTACTACTATACAAGAAGGGAGACATTTATGACATTGGCAACTATTGCCCAAAGTGCCTATTGTCTGTCATCTGCAAACTGTTCACTCGAGTCATCTTGAATAGGATTAGCAGAACACTAGATGAAGAACAACCATGTGAACAAGCCGGGTTCCCAAAAAGGATTCAGTGCCATCTACAATATCCACACGATTACTAAGCTCATTGAGGTTTCTCAGGGGTTCAAGATGCCACTCTGTCTAAAGTTCATTGATTTAAAGAAGGCCTTTTTTTCTGTTGAGATGGAAGCGATCATAGAAGCCCTAGCCAATCAGGGTGTACAAACTCAATACATCAGGATACTCCATGAGCTGTATTGCGGATTCACTACCAGGATCTCACCATTCTACAAAGAAGTAATTATACATGTCAAGAGAGGGGTTTGGCAGGGTAATACCATTTCACCAAAACTCTTCAGTGCCACCATCGAGAACATCATGAGATGACGGGAACGGGAAGGAATGGGAGTGAAGATAGATGGTTGGCAACTAAACCACCTCTGCTTTCCTGATGACATCGTTCTAATAACACCAAAAATCAGCCAAGCGGCACAAATGCTGACCTACTTCGACCGTGAGTGTGGAAAGGTAGGACTACAGCTGAATCTTATGAAGACAATGGTTATGAGAAACAGCCTCGTTCCTGATGCTCCATTCGCTCTCAATGCACCACCATCTCCAAATGCAACAGTTATATATACCTACTTCGAGAAAAACCATGATGAGTGACCTGGCACCTGAGTTATGCAGGAAGAAGAGAGCGGCTTGGAATGCCTTCAAGAGCATTGAAGAAATAAGTAAGAGGACAAAGAACCTCCAGCTACGAGCACATCACTTCGATTCCACTCTTCTTCCTGCATTAACATATGTCTTAGAGACCTGGACCCTACAAAAACCGGAGGAGAACGCTACTCAGGTCTTTCAAAGAGGAATCAAAAGAGCTATGCTTGGAATATCACGCATCACTCAAATGAGAGATAGAATCCGGAGTTCTGATCTCCGTCAATGGTCAAGAATCAGGGACGCTGTCTCATCTGCCAAAGCATCAAAAATCAGATGGGCTGGACACGTAATGAGGTTTACAGACAACACTGGCCTAGACCCATTACTGACTGGATTCCACGGGACGTCAAAAGATTGCAAGGACGCCCACCTATAAGATGCTCAGACTTCTTTGTCAAGACCCTGAATGATTGGTTTGAGGCTCTGCGTGTTCCTAGAATGAACAGATGCCATTGGGCTACACTAGCACGCAACAGGCATGCATGGAGATGTTACTGGCACCCACTCGAATAAATCGATGAATAAAAGGAGATCAAGTGATCATGTGATATATTTTTTAGGTTTTAGAATTACTGGTTTTATGCAGCAACACTGTTGGAACTGGAAGATACCGTCTTGAGTGAATTTAGCCAGAAAAAGAAACAAAAAGAGGATGATGTTCAGTCATCTGTGGAATACCGAACACTGGATATGGAAATGTACTGTAAAGGGGCTGCTTAAATCATCCCTGATTCCAGTGTTTAGAGAGAAGCCAGACAAAGAAGGAAAGAAATTTGGGGTGAAAGAGAACAAGAAGTTTACAGGGATCAGGGATTCATTCATGCCTGTGACATGAGTGAGGGGTGTAGCCATTTACCCAAAACACAGATGCAACAGAACTGAAGACAAGAGATCTAAGCTGTAAACACTGAAACCTAGTCATGTGCTTGTCCAGATTACAGGGGGGGTAGAGTGGGGACTGGGGTGGGGAGGGAATATGGGAACACGAGTGGAGGAAAGCTGATGCAGGAATTGGTGTTCAATTATTGTACGCCTAAATACAACTATCAATAACTTTGAAAATACTGGCACTTTAATGAAAATTTTAAAAAAACAATACAATAAAATAAATTTCCATATTTCAGCACCCACTGAGATTAAGGACCCTCTAGTCCCAGCATTAGGCTCCGATATTTTTCCTGTAATGCTGAGACCATAGATGTGGTTGTGGAGATGGAGCCGTATCCCACCTTTCATGTCACATGCTCGGTCCACTGAGCACTCCAATGGCATAATAGTTAGTTTCAACAAGAGAATCTTACAGCACACTTGTATGCAATACCCCTGTTCCTAAAGAAATTGCAGTAATGCCACATTCTAAAACTGTGATTTGAGATCTGAAATCAAACAAAATGCACAATGAGAATTAGTCCAATGTTGAATGGAATGCAGTCGAATGACCAAGCAGGTGGAGGACATCTCCATATTTCTCACAGTCCAAGCAAGCCTACAGAAAGGGAAATTCTGCGGGAAGTGTTGCTAGGAGGAGCTCGGCAATCCCCAAAAAGCCTTTTGGGTATTGTTTTTAATCAGACCCAGTGATGCTTGGGATACCATAGGGGATGCTGGACATCGAAGGTAGGCGGCATCTGTAAGGCGAGCACCCACCGTGATGCACTGCTGTTCTCGTCCTAATTAACTTCACTATGGGCTCACAGTCACAATTTAACATACACACAATAAAACAATTTTTGTTGCGTACAAGCGTACAGCAGGTAGGCATTTGCCTTGCATGAGGCTGACAGGGTTTGATCCTTGAATAATGTCAAAAGCAACTTACGAGAACCACCAGGAATAACTGCTGAGCATTCCCAGGCCCCCAAACAAAAGAAAACTAAATTTCTTCCCATATACAAAAAACCATGGCAATGACCCAAAGGCAAAGATATGCATGGTGTCAGATTGACTGAGCGGAGTCCAGAAAGGGCACTCGACCCTTTAGGTGTACAGCCAGGCTAGTTATACAGCCGGGGACACAAGGGCCTTGAAACACATGGACTACTCGACATACCTGACAGATAAGGAAGTATGACAACAAAGTCAAGAAAGCAAAGCATAGGATCTATCCATAATGAACAGCTCCGGGGAGAAGACACCCCTACCCCATGCCACACCTCCACATAACATGGTCTAGCGATGAGAAGGGGATACTCAATGTCCAATGAGCAACTCAAAAATGTTGTGGACTGGAGGAGTCCTGGGTTAGCCACATGTAAGGAAAGCATCCTACTTGTCCTACTATTGCTCTGGCCATTTCTAAATAAATGGGAGAAAACGGGAAAAAATGGGAGAGCACTTACAAAGCTTTCAGGTTTAATTCTCGGTCATACAATGAAACACCCGTCCCTTCACCGTGCCCATTTCCCACCACTAAAACCCAAGTATACCGCCATTCTACAGCCTCCCACTAACTGTGGGGCAGATAATTTCCACATTCTTCTCTCTACTTTGATTACATTCAATATTTTGACATGAGACCACCATTATTATTTGGGATTTTACCCCAGCACTCAGATCTGGCGAAAATGCAACAATTGACAATTCTTTTTTGATTGCTGGTTGAAAATAACATATGATTTTGGAATTCTGAAATTTTAACAACTAAATCTGGAGGGATTTCTACCAAAACCTGCTGGGTTCCGAGATTTGTTCCAGAGTCTCTGGGATTATGGCCATTAAACAGCTTTACCATGAGCCAGAGAGGCGGTTCGTGGGAATGACATAGGCTCTTTTTGGGGAGGGGAGGAACTGGCTGGCTCCACCCCATCCTGAGAGGCCCCACGTATCTTCCTGAGTGAGGGCCCAAACCTGACTTTCCAAAGGCCTTTGGAGGATGGAAGCCACCGAGCCGCCAAGTGGGAGCAGTTGGGGGGAGAGCACCAATTTCCCCTGGGGTGGACCGGGAACAGTAACCTATTGCAGGGTCCAGACGCATTTCTGCTAAAAGGCGCTGGGTTTCGAGATTTGTCTCTGAATATCTGGGATCATGGCCATTATGCACCTTGATCACGAGCCACAGAGGTCAATCATAGGTGCCAAACAACTCGGAGTTTCGTTGGGGTGGGGAGAAAAGGGCCGGCTCCACCACCATCCAGTTAGGCCCTGCATGTCTTCTCACAGCAGTCCCAATCCGAACTGTCCAGATGCCATTAGAGATGGTGTCCACTGAGCCGCCAGGCGCGAAACCTATTGCCACCTGAAATACCCAGCTTTGGTAACCTACTGTGGGGACCAGACACATTTCTGCTGAAAGCCCCTGGGTTCTGAAGATTTGTTACTTAGAGTTTGGGATCATGGCCGAGTGATCAAGAGCCAGAGAGTCCGTACATGGGCAGCGACTCGGGGTCTCATTGAGGTGGGGAAGAAAGGGCAGAGTCCACCCCAATCCCATGAGGCCCCGCATGTCTTGTCACTGCAGGCCCAAACCTGTCCAATGGCCTCTGGAAGATGGTGGCCACCGAACCACCAAGTGGGATCAGGCGGAGAGACACACCCTTTCCCCCTTGTGGTGGTCTGCCACTGGTAGCTCATTGCAGGAACCGGGTGCATCTCTGCAAAAAGCCGCTGGGTTCCGAGATTTGTCTCTGAGTTCCTGGGATCATAGCCTTTAAGCAGTTTGATCAGGAACCAGAGAGATCTTGCCTCCAATTATATAGCTGTGCCGGAAATGGTTCGTTGGTGTGTCTTGCACATAGCTAAGTTTTGGCCATTTACTTTCTTGGAAGACTTTGCCCAAAGTTTTGTTGTCTGGCCAAAGGCACAGCATCTATTTTGGAGTATCTGGAAGTCTGATGGTGCCATCATTCTGCTGATGCACTCGCCTTACAGGCACAGATTGACCTGCTGGTGGTACTATACACCCGGGAAGTAGAAATTCTATATATGGGGAAAAAAACCACCAATAGTGGGGTTGGACTCACTGTAAAGCGAGTAGGATGCTTACTGTGCTGATCCAGGTCAAAACTCCCCATTCCATAGGAACCCAGCAGCAGTGAAGAATAATTCCTGAGCTGCAGAACCAGAAGTAAACCTTGAGCATCAAAGAATCCCTTCCAACTCCCCTGAATTAAAAAAAGCTAGTAAAATTAATCCAAAGTGGGGCTGAAGTGATAGCAGAGCGGGTAGGACGTTTGACTTGCCCATGACCAACCCGGTTTCAAATCCCACAACAATATGGTCCCCTGAGCTTTATCAAGAGTAATTCCTGAGTGCATAAGCCAGGAGAAACCCATGTGAAACGCTGGGTGTGACCCAAAAAGCAAAAAAAAAAAAATAATAATAATCCAAAGAGTAAATTTTCAGAGGCAAATATCTCTCACTTGTCCAAACACGACCCAAAGTCCCAAACCCAGCACGGAAGCCAATGAAAATGACCGATAGCAAGTGTCCCTTTCCTTTGGCGGCTGCCCATAAACACATCTGGAGGTTCGATAAGCGGTATGTCCAGTCCAAAGGCTCCAAACAGGGTCCTGCGCAGTCTCGAGTAGGGAGGAATGAGATGGCCAAGACCCTGACTCTCTGCAGGCTCCTCACACTAAGGCCTGAAATCCATGTGCCCACCCTCCAGTGCCATCTTGGACAAGATTGCGATCGTGGCTGCAGGGGGCCTCAGAATAACCCATGATACTTGAGCCACAGAACAGCCCCCAATGCACCCCTCAAAAGCTGCACATCCCCTAAAGCCTGGATATCCAGAACAAGTAAAAAAAAGCATGAAAGTACCCTACAAGCTGGCGTGACCTGCCGCTCAAGTTCCCAAACTGGGATTTTCAGGGTGCTCAAGCATTCCAATTTCTAACACAGGAAAGACTGAAGAATGAAGGTTTACCTGTTTTCCCATTTTCAAAAAATTTAGTGCTGCATCTTGGTTGATTTCTGTCATAATTACCACCAAACAGCCCCTCTGGGCCAAGCCAGAAGCATAGCAAACAATAACAGAGTAGTGAGTTGTGTCAGCTCTGAGCAGGGGGGTGTTTCTGTACCTGTTCATTCAGTCACCTTCCTCCTTACTTTCATCACCAGGACCCATTATTTACAAGTTAACACACAAGCAATTCCAAGCACTAGAATACTGGCATAGGTGCAGCCCGGGTGAAAATCAGCAGGTACCTTTCACTGACATGAGAAGCCTGTCCCAAGCATGCAGGCTTACTTCCCTCTTAACTGCACTTTTTTTTAATACCCTTGACCATTGTGTCCAACGGAAACTTGCTTGACTGACTTGTCCTGTTCTGTCCTTAGAGATTGTTATTAAGGGATCAAATCATCCGGTATGAATTTATATATATTTATTATGGTGTGAGGGGCACATGAAGCCCTTCCCACATTACTGACATATATGCAGTTTGTCTCCAGTATGAATTCTCACATAATGAGTAAGAGAATAGCACCAAATGAAGGTCTCCCCACAAGTCGGACACTGATAAGGTTTACCTCCACTGTGAATTTTCCCGTGCTTAGCAAGGGTTCTGAATGGCAGAAGGCCTTCCCACATTTCTCGCATATATAAGTTTTTTCTCTGGGGTGAATGCTACTTTGTACACTAAATCTGAGACTTCTCCAAAGGCCTTTCCACATTTCTTACATGTATATGGTTTCTCTCCTGTGCGTATTCTCCTATGTACATTAAGTATTGAGGACATACAGAGGCCTTTCCGCATTCCTTACATATAAAGTTTCTCTCCATTGTGAATTTTCCTATGTACAGTAAGTTTTGAGGCTCTAACAAAGGCCTTTCCACATTCCTTACATATATACGGTTTCTCTCCAGTGTGAATTTTCCTATGATCTCTAAATGTTGAGGCCCAAGCAAAGACCTTTCCACATTCCTTACATATATATGGTTTCTCCCCAGTGTGAATTTTCCTATGTTCACCAAGAGTTGACGCTACAGCAAAGGCCTTCCCACATTCCTTACATATATACGGTTTCTCTCCAGTGTGAATTTTCCTATGTAAACTAAGTCCTGAGGATATAGCAAATGCCTTTCCACATTCCTTACATATATATGGTTTCACTCCAGTGTGAATTTTCCTATGTACACTAAGTCCTGAGGCTCTAGCAAAGGCCTTTCCACATTCCTTACATATAAACGGTTTCTCTCCAGTGTGAATTCTGCTATGTATTCTAAGTGTTGAGGATTCAGCAAAGGCCTTCCCACATTCCTTACATATATATGGTTTCTCTCCAGTGTGAATTTTCCTATGTACACTAAGTCCTGAGGCTCTAGCAAATGCCTTTCCACATTCCTTACATATATATGGTTTCACTCCATTGTGAATTTTCCTATGTACACTAAGTCCTGAGGCGCTAGCAAAGGCCTTTCCACATTCCTTACATATACACGGTTTCTCTCCAGTGTGAATTCTGCTATGTATACTAAGTGTTGAGGATTCAGCAAAGGCCTTTCCACATTCCTTACATATATGCGGTTTCTCTTCAGTGTGAATTCTCCTATGTACACTAAGACTTGAGGCTACAGCAAAGGTCTTCCCACATTCCTTACATATATACGGTTTCTCTCCAGTGTGACTTCTCCTATGTAAAGTAAGTCTTGCGGCCCAAAAAAAGGCCATTCCACATTCTTTACATCTATAAGATTTCTCTCCAGTGTGAATAATTGCATGTCTACTGAGGCTTGATGACTGAGTGAAGGCCTTGCCACACTCCTGACATATATAAGGCTTCTCTCCACTATGAGTTTTCATGTGTCTATTAAGATCTGAGGTCTGAATAAAGGCCTTCCCACAAGTCTGACATTTATATGGTTTCTCTCCTGTATGAATTCTCCTATGCAAAATAAGATACGCTGATCTATTGAAGGTCTTTCCACATTCTTCACATGTATAAGGTTTCACTCTTGCATTTATATTCATATGGTCATGATGGGGTAACCCTTGACTCACACTTTGTTCTCGGGGCTGACTTTTCTGGGGATTCTGTCCACTGTGGTTTTCTAAGGGAACACCACACTGAGAACATGGGGAGGCTCCGCCACATTCCTTACATGTAGAGGGGTTCTGCTCACGGTGACTGTGGTTGAGGGTATGTTGCTGTGAGGGACTCACTATAAACAGTGCTCCTCTCCCTAGCAGGTGCCCCATTGAGGAATTTTTTGCCTGTGAACTGAGAATAACGCACTCCAAGGAACATTTTACAGGAGAGGGCTTCTTCAGAGTGAGGTAGCTCTCGCCTTTCTGACCACCCTCAGAAGACATCCCGCCTGTCTCGGCGTCCTCATGGGGCTGAGGGTAGGATTTCTCACTAGAGACATTGTCACACAGTGTAGGATCAGAGACATTCCACTCGGGGTTGCACGTTTCCTGTAGAACAACAGAGGATTCTAATTATTGACTTATTCACTGAGTCTTCCCGACAAAAAACTGAGCCCTTCAGCTGTGGTTTCACACATATTCACCACACACATGCAATTACCGACATATAAATTGTCATACAATAGAATAATTTCATGTTACTATAAGTTGGACACACAAAATTGATGGATGCAGAGTCAATAAATTCTGTGCCTTTCTCCCCTTTAAATTAATGAAGAAATACAACTGGAAATAATTCCTTCTATAGAAAACGGAAGCGTCTATTTCAAGAGAAAATGAAATAGATCCACATGTGGGTTTGGTTAAAGTTCCGTGTGGAACCTGTGATGCAGGGGTGAAGTCAACGCTGCATCGCCACACAGCTGAGACAGACCACGTGGCCATTGCAAAGCTCTCACCACAAGTGATGGCTTTCAGAATCAATGAAGTTTTTTGTTCTTTCTGTTTTGTAGTTTCTATTTATTGGGGGTTGGGTGGGTGGAGCGGCACACCATGCAGTGTCTAGGATCAGTTCTGTGGGTCTATGCTGTCTATAAGTTGTGCTGGGTAAGGACCATCCATGCATGTGCAAAGAAAGTATATTTCTCACTGCACCCTCTCTAGTGCGCACCAGTTAGCTTTCAAAACGACTACCACTGTCAAGCAAATCAAAACTCACAGTATTTTTATACATGGTTTATTTCAGTACGTAGTGAAGCTAAGGGTCCTCTACTCCAAGCATCAGGCTTTGGAATTCCTCCCTGCCATTCCCAGCCTTCCACCTTAACAATCACATACTTGGTCCACTCCTGCTGGCATAATAATATTTATTCTGATTTAGCGAATCTTACCAACTCACTCGTACTTGCTGACCCCATTCCCAAATCAAAGTGCTGTAATGCCAAATCCTGAAGTTGCGGTTTCCGTTCTGAAACTGAACAAAACATGCAATTCAAGCACTTGTCAAAAAATGTAGCATAATGATGCCATGTAGTTAAGAGTACATCTCTGTGGTTCTAAAAGTCCAAAGAGTCCCACACTAAAGAAAAGATTTGGGTAGTGGAAAACTGAGGATCTTGGCAATTATACACTAGGTTTTGTTTTTGTTTTTTGAGTAGACCTGGTAATGTTTGGGGAACCAGGTTATTGAACAAACTATTGAACAGGTCACCTTCAGGTACTGCAAGGCACTCCCTGCTGTAATATCGTTCAGATCCAAACTAGCTCTGTTATGGTCTAACTTATTCGAAAGCCATGGAAGCAAATTACAGGATCATTCTGTGACTGACAGTCCAGGGGAATGAAGAGCAGCGTGAGTGCGGCACAGACCCAAGGATCCAGGACACCAAGGCCCCGGTCTCAGCAGCGTGTTTCCTACATGCTCAGCGCACCCATACACTGCACAGGGCCTGAACCAGGAAGGGTCATCAGACACTCACCCGCACACACGCCTCTCCTCCCCGACCTCAGGGCTCCTCCTTCCAGCCAGGAGATCACCGCAGGCTTCATCCCAGAGTGCCCTGCCCCAACAGACACAGAGGCATGGATAAGTCACAGGGAAAAGGTGACAGGAAAATTCCCATGTTTTCCTGATACAAGTGGGCATATATCTGAAAAGCATGAACAGAATGTCCATTTCCAAAATGCCACATATTTCTAGTTATTCGAGAGGTAAGACCCAAGAAAATACCACAAATACTCTAGACCTGACCTTGTGTATGGCCGACAGGGGGATCAGCACAGTATGTTGTTGATTTTTGCCTTGCTTGGGGTCTCACCTGGCAATGCTCAGGGTTGACTCCTGACTCTGTATTCAGAAATCACTGCGGCTGGTGCTCGGGGATGACATGGGATGCTGGGGATTTAACACACATCGCTGCTTGCATGAAAATCACTTTCCTCCCTGTACTGTCTTTCTAGGCCCAGCAGCACATGGAGTTTCCTGAGCCCCTCATGACCTCATCACAGATTTCAGTAAAACTAAGTGCATAATAAATCTGGATATGGCCAAGGGTGGCAAGAGACCCTTATTTTTTTAAGCTGAAAAATGTATCCAGAAAGATAGCAGAGCAGGAGTTTCTCACGGACAATCCAGTTGCGAAACCCGATATCACCTAGGGTCCCTCATGACAGCCAGGAGTGATCCCTGAGTGCAGAGTCCAGAAGCAAACCCTAAGTCCTGCTGAAGTCTCACAAGAACCATTAGAAGTAAATCCAAACACTGAAATATGGCAGTTTCTAATGAGTTGAGAGACGAGATATCAAATTCCCTGTGATGGAAAAGAGATAGTACAGCACATAGGACAGAAGCGCTGGACACACATGTGGGTTTGAACCCAGGCAGCCCATATGGTTTTGGAGCAAGGCCTGGTATGTATCCTGAATACACAGGCAGAAATAATCCCTAATCCCTAAGGAAAAAGAAAATGCAAAAAACATCTGACTTGAGTGACTGGTGCAAATGTACTGGGGGTGAGGTACCAACATTTTAAGTTGCCAAGAGGTTTCAGCCCACGGTACCCCATGGCCCCTGAGCACTCTAAGGAGTCATCCTTTAGCACAGCGCCAGGAGAACTGTGGACTGTGCCCTTCTCCCCAAACAAAGGCAACAGCAAAACCAATTAAACACACAAAAGTTCGTGTAGTACACAAAGTAAATTGATGCACCAATGGATAGAACTATTTAAAGGGAACTGAGCAATAACTGGGCAGATAGGGATCTTCCCATGGACACAGTCGAAACGGGTTGATATGAATCACACTATAGGATCCGGCTACCCCACACGAGAAATTACTGAGGATAAAGCTGAGAGTAAGGCCTAAGTATCCACAGGTGAAGACTAAAAAAAAGAGGGAGGGAAGAGCTACTGCACGGCTGTCCAACATCCCAGCCCGTCACAGAGCTACTATTGGACACACAGCTGCCGCCCAACCTCAGGGAGCCCACGCGGGTCTGTTCAGACACGGTTGGCTGCGCACTGCTCTCACCGACAGCCTGCAGATTCTGGTAGGTCTCCAGCATCACGTCCCTGTACAGCTTCCGCTGAGAGGCCTCCAGGCATGACCATTCCTCTGGGGTGAAGTTCACAGCCACATCATGGAAGGTCACTGCGTCCTGAGTCAGCACACAGAGAGGGTGGGATTCAGAGTCTATCTTAGCCTCATTCCCACTACTCTGATGCCAGGTCCCAGGGTCCTATATTGTTGCTGGGCCTCTCCACTCCGAATGAACCAGCCTCCATGCACACGCATGACTGACGGGCCCCAAAAATCACATAAGGCAACTGGATCTGCTAAAGTGGGAGGAAGTTATACAGAAGGTTCTTGGATGTATCTGCCTTTCCTGGTAACCCCCCGGCCAATTCGAGCACCACTGTTCCAGTGAGCACTGTAGAGAGGATCACCTGAACAGAGACTTTTATGATCCAAAAGGCTATCCTGGGTGTAGCAAAACCCACTGCACGCTCAGCGATATACCCCCACAGCACATGACCACTAGGATTGAGAACTCGACAGTCCATATAGACAACTACTCAGAGCTGTGCATGGCATGTGTGCCTGTAGGAACTCACTGCTCAGGACTGATCAAAATCCTGCTCAAAGAAGGTAGAAGTTTCTGGACCCCAACATCTCTACTGGCCTCAGAGATCCTTGGCTCTTTCTCTTTGGGATCACCGCATGCCCAGAAATCCACACACAAGATTATGTGAACATAAGACTGTATGATCGAGCGGGTAGTCACTCCAGAGTAGGAAGGACAAAACAGGAGAAAAGCAAGTCTGGGGGCCCAAGTCACTGTAGTTGCTAGGGAGCAAACGGGGCCAGCACATCCCAGGGTGCTCTGAGGCCAGTCAGTTGTGAATCCAGAGCACAGAGTCAAGAGGACAGCTGATGACAAAAACAATGCAAAATAAGCCGAAGTAGCAGGTTGGTGTAACAGGACAGCTGTTCTGGGGACAACATGTAGGACTGGTGATCCCCAACATCCCATATGGTCCCACAAGCACTGCCAGGGGCAATGCCAGAGTGCAGCACAAGGAATGATTGCGAGAATCCTTGCTCTGCCACCCCTAATAAAACAGAAAACCCAAGATGAAACCTTAGGACCTCCAGCATCCCTTTGGTCACCTAGACCTGTCAGGAATTAGCATTGAGCACTGAGCTTTGAGTACTCCTCATGCACCACTGGGTCGGCCCCAAAGTCAAATAAAACAAAATGAACATACACAAAAAGCAGCTTCAAACAGCAGAATGGGACCGTCCAATCGGAAGTCTCATCTTGGAATCTATCCAAAATAAACCCAAATAGATGACCCAGGAAGCATGAGCACTCCTGGTTCTACCTCATGTCTTTCTATCCATCTACTAGTACCTGGGAACGATTTATCAGAAGCCGCGTCACCATCTTCTACTGTCACTATTGTTCTGAGGATCAGCAGGAGGCTCCGTGCAAAGACCTGGAGAAGTCAGAACAGTGAGCGCCAGAGAGGAGCACCTTCTCCCACTTCTGAGATCAGACCAGACACACCCTCAGGCACAGCCTCACAATTCCGACTCTGGGAGACAATGGCAGAAGCTCCGGTCTCCGCTAGGGATGCAAATTTTGTTGGCATCAGTGCTGCACTTCAGGAGAGGAGCCTAGACCCATGCTACAGGCGAGGAAAAGAAAGCCTTCTCTGATCCCCGGATACTTCTCTGGCTCCCACAGGAAAGTCTCTATAGACCGTGCCAGGGGCCGACTCTCAGGCCAAGAGCTCCCAAATACTAGCGCTCCCTGCAGGCTGGCAGCAGTGCTGCTCCCTGGGAACCGTAGCCTGGAATGTGGCTCCACGATGTGACTTAGAGTGGACAAACCTTCAACACTCGCTTACAGGGTGGACAAGGACATGCACCTGGGCACTCTGTCCCGGGGACCTCAGTATTTACCACAATGGCAGGTGTCGTCTACTATGGGAGAGATAGTCAGGGGTGCTTTGCAGCTTGATGTGAGGGAGCTGAAATTCATGAACCTAAAAAAGATACACAAGTATTTTGGTTAGATGGCAATAATGTGAACTGGGTGCTTGACTAGATGAACCGATCAATCCTCTGCATCCCATATGGCCCCTAGCAGCGCCAGGGACAATACCTGAGCTTAGAGACTCGAGTAAGTCATGAGCATCTCCAGGTATGTGCCCCCTCTCCCCCCTAAAATATAAAGAACCAAAAATAGACCCCCCAAATACATTTTCTTTGGCAAACCTCAGCCACCTGCAGGCCTCCTTCCCCCTCACATACCCCGCATGATCGCAGCTCTCACGGCAGACAATGAAAATGACCAGCAACAGGTCTCCTGCCATTAGGTGGAGGGGCTGAAGCTCTGCCCCTCAAATCTGGAGATTCTACAGAAGCAAGCTTAGGACTGATGGTTCAAGCATGGGACTGCTGGGATGGTTGGAATAGCCAAGCCCTCGGATGATTCTCGCATTCACCACTGTTGCCCCATCGCGAGGCTGGAGACGATCGTGGCGAAAGAGGCACGCCAGAATCACGAACTCACAACTGTCACCCCTGAACCTTGAGACAGCCCCCACTTCACCCCCAAAGCTCTGTGTCCCCCTAAAACGTCCATCACACCTCACGATCCACCTGGATGTTGGCGAACATGTGAAAAACCAGCGCAAAATTGCCCCCAAGTTGGCTCGGCCCCTCGGCTCAGAGTGAGGAAACGGGAAGGCGCAGGGTGCTCACAGGAGGTTGCTTGAGTCCTGCAACTATATCCTTCTTCAGAGTCCCCCTTCCAGGATGGGGTGCAAATTTACTTGCCCTTTGCCAAGTGAGCAATATCCCCAGTGTCTGAGTCAGTGATGGAAAATGAACCATGACATTTATGACGTCACTTATGACCTCACTTCCGTTTCCATTAGGTACCTTAAAGAGCCAGAGTCTAGGCACTGAGAACCTTTTTGCCACCCAGGTGAATCTGTGGACTCGAATTAAGGAGTGGAGAGGCAAATGCTGGACTGGTCCCTCACACACTGGGGGCTTGGGGGTAAGGAGAAGTCCCCTGATTCTGCATTGTCACCTAACATCGAAACAATGATATCTAAACACATAATGTTACCCTGACTCTTGTCAAATGATCCCTGAACTCAGAGACAAGAGTAAACACTGAGCACTGTAGGCTGTGTTGAAAATTATAACAAGAAAAAAGGCAAATTCTACCGAAGGGGGGGAAAATGATGTACAAAGACAAATTTGAGAGTGAAACATTAAAAGAGTCAAATTTCTGGTCATTAAAAATCCCCTATTCTTGGGGCTGGAGAGATAGTACAGCGGGTAGGGCATTTGCCTTGCACGCGGCCAACCCGGGTTCGATTCCCAGCACCCCATATTGTCCCCTGTGCATTGCCAGGAGTACCTCCTGAGTGCAAAGCCAGGAGTAATCCCTGTGCATCGCCAGGTGTGACCCAAAAAAGAAAAAAATCCCCTATTTTTGATCTATCCCTGCTACAGAAACTCACAGTTTCTCCTGAATCCCTATTGTTCTTTCACCATTGTTTGTGCATATATATATGTAAATATAAGTGTGACTTTGTGTGATTTTTGTTTCAGGGCCACAACCGGCAGATTCAGGGCTTACTCGTAGCTCTACAAGCAGGAATCACTCTGGTACAGACCATATGGGATGCACAGCATAGAACCTGGGTCGATTGCTTGAATGCTTAAGTCCTTATTCACTGTACTATGGCTCTGGCCCTAAGTAAACGTGCTCCTAGCACACCCAGTTGGATTCCTGAGCAAATGTCCTTACTCCTGGAAAACCAAAACTTTCTTGCTTAAAAAAACAAAACCCTTTACCCTGGTTGGATTCTAGTTCTAAACAATTTAGGTTTAACATTGGTTCATCATTTCTCCTCCGCTACAAGGAGTTTAGGCTTACTGAGTAACACTCATACCAATCACTCCCATTTCCTTAGTATGTATCTTTAACTTCCCTGTGCTCTGCTTCCCCTATACGTTAATCACCCATTTCCCATAACCACAACCTTTGAATTGTAAAGTCAGATTCTTCAGATATCTCTGGATTTTGTATTTGGAAGTGAAATGTTGACTTTCTCTTTCCTTTATATCCTCTGCAGTTTACTTTAGACAAATATCCTTTTTTTGCTCCTGGACAAGGACCAGTGCAGTCCCAGGTTTGGAAGATTGTGCTGGGAGGATTGGGATGGGTGTTACTCAGTAAGCCTAAGCTACTTGTAGCAGAGCCATGCCCCCAGCCCTCAGCTTTGTATAGACAAAGGAAGGCAATATTATGCTTTTGTAACTTCAGAGTTAATTGACTGCAGATACTATATACTCTTGGGCATTGTCATGTTTATGAGACTTAAGCCTCAGCTGCCCTTTGTTCTTAGCATCCCAAAAGCAAGAGACTGAATGGACCCAGGAGAGCTGTGAGCTACCCTGGCATCGAAAAGGGACAGTTAAGCACCATAACAAATTCCATTATGACCCAAACATAAGCAACTGGATAAGAATCCTGCTGTGGTTAGAAAAGACTAACCTGTCCTGGGGAGTTCAGTCTGGGATCTATAGGAAATATCCCCAATAGAGACACCCTATAAACTTTATAGATCTCTTACTGTGTCCATTCAAAATGAACAGAAAGAGTAAGTGTAAATTTAAGATGACTGTTTCAATGAATATTAACTAAGCAAAGAAAAAAATGTCCTTAGAGAAAATCCTGCCCTTGAGCTGATCTCTCCTTTGAGTTAGATTTTTGGCCTAGAAGTTTCCCCTGAGGGAAGGGCTTTACATCCTTTGAATGTACAACCACATCTCTGTGTATTTGCTACCCCTGACTCTGTGGGATGGGCTGGAGAATAAAGGCTGTGGAAGACAGGTGAGGAGAGGAAATGAGGAGCAGTGGGAGACTGGTATATATACGCAGGAGAACGGAATAAAGAGCAACTCATCACTGTGAGTCCACAACGTAAAATGTGGGGGTGCGGTGAGGTGTTGGTGGCCCAGTGCTGCCTCCACAACTCCCGAACCCTTCCCAACAGAGACAGAGTGAAAGGAAGACAGAAAATCACAGCCTGATGGTAAAAGTTACCTGTTTATTGCAGAACAGCTACCATACTTAGAGAACATCTGAGAGGGCATGAGGTAAGGACATAGGAATGACTGATCATTTACACAGACAAATATTTGGCAGAGGAAATTCTCATGGGGAGATTTACCCAAGGAGACACTCTGTCTCTTATCTTTTCCTCTAGTTGTATAAGTTATCAACACTTGCAGTTGTTTGGATAAACACAGTAAGAGACAAAGATCCCAACACTTAGTTCTCTGGGCTTTGACAGCAAATAAGGCTTTTTTTTTGCTTTTTTGGGTTACACACGGTGATACAAGGGGGTAATCCTGGCTCTGCACTCAGGAGTTACTCCTGATGTTGCTCAGGGGACCATATGGGATGCTGGGAATCGAACCCAGGTCAGCCGCGTGCAAGGCAAATACCGTACCCGCTGTGCTATCTCTCTAGCCCCAGAGCAAATAAGGCTTTTAACACTTACTTCTCTGGGCTCTGAGAGCAAGCAAGGCTTTTACTGTAAATCCCAGACTAATTCTTCAGGCCAGTTCAGCTTGTCCTTCCCCATGGGGGTCCTGTCTCTAATGTTGTAACAGTTTGCATCAAGACCATGCATACGTGCTTTCTAGAATATTCATTTCGAAGCCAGGGTAGTTTTGCCACTTGCCCCGGGTCCATCCAAGTCCCACGGCAGAACCTCCTTATTGGGGTGTTAGGAACTACAGCAACTGAAGCCCGAGTCAAGTAATGATTACCAAGCAATTATGCCCTGGAGAAGATTATTTCATAGTCAATCAACTGCCAAATATTAGGAGCATAGCATTGATGGTCTTACTCTGTTTAACCAAAGAACATTCTGTATAGTTAAAACATAAATAATCTATAGGGGAAATATAAAAGCAGGTACAAATACACAGCACTTCAACTACAAAGCAGTACAAATACAAAGTTGAGAATTACCAGAAAGTTATGATTTATAAGTTATCAAGACTGACCTGGGAAACTGAGACAACAGGAGGGAAAATACAAAGGAAATGTTAAAAATAAACTTTAAATTAGGGATGTTAGCAAGGACATGATAAGCTTCTCTGGGAGGAGGAAAAGGGACACTTCAGAGATGAAGACTAAAACACTTTGGGTTAATATCCAGCAGATCACCAACAGCCTGGCCCCTGTTTCCTTCTTCGATCCTCTGTCACCCTTCACCGGCCAGGGTGGGGAGACCAATTATAGCCACCAAAGGCACGCAGTACATGCCCAGACATTATTTGAATGCAACTCTCAGTACTCAGTGTAATAGCCGAGTTTTGCCTGATCAGGGAGAGAGGAAGAGTCCGGGTGCAATATTCAGGTTGATTTTAGGATACAGAAATTCTACATTAGAAAAAAACGACAATGTGGAATCACAGATAGTAAGCTCGGAGGGGCGCTTTCCATGCTGACCCAGATCGATATTCGGCATCTCACATGACCCATAAAGAACTTAAAAAAAAAAAAAGAATTCCAGAGTGCTGCTGCTGAAGCAAGCCCTGAGATTCCACATATGTACCCAAAATACAACCAAAAATAGCCCCAAGGTAAATTTTTATTTGCAAACCGCAACCACCCCAAGAACCATGCCCAAGGGATGGTCTGGAAATCAAGGCTACTAATGAATAGGGACCGAGGGCTACAGTGTCATTTGCCAAATGGGAGCTGCCCCCCTGCCCCTCAAAAATGAACAGTCCTTTTATAGTTTTGGAGGCACCACCGGCGATATGGACGAGAAACTTCTGACTCTGCGCTCAGGCACCCGTCCTGGTGGAGGTTGCAGATCGATCTTGGGTGGGCCAGATGCAAAGCAAATGCCCTAACCGCTGTGCTATCTCTCAGGTCCTGTAAGTGAATCTGCAGGTCCTACAGCAGAGAGGTTGTGGCCAGTGTCTTGGACAGGGCCCAGCACACTCCCGTGCTGGGAGGGTCAGGACGGCCCAGCCCCAATGCTCTGCAGGCCCCACGCTCGGCCCTGCACCCACCCGCCACAGCCCCACGGCGGAGCTGCAGAGGATCCCCAGAACGACGCACTCATACCCGTGACCCCTGCAACCTGGCACAGCCCCCACTGCACTCACCAAAGCTCGCATCCCCCACCAAACCCTGCCGTGCCTCAGGAACCACCGGGATATCCACTGAAAAAGGAGCTTGAAAGTGTCCTTAGAGCTTTCTTGGCCCCGCCCCTCAGTGCAGAGACCAGGAGGCGCAGGGCGGGGTGCTCATGGGAGGCCACTAGTGTCCTGCCATGAAAGAGGCCTTCACAGACCCCTTCCACTCGAGACAGCCACTTCACCCCTCACCTGAGCAACAAATGGACGCCTGATCCAGAGTCTTGCACACAAACATGTAAATGCCCTGCTGTGACATCACTTCCGCTTCTGCAAGCAGCCTTAAAGGGCCAGACACCAGCTGCAGCTGTGCAGAGAACAACTAGGAAAATGCAGGTAAATGTGTAAGGCTGGTTGGCTGGAGCGAAAGCAGTGGATAGGGTATTTGCCTTGTACGCTGCTGACCCAGGTTCAATCATCTGGATTCTATATGGTCCCATTTTGGTGTATATAAGAGATAGTTAGGATTTTACTGCTTGCAAAGTGTAAGTCTCAAAACATTTACCCTCAATGTTTGTGTAAATCTAATGGAAAACTGAATACAATTAGTGCAGATATGCTACAGCGAGTGAAATGCTTCCGTGCATGTGGCTGACCTGGACACAAATTATGGACAGCACAGCGGGATGTGACTCCCAGAACATAACACAGAAGGGCCTGAAGAATGGAGCTTTGGCTGTCTATCCAACGTAAAAAGGGCTCACCATAGCATCCTGGTTGATCTCTGCCATGATCCTCTGCAAACCAGGGCCTCTGAGCCAAGTCAGAGTCACAGCAAAGAATGAAACCATGGTGAGTCTTGACAGTACCCAGCAAAATGCAATGTCTGTACCTATTTACTTCTTATTTAATTCCTTCCACCTTGCTTTATCACTAAGAACCATTATTTACCAGTTAACATACTGGGAAGTCCACATGCCAGGACATTGTCATAACCATGGTGCAGAGGATAATCAGCAAGTACCTTTCACTTAATGTACTAGTATCAGAGGAAGCTTTCACATATAACAGGATTATTTCCTTCCTTATTGTACTTTTGTATCAATCCCCACCCACTTGTTGAAACTAAAATTGTATTACCTCAGGGTCCTCTTCTGACGCCGGCCATTGTTATTATGGAAGTGATTGATCCAGCATAACTTTTATATTTACTAAAGCCTGAGGGAGCATGAAGGCCTTCCTATATTCCTTACCTACAGGATTTTCTCCAGGATTCGCGTTAAAATCACAGGTGCGAATAATGCACTTTCCACGTTCTTACATAAATATATATGTATATTCTTACATATATATAAGTATGTATATTTATATATAGATTCTCTCCAGTGTGAATTCTCCCATGCATAAGGCCTGAGGATCCAGGATAGTCCTTCCCACACTCCTGACAGATATAAGGTTTCACTGAAAAATGACTTTTCACATGCGCAGTAAGGGCTGAAGACAAACGAAAGACCTTTCCACATCCCTTACACTTATGAGGTTTCTCTGCACTGTGAATTTTCCTGTTCAGAAAGCTATGCCAATTGCATCAAAATCTTCCTGCAGTCATTTGCAGTCATTTCATATATAAGGCCTCAATCCAGGATAAATTTTTCTCACACAGCAAAGCTTGAGGGTTGAGTAAAAATCTTCCCACACCCCTACATATGTTTTCTTTGAGTATGAATTTTCCTATGTTTAATAAGGAGTTAGGGGAAAGTGAAGTCTTTGCCAAAGTCTTTACAAACATAAGGTTTGTCTCCGGTATGAAAAATTCACTGTCACAAAAGGATTGTGAAATAAGCAAAGGCCTTGCCACACTCCTTACATAAATATATATATATATATATATATATATATATATATATATATTCACTGCAATGTGCATTTTCTTATGGACAAAAAAGTTTTAATAGTAAGTGAAGACTCTCCCACAGTAGTGACACAAATAGTGTTTCATTCCTGTATGAACTTTCCTATGCTCAGAAAGACCTGAGAAGAAATGAAAGGCCTTTCCACCTACCTCACATATATAAGGGTTTTCTACGAAACAGAAATTATGAAAACTAAGACTTCAGTAATAACAAAGGCCTTCCTACATTGCGCACAAGTATAAGTTATCTCTCCAGTGTGAGTTTTTCTTTGTACTAAAGCTTGTGGAATAAGCAAAGACTTTCCATTCTGTATATGGATATGGTTTCTTTCCAGTGTGACTTTTTCTGTGCATACTAAGATGTATGAGTCAGAAAATGGCCACAGCACATTCTTTACATGCATACGGACTCTCCAGTAGGAAATCTCCTGTTCATAAGGTATAAGGATCCATCAAAGGCCTTCTCACAGTCCTTACACTTAAACGGTTTCTCTCCTGCGTCGATGTTCACATAGTCCCACCGGGGTGATGCTGGACTACAAAGTTTGTCCTCAGTGTTTACATTTCTGGGGATTCTGTCCAATATGGGCTTCTATGGGAAAGTTATAGTGCTGAGGACATGGGAAGAGTGATCTTCTGATCACCCTTAAAAGACATCCCACCTGTCTCGGCATCCCTGTGGGGATGAGGGTCAAATTGCTCACTTGAGCCTTTATCAGTTTGCAGAAAGAAACATTCCACCAGGGCTGGCTGCTTCCATGTAGAAGAACAGAGAAGGATTCCAATTATTAGTCTAGGCCATGAGAGTTTTCATGTCAGAAGAATTCAAGCTCTGCAGGTAGGTAGCTGGTAAGGTACGGGACAATGAGTTTCTTGGGAAAGTAATAAATCCAGATGGGGATGAAAGCAGTGACTCCGAAGCCAACCCTGGGGATTCAGAGAGGAACTGGCCTAGTAGAAACCCAGAGACCTGGAGACATGGAACAGGAGCAAAGACTGGTAAGAACATCAGAGACCAATGTCCGGCCAATGCTCTACCCCTTGACAACACGTGAGCAGTGGACTCTCAGCTACAAAGAAAACCCCAGGAGGCAGTTTCAGAAACATGATTTCAAACTGAGAGTATCAGGTTAGTACAGTGCGCTGCATGCAGTCAATCTAGGTACAATGTCCAGAATTCCAAATGGTCCCCTGAGCACCATCTGACTAACAAATGGATCGAATTTTGCTGTATCCAATCATAAATATTTCCTTTTTTACCTCTAAAATTAGTAAAGTGACATGGGTGGGATCCAGGAATGTGACCAACCTTGTGAGTAAACCGCACAGGTAAACAGAATGGTCTACTGGGATGTGGGGAGCTACCCATATTTCCACTTATAAAAAATTTCATCGGGGCGCCACTTCCATCCTTTCAAACAACATTCTGGGCATAGTTATGTTAATCTACACTGTCGAATTGAGACCAGAGCAACTGTAGATATGGGTAGGGTTTTGCTTGCACATGTCTAACCTAGGTTCAATCCCCAGGATCCTGTAGAGTATCCCGGAACACCATCAGAAATAATACTTGAGTGCAGAGTCAGGAGAAACCACTGAGGATCACCAGGTATTGTAGGATAATAGTGGTCTGCCCTTGCTCCCTGGCTGGTGAGAGCTTATGTTTACTGATTGCCCATAACCTTTCAATTACCTTTGTCTCCTGATCAGATTTGACTTGGAAATATTGTCTTTCTCTTCTGCTTAATCTCTTTTGCATGGTTAGCTATTTCAGAACAATTGCTTTTTGTATGGACACAGGAAGACAGTTAGAAAGACAAGCCTGAGCTTGAGAATTGATGGTCTCCAGATAATATTACCTTCTGGACATCTGCTCTTTTGACTGAAGCCTCAGTTGCTCTTACTTCCTCGATCCCCAAAGGAGGGGTACAATGAGGATGGATCCAGGGCAAGTGGTGAGCTAGCTACCCTGGCATCAAAATGGGTTTGGACAAAGTACCATAATGCTTATCTATAAGAGCCCGGTCATGGACAAATTCTGTCATGAATAAAAAAGTAATAAATAGACTGGACGCTGCTGGGATTAGGAGTGATTGTCTGGCCTGAGCACTGTAGTCTGAATCTGTGGTGAGAAGTCCCCAGGAGAGTCACCAAGAAGCGTAAAAGTGTCTATTACTGTGTCCATACAGAATGTTAATCATTAGGAAGTAAAACTAAATATTTCAATTAAGTTGCTGATCTAAGGAGAGGAGTAACACACCTTTAGGGCTGCTTTTCCTTCGTGGGCTGCAGGTGATGGGTAAGTCTGGAAAACCATTTTTCATTGCGTTTTCGGTGGGGAGGCGTGGATTGGGGTTGTGGTGAGAGAAGAAAAAGAGCCGCTTTAGGGAGACAGGGGGAATGAAGGGGACTGAGAAAAGGGATGGTCCTCCTCCACCCAGATCCCCTATCTTCCAGTATGTAGGCATTACACTCACCAACTGCCCCCGGTGCTCTGTAATCCCATCAATGGCCAAGACCCAGAGACTATAATATCATGCTCCTGGAAGAGAACAGCGTAGTCTCCTGCCTCCGCTTCTGGGTGTCTTACTGGGGCGCTTTGGAGGAGGGTGTGTTGAGTTTCCCTCCCCACCCCGAGCAGAGCCCCGACAGCTAAAGACCTCTGGTTCGAGCCATAGCCCCACAAGTTTGGACGAGCCTCATGCATTAAGGAAACAGCAGAGGAACCCAGGTGTGCAGGACCTGGGGCTTAGATCTCCAAGCTGCTCGTATTGGGACTGGGCCTCCTCCACCCAGATCTCCCATCTTCAAGTATGTATGCGTTAAATCCACCAACTGTCCCCGGTGCCGTGTAATCCCATCAATGGCCAAGACCCAAAGACTATAAAACCGTGCTCTGGGAAGTGCGTGGCCACACGAAATCTTATTATCTAGTCTTACTCTGGAAAAACTGGCAGGCTACCAGAAGTATCCTGCCCACATCACAGAGTCTGGCAAACTCCCCATGGTGTATTCAATATGCCAAAACCCAGTAACAATCATGGTTCTCATTCTCCTGACCCTGAAAGAACCTCATATGTGGCACTTCTTAAAATCTCAGCGATATGAAGAAGACATTACTGGGTACTGCGTGAGTCAATCGATGAACAACAGGATGACAACGAAACAGTGAGAGAAGAAGAGTCACAGAGGTAGTGGACATGGTCGCGACTTAGAGAGAAGGCTGAGAGCTGAGAGTAAGAGTGGCTGGGTAGACTGGAGTGGAGTCACAGAGAGCACTGGAGAGCGAGTTAGAGAGAGGGTTGGATAGAGCTGGGAGAGACAAGAGACTGAATAAAGTACAACTAATCAGCAACCAGCCTGGTCCTCGTTCTACTTTCATCGTTCCAAAGTAACTGCTGTCCAGGGTGGAGAAGTGGCTCAAGAGCACCAAATGTGGACAGTTGAGAGAGAGCCACCAGGAGAGACCAGTAACATCTGTTAACGTGTAAATCCTGTTCAAACCCCCACTTCTCATAGGGTCCCCCAGGCCCTCTGGAGTGACTCCTGAGTGGAGAGTCAGGAGTAAGCCCAGAGCACTTCTGGCTGTGATCCGAAAACAAAAACACAAAAAAGTGAACTGTGGGGCGGCTGGAGTGATAGCATAGCGGGTACGGTGTTTACCTTGGACACGACCAACCAAGGTTTGATTCCCAGCATCCCAAATGGTCCCCCAAGCACTTCCAGGAGTAATTCCTTAATACATGAGCCAAGAAGAACCCCTGTGCATCACCAGGGGTGACCCAAAAAGCAAAAAAAAAAAAAAAGGGGGGGGGAATTGTGTAGTAAATCAGAAAAAAAACACAACTTTCTCGACTTAGCAAAAGCATTTTTATGATAGCTACAGAGATAGTACAGACCCTGAATTGCTTGTCTGGCACATAGCTGGCCAGGGTTCAATCCCTATCACTGCACAGGGGCCCAAAACATAGCATTATCAATGAGAACCGAGCTGGGGTAAACTCTGATCTCCATTGGGTGTATTCAACCAAAAATAAATCAATAAATTTAGATGCCAGAAGTATAGTTTGGTAGGGTACTGGCCTTGTACAAGGCTGACCTGTATACCCTGGCACCACACTGAGTACCATTTAGTACCTTTTGGCAGCAACCACAGGGTATAACCATACACACAACACATATGTGTACACACACACACATATGTGTGTTTGTGCATGTGTGTATATCTATATATGTGTGTGTGTGTAATTTGTTCACAAGTCAACCTCCACCAACCAGTTTTGTAGAATGCAGGTTTGGATTTTGGCGCTACAGGTGGCAGAACTTTGAGCTAACATGAGTGGTGCTGGGGGTATCCTGCGTTTTACAGGAGACTGTACCATGGCAGATTGTTTGCATGGACATGTCCTGCATTCCTGGCCTATATCTGACCCAGCAATTCAAATTCTATATAAATAATGTGAACCTTGTGAGAAAGATAGAGGCAGTAGGCAGGGATGAGGCCCAGTTGGTAGATAGCGGGCAGGACATGGTTGCTGGCACCTGGGGCCTCCTGGTGCAAACCTGAGCCAGAAGTACAGGCTGCAATTTCAAAGGTTTCCAGCGGCCCGAAAGAGCTGACAGTGAGTGGGAGGACACTTGTCATGAACACAAAAGACTTAATTTCACAACCTGAATTGCCAAGGAGTGATCCCGGAGCACTGCTGGGTTTGGCAAAACCCCGCATAGCCAATCCTCCTCCTGCCCAAATAAAGGCAATGAGGAGTTAACTGCCAACAGAAGAGGTGTGAAATCTAGTAATATATTCTGAATGGTCAGTCCTCTGGGTTTGTTGTTTTGTTTTGGGACCACATGCAGAAATGCTCAGAGCTTACAGGCCAGGTTTTCAGACTATGATTTTACTCCTGTGGGTACGTGATGTTATAAAAGAAAAAGAGGATGAAAAATTACACTTGTAGTCAGAGTGATAGAACAGTTGGCAGGGCATATGTTTGGTCCCCAGCATCACATACAGTCCCCCAAGTACTGCCAGGAGTGATTCCTGTGTGCCAAGCCAGAAATAACACCTGAGCATTACTGCTGTGTCCCAAAAAGAAAAAAGAGAAAAAAAAGAAAAGAAAAATTAAATTTAGCCCAAACGAGATTTTAAAGTCCATAATTTTACCCAGAGCCTCCAACTCCTTCATTTTCCCCTAACAGCCATCTGTTGAAAGGGCTCAAGAAATTTCACATGCAAGAGCTTTCAATGAAGGTATAAACAGGAGAGAGAACGCCAGACTGAAGAAGATGCCAGCCACCTGGAAGCCCAGAGGGCCTTCCCTGGTATCTAGTGTCCACTAGTCCCCTGAGCACAGGGCAGGGCACAGACCTCAAGTATCACCAGGTGTGGCCCCAAATCTCACCTCATCTGCTCCCCAAGTAGTGAGATACAACCAAGGAGAGGAGTTCAGAGGGCTGAGCACCAGATTTATTTTTGGGGGACATGGCATGGCTCCCCCTGCATCTCAGACACACAGACACAAGAGGGGGAGAGTCTCTGACTATCTCCAAGTTTGTAGCCAATGGAGTGGGGGCGGGGAGAGGGAAAGACAGGAGAAACATTCCAACTCCAAAAAGATGCTCAAAGAATGCTCATGTGTCAATACAAATTCTGAAGTGAGGGGGTTGGGGTCATACCTAGTGATGCTCAGGGGACAATATCACCTAGTGATGTTGTGGCAGGGATAACTCTGGTCACTGTAAGAAAGACAAACGCCCTCCTGGCTATACTACTGCACCAGCCCCTAAGAGTGAGACATTTAGAACCTATTGCAGCTGGTCCCTGGAAAACCCCTTTTTTGAAAGTACTCACTTCAACAGCAGGGCACACCCCTGTTCTTGGAGAGATGGACAGTGGATATGCTTGGAATCTGGACAGTTGAGGCAGAAATTCTTTTTTTCTGAGGAAATATAATCACATAGGGTTAGCAAAGCTAATAAGATGATAGGATGCTTTTCTTTCAAGCAGCTAAGCCAGGGTCAATATGCAACAGGACATAGGCTCACCCACTCCAGCACTGCTAAAAATGATGCATGAACTCAGAACCAATAGTAACCCCTGAGCACTGAGTGCTTCTTTGGCCAAAAGAAGTACAATAAATTAAGTAATGAAGACATTTCTGGGGCTGGAACGATGGTACAGCAGGTAGGGAGTACACCTTCCCTGCGGCCAACCGGGGTTCAATTCCCGAAATCCCATATGGTCCCCCAGCATTGCCAGGAGTGATTCTTGAATGCAAAGCCTGAGTAAACCCTGAGCATTTCTGGGTGTGACCTTAAAAATAAAAAAAAGAAATTTCTGTGTAAAGAGATTGGAGACACAGTATAGCAGGTGAGGTGCTTGTCTTAAACTCGGCCAAACCAAGTTTGAATCCTGGCATCCCATATGGTGCCCTGAGCCCAGCCAGGAGTGATCCCTGAGTGCAAAGGTAGGAGAAGTAACTGAGTCTTGCCGTTGTACTTCCTACAGACTGAATAATTAATTCATTTAAATGATTAAAGGTGTTGCGGCCAATAGTGATCCTAAATTGCATTATTAGAGGGTTTAGGGCACACTCTGGAAATGCCCAAGCTCTTTCCTGCTAAGATTGCATATTTGGTTGCCGGACCCACTGTAGCACCACCCTGATGCATCCCTCCAGACCGCAACCTGAGTTGGCTTAAAGCTCCACACCTTGGGGCCTGAGTGACAGCATAGACAAATGAGCATGTCTTTTGAAGGTAGCCAATTCTGACATCCCTTATGGTTCCGAGCACCACTAGGAGTGCTTGCTGAATTTAGAGCCAGGAGTAACCATAATGCCTCGCTGGGTGTGACCGCAAATGCAAAATAAATAAATAAAAAGGAAAGAGAAGCTCCCCACCTCCCTGAACTCCCAGAACCCACTGAATGCACAAGAATCAGTGAAAATCAAAGGCTCTGCCAAATGCGTTAGAGCCCCAAGCACATAAAGAATATGCCGCAATCCTCCCCCCATCCAGCCTGGCCACCCCCCAAGAATGACAGGACAGAGGGGAGGGTGTTTTTTCCTTCATGCTACTGACCCATATATGGGGTACCCTGTGCAACACCAGGATTGACCCCTGAACACTGCCAGGTGGGGCTCAACACCCCTCCACGAGGAAAAAGAATGCGCCCCCAGGTCCCTTTGATGAGGGAATCCCATGCTTTACCTACTCCACAATCGGCCTAAGGAACGACAGGGGGCCAGTAACGGGATGTCCTGGGGACACTGCTGGGAAGATCCACCCACCCCTGTCACTGACCAGGTGCTGGTCGTCGCCCCGAAACTAAATTAACGCTGAGGTGCCCTCACCCGCCCCATCAGATCTGGGGGAGACTGAGGCTCCCTCTAGCTCTGACACTTTCTACTTTGTGAGGGGCCCAAGCGATGGGTCAGCAGGGAGGGTGCTGGCCTCGCCATCCCGACACCCCAAAGGGTCCTCGGATCCCCAGGGAGGGAGTCCTGAGAACCACAGGTAAAGGCGTAAAACACATAAAAAATTAAAAAAAATTTTTTTCATTTTTGTTTGTTCCGTCATTGTCCTTGTTTCTGGAGCTTTCAGAACGACCTTAGCGCTTCAAATTCGTTTTTCTCCTTGACCACGTGCTTCCTCTACCCACCCACATTTTCTTTGGGGGCTGGGGGGCTTTGCTCAGGGGTTACTCTGGGCTCTGGGCTCACTCCAGGTCGTGATTGGAGGCTGTGGGTGGCCGGGATCAAATTCGGGCGGCTGCGTTCCCCCCTTACGCATCTTTCTAAATAAGTTCTACTCAGTGAAAACGAGTGTGTTTACCGCAAAATCAATTTATAAACAAGATAAACCTCTCAGCAGGAGTTCTTGGTGCGACAGGGTGAGGGGCCGCCACCCTAGGCCACCGCCACGGAGCGACCCGACCGCCCACAAGGCGGAGAACGTGGAAGTTCAGGCACTCAGAGCGATCACTGGGCGGCTGCCGCGGAAACCAACCTTCCGGGACACCCCCTGCCCCTCTGGGTGCCCTCTCACCCGCTCCTCACTTTCTGCAACCACGCGACCCGAGACCCGCCGGCAATTCCGCACAGACCGCCCAGGCCTGGCGGATAAAGGACCCGAATTTTGTGCGTCACGTGCACGGTCGCCCAGAGCCTTTAAGGGCCAGGCTTCAAATATTCCTGACCAGGTAATTCCCTGGTCAGAGAGGTTCATTTTTCCTCATTTCTGGGATAGGATCAGGTGATCCAGACATCAGGCGGTCGCCAGGTCTGGGATAGATAGAGAGGGAGGAGCTGAACAGATAACATGTCGAGCAGAGAGTCTTTGTATTTACGAAGGAAATAAAATTCACACAAATACTTTGCAAACATCTGCCAAGACCATCTTTCTGAGTCCCAACGTTCATTTATTTATTCATTTACAACCCTCAGCCACATGCTAGGACCAGGCCCCCAGGATTCTTCCTGGCAGGTGCCAATGAAAGACTGGCTTCAACAGGGTCCCTCACCATTGGGGGCTGAGGAGCGGCCGCTCAAAGTGATCTGGCAATTCTACATACACATGTCTACACAGAAAGCTGCAGGACAGGGCCAGGCACAACCCCTAGTTGAGAAGGTTGGAATGGTCAAGACTTCTGCCATCAGCAGGTCCGGCATCCTCAAGAACCACAGCCCCCATAATCAGCTCTGCATCCTGGCCATGCTGCCCCATCACAGAGCTGGAAGTGAAGATGCCCCCAAGGATAATGCACTCAACACCCGAGACCCCTGTGCCGTGCTAAATTCCCTCAGAGCACCTAGCAAAGCTCTATATCCTCCTAAAGCCTCTGGAGCAAGGCAGACCCCAGGAGCCGAATGGATATGGATGAGGGGGGGTGAAAAACAACCACAAAGGTGCCCCCAAAGCTCACATGATACCGTCGGTCACATTACAGGCACTGGAGGTGAGAGATCCTCATGTCCTACCACTAACTGGCCTTCAGTGCCCCACTTCAACCGAGGTATCACTTTGTCCTTTAAACGCGTTCCCGGAGGAGGCCTGATCCACTTGACATCATTAGGAAGTAAAGGTTTACATGGAAGACTCCCGTCTGTGACATCATCCATTTTACCAAGGAGCCTTAAAGTGCCAGATTCAAAGTGTAGATAGACCATTATGGCAGCCCAGGTGAATCAGTGCAAGGGGGATGAGCTCGAATCATAAAGTGGAGAGGCAAGTACTGGAGGGGCTGGTCACAGAATTTAGGGCAGCAAGTTAAGGTGGAGTCCCTTAACTGGTCGAACATAGAACCAATGCTCCCCAATACAGCCATCATAAAAAAAAAAGCAGGTTGATTCAAAGTAAGACAGGCAAGTAGGTTGTGAAGGGGTCCTGGAACAATGAGTTTCTCTGGGAAGTCATTAATCAAGATGGGTGCAGTGTCTCTGAAACCAGCCCTGAAGATGCAGAGGAACCGGCCTAGCAGCAACCCAGAGAGCTGGAGAGACACTGGACAGGAGCAAAGGCTAAGAAGAACATCAGAGAGCACTGTACCTGAACACTCTGAAAATTAATTAAAAAGGCCCTCCCATTGATCGTCGATTTGCTCGAGCAGGCCCAGTAACGTCTCCATTGGAGACTTTGTTGTTACTGTGTCTGGCATATCGAATACTCTCGGTAGCTTGCCGGGCTCTCCGAGAGGGGCGGGGGAATTGAACTCGGGTCGGCCATGTTGGCCGCTTGTAAGGTGAACGCCCTACCCGCTGTGCTAATTAAGCCTTAATTAAAGTTAATTAATTAAGCCTCATCTACCCCTTGAAAACACGCTATATAAGAACCTACAATGAAACCCCAGGACGCAGCTCTAGAAACACGTTTTCAACCAAGATTATGGGGAAAGAGGTTAGTACTATGGTTTAATGCTTGTATTAAACATGGTTTTCCTGAGTTCCATTTCTGGCATCCAAAACAACACAAATGCCTAAGAACTGCCAAGTACGGGATGAATTACATAAAACATACTTCAATAAATAAATCCATGTATGGACCAACCCTAAGAACGGAGGCACATAGGAGCTAATGGGCACCAAAGTGTACTAGATAATTTTGTAGATCATTTTCATCTGTTGAACTGACCAATAACGGTTTGAGTCATTCAGGTGGCTAGTAGGGTTGAGATTTTACCACTTGCAAACACAACATTTTGTCATCTTTTCTCCAAATATAACTGAAATGAGAAGAGTAAAATCCAGAACTGTGAACACCCTTTAGAGTTAGTCATCATGTTGGGATCGGGAGTTCCCTAGCCCTGGGAGGCGCAGAGAGACCAGATAGACACAATTCCTGCAGGAGTAAAAACGGGGTTTATTTAGACCAGCATGCTGGGGCTCCGCAGCATACCCCAAAAACGGGCAGTGGCTGAGAGCCCCGAACTTCTTCAAAGGGGATCTTATATAGGCCTTCACTGGCCGTTACAGCGAAGCCCGCGCATTTCATAGCCAATAGATTTGTAACAACATATACTTTCTTAACCAATCCATTTAAAAGTACCTCACTCCTTAGCCTATAGATTCAAAGATCAGCATTTACGTACATTGATTGTCAGCACAAGCAAGGTTATAGCTGGAATCATTAAGCCTTAGGTAATCTTCCTTGACCGTCCTGGTTTTGAGTTACCCAAGTCTGCAGGGTGCTTTAGTGAGACAATACATTCCAGGAAAGGGCAATTTCCCCCAACCACCCGCATCCTGAGTTATCTTTTACCCAAATCTGCAGGGTGCTTTACTGAGACAATACATTTCAGGGACAGTAAATCACTTTCCAAGTCCCCTCTCCCCCAGGTGCAAAGTAGCCAAGCAGTTTTACAGAAAGCAATGTTGCAAGTTTGCTAAAGTACACAAAAATTTGATGCCCTAATATGGATTCTTTCAATCACAGCTGATGTTATTGCCTGCTGAGACAGGAGTTTGGGCATTCTTCCAGGTTCCCACCATTTGTAAAATATTTTGACCAAGGGGCCTGTTCCATCCTTTCATAGAACGATCAGAAATCTTTCTGTGCACAGTCAAGTCTATTTCAACTATCTCTAATCCATCCTATTACAGAATAATGACAGGGACATTATCCTAAACTTTTCAGAAACATTTATCCTCAATGTTAAGGGAAATCTAATAAAAATCTGAATACAACAGTGCAGTGAAGAGCTGATGCAGCGGGAAGGTGCTTGATGGCACAAGACTGATCAGGATTCTAAGTCCAGATCCCCATAAGGATATCTATGTCCTCCCTCGCAGGTATGGATAAGTTCAGACCCAAGAGTATGGCCTGAGCAAAACAGGTGTGACTCCTCAAAACATAAGCGAGGAAGGCCTGAAGTGTGGAGGTTTGCCTCTTTTTCTATTCCAAAGGATTCACTGCAACATCCTGGTTGATCTCTATCATAAACCCCGCCAACAGGGGTCTCTGCCTCAAACCAGAGTCCAAGCAAAAATGAGACACTGGGCTGGAGTGATAGCACAGCAGGTAGGGCATTCGTATTGCATGCAGCCAAACCGGGTTCAATTTCCAGCATTCCATAGGGTCCCCCAAGAACAGCCAGGAGTAACCCCTGTGCATCTCTGGGTTTGACCAAAAATCAAAAGAAAACAAAAAGAGTGACACTGATAATTGTGATCAAGGGGTAGTTTTTGTACCCATTTACTTAGTTCTGATTTAATGTTTTAACCTGGATTCCATCATCATGACCCATTGTTTACAGGGAAGAGAGCAATAGCACAGAGGGTAGGGCGTTTTCCTTGCATGCGGCCGACCCAGGTTCGATTCCCTGCATCCCATATGGTCCACCGAGCACAGCCAGGAGTGATTCCTGAGTGCAAAGCCAGGAGTAACCCATGAGCATCTCCGGGTATGACCCAAAACGAAAAAAAAAATGGACCCATTCTTTACAGTTTAACATACACATCAAGTCCATGTGCTGGGACACTGGCATAGGAAATAGTAATCATTACTATTATTATTATGGTTTGCTATAATTGGTAACTCAGGAGGTTAATTCAGGTTCATAAGGAACTCAGGCCTCAGTAGGTGTATGAAAATACACAGGGGCAAGAACTCTTAAGAGTGCACAGGATGGGAAGGTCTTTGTGTTTCCCTGAATTGCAATCATCAGCAATTCCCTTTCCCTCATAGTACTGAAGTCATCATTTTAATTTGAACTTGAGAACTGTAACATAAATAGTGAACTAGGAGTGTATATTGAAGACATCAAAAGGTTGAAGCAGAGTGTTTGCCATAGGATACCCCAAGCACCACACTCCCAGAGTAATTCCTGAGTGCATATTCAGGAGAAACCCCTGAGCATCACCCAGGTGGGACACAAAAATGAAAAACAAAATGGTCAAAGGGCAAGCCCTGAGGAACCCAGAGATAATGGAGGAATTGTGTATCCCACCCAAGGCCTGGGGGAGATTGAATGATGCATTCAAGGTAAATTGAAATTCAGATTTTAGGGACTGCTGGGCGTTTGTCTTGCAGGGGATGATGGGATATGATTCCTTTCCCTCCCAGGCCCACCTGGAGTGATCCTGTCTGTGGAGCCAGAAGTAACACTTAATAATTTCTGGTTGTGCCTTACCCCCACCCCTACAAAAAAGTACGTGTTTTGTGTATTGAACAGAAAGCGCTATATCAGGGGGATCAGGATTATAAATGCCAGATGTGAGCAACTTCAGTGATCCCTGCGATCAAGGCTTTCTCTGCCTGTAGATGATTTTTCTGGGCTCACCTCCAGTATCACATGGTGCCCTGTTACCACAGGGTGTAATCAGCTACCCGGGAAGCACTGGGAGCCTTACGATTTGCATCTTTGGGGAGGGAAACACAGTCAGCAGTGCTCAGGGCTTATTTATTCCTGCCTTTGCACTCAGTAGTCACTCCTCTTTTGGGCCAGGGTTGAGGTATCTTAAAGTCCTAACATCCAGCACCTCCTAATGGTTTGGAGGAAATTGATGTAGGCATGCAGGCAGATAGGGAAGGTCCCCCCTCCCATGGCAAAGGCAGTAAATTTCCCGGGAATAGCTCTGAAGTTGTGAAGGCCAACCTTGCAGAAAACAGGAACTAAGACGTTATCACCTATTATCACACCCTCACCTATGGCCAGCAACATACCCAGAGAAGCTCTTGCTGAAACAAAAAGCCAGAAAAGGAATTTCAAAGAACATCATCACCACTCCCAACCTGCCTAGGCAACCTCTTTAGCAACGGAACTTTGACCTAGGTAAAAGCCTAGATTGGATTCCCTTCTGCTCCAGGGAGACCACTCATTGGCTTTCCCAGACATTTGCGGGAGCTGGGCAAGTGGGTGGTCCCCGAGTGTGGGAACCAAAGTCGAACTCCTGAAGGATGTGGGGCCCCCCAACACTGCTTCCGACCCCATCCTCCAAATTATATAGTCAGATCAGGAGGTGTGGACAAGGTGGGGTGGGTTGGGGGTTGGGGGACGACCCCAGACTTCAATGGTGCTGCTTCATTCTCGAGGAGTCCGTGTGCCAAGAGGAGCCACCTCTGGTGGATTCAACTCTCTTACACCCGCAAAGGGCTGGAGGGGATGAGAGAGTCCAGCATCTTCCGGCCCTGCCCGCGTCTGACTGGGCCTTGGGTCAGAGAATAAACTGGGGATCTCTGTCTGGGTGTCCCTGCTGCCTGGTGCTCGCCCCACTCACTCTATGTGTGGAAGGATACTCAGTGAGCAGTGCTCCAGAGTCATCTACTCGAGAGCGAACAGGGTGACACAGGAGAGGCTTGCCTTCCTGCAGTACGATATGTCCAACCAACTCAGTTCTAAAGGTCTCCAGACCCCACATCCACATATCACAGCACCCCGCATTGCTGAGGGTGCCATCTTCCGTCCTGAGTTTTGAGGTTCCTATACACATGAGAAGACCCATGTCTTCTGTTCTCCGTGTAGGAGGGTGGTAGAAGCCAGATTCAACTCCAGCATCTCCAGATGTCTGGGGTGAAGGTAACAGCAATCAGACAAACTAGGGTGTGTTAAGAAGAATTTTAATTAACACATGTGGGGAGAGGGTCAGACCAGCATTGCTCAGGGATTCCTGCTGCTGGGACTCTCGGGGCCAAGAGAGATAACCACAAAAATACCACCTTTCTTTGAACACTCTTGAACTTATTCGCCAATGTGGCTTGGCACATGCCTCAGGCAACCGCAAGGGAACATCCAAGCTGGCAAAACAATGCAGAGAAGCCATCAAGGATGACCTCAAAGACAGGAGAACAGCGATGCTGGTAGATGGCGGCAGAAGCCGGGAAAAGCTTTCGTAATGCTCGCCTGTCCTTCGCCAACTACAAGACCAAGATCACTGCCCTCCGACATCCTGATGGATCTATCACATCAACCAGAAGGGAAATGGAGAAGATTATTCGTGAATTCTACTCAGATCTCTTTAATAGCCACATCCACTTGCCCACATACCACATTCTGCACCATGGATATATCATTATAAATGTTCTCCCTTCGAAATTTAACATGCCATCTCATCGGTAAAGAAACAAAGAACACCTGGCCCAGAAAAGATCAGACCTGAACACCTGAAGAACTTACCATAAGTACTCATCAATACACTGGCTCGGCTCTTCACACACTACCTGACTGAATGCAAGGTTCCATCCCAATGGAAAACCAGCAACACTGTACTACTACACAAGAAGGGAGACATCCACGAAATTGGCAACTATCGCCTAATCTTCCTAATGTCTGTCATCTACAAACTGTTCACTTGACTCATCCTGAATAGGATTAGCAGAACACTAGAAGAAGAACAATTATGTGAAAAAGCAGGGTTCCGAAAAGGATTCAGTAACATCTACCGCATACACACGATTACTAAGCTCATTGAGGTTTCTCAGGAGTTCAAGATGCCGCTCTGTCTAACGTTCATTGATTTAAAGAAGACCTTTGATTCTTTTGAGATGGAAGCAGTCATAAAAGCCCTAGCCAATCAGGGTGCACAAACTCAATACATCAGGATCCTCTGTGAGCTCTATTACGGATTCACTATCAGGATCTCACCATTCTACAAAGAAATTATCATCCATGTCAAGAGAGGGGTTCGTCAGGGTGATACCATTTTACCAAAACTCTTCAGTGCCACCCTCAAGAACATCATGCAATGACTGGAATGGGAAGGAATGGGAGTGAACATAGATGGTCAGCAACTACACCCCCTCCTCTTTGCTGATTACATCGTTCTAATAATACCAAACATCAGCCAAGCGGCACAAATGCAGACCTACATTGACCGCGAGTGTGGAAAGGACGGACTACAGCTGAATCTTATGAAGACAATGTTTATGAGAAACAGCCTCCTTCCTGATCGTCCATTTGCTTTAATGGAACCAACATCTCCGAATGCAACAGTTATATATACCTAGTTCGAGAAATCAACATGGTGAATGACCTGGCACCTGAGTTGCGCAGGATGAAGAGAGCAGCTTGGGATGCCTTCAAGAGCGTTGAAGAAATAACTAAGAGGACAAAGAACCTCCAGCTACGAGCACATCTCTTCGATTCCACTCTTCTTCCTGCATTAACATATGACTCAGAGACCTGGGCCCTATGAAAACAGGATGAGAACGCTACTTGGGGCTCTCAAAGAAGAATCGAAAGAGCTATGCTTGGAATATCACGCATCACTCAAATGAGAGATAGAATCCGGAGTTCTGATCTCCGTCAATGGTCAGGTATCAGGGACGCTGTCTCATCTGCCAAGGCATCAAAAATCAGATGGGCTGGACACGTAATGAGGTTTACAGACAAGCACTGGCCTAGAGCCATTACTGAGTGAATTCCACGGGACGTCAAAAGATTGCATGGACGCCCACCTACAAGATGTTCAGACTTCTTCCTCAAGACCCTGAAAAATCGGTTTGAGGCTCTGCACGTTCCTAGAACAAACAGATGCCATTGGGCTACAATAGCACGCAACAGGCATGCATGGAGACCTTACTGGCACCCACTCGAATAAATTGATGAATAAAGGGAAATCAATTGATATATTTTTAAGGTTTTAGAATTACTGCTTTTATGCAGCAACATGGTTGGAACAGGAAGATACCGTCTTGAGTAAAGTTAGCCAGAAAAAGAAACAATAACAGGATGCTGTTCACTCATCTGTGGAATACCGAACACTGGCTGTGGAAATGTAATGTAAAGGGGCTCCTTATATCATCCCTGATTCCAGTGTTTAGAGAGAAGCCGAACAAAGAAGGAAAGAAATTTGGGGCGGAAGAGACACAGAAGTTTCCAGGGATCAGGGATTCATTTATGCCAGTGACATGAGTGAGGGGTGTAGCCATTTACCCAAAACACAGATGCAACAGAACTGAAAACAAGAGATCTAAGCTGCAACCACTGAAACCTAGTCATGTGCTTGTCCAGATGACAGGCGGGGGTAGAGTAGGCACCTGGGTAAGGAGGGAAAACGGGAACATGGGTGCAGGGAAGCTGATGCAGGAATTGGTGTTCAATTAGTGTATGCCTAAATACAACTACCAATAATTTTGAAAATACTGGAACTTTAATGAAAACTTTAAATGCAATACAATAAAATAAATTTCCATATTTCAGCACCCACTGAGGTTAAAGACCCTCTAGTCTCAGCATTAGGCTCCGATATTTTTCCTGTGATGCTGAGACCATAGATGTGGTTGTGGAGATGGAGCCGGATGCCACATTTCAAGTCGCATGCTCGGTCCACTGAGCACTCCAATGGGATAATAGTTAGGTTTAACAAGAGAATCTTACAGCACACTTGTATGCAATACCCCTGTTCCCAAAAGAAATTGCTATAATGCCACATCCTGAACCTGTGATTTGAGTTCTGACATAAAACAAAATGCACAATGAGAATTAGTCCAATGTTGAATGGAATGCAGTTGAATGACCAAACAGGTGGAGGACCTCTCCATAGTTCTCACAGTCCAAGCAAGCCTACAGAAAGGGAAAATCTGCGGGAAGTGTTGCTGGGAGGAACTCGGCAATCCCCAAAAAAAGCCTTTTGGGCTTTGTTTTTAATCAGACCCAGTGATGCTTGGGATAACATAGGGGATGCTGGACATCGAAGGTAGGCGGCATCTGTAAGGCGAGCACCCTCCGTGATGCACTGCTGTTCTGGTCCTAATTAACTTCACTATGGGCTCACAGTTACAATTTAACATATACACAATAAAACAATTTTTGGTGCGTACAAGCGTACAGCAGGTAAGCATTTGCCTAGCATGAGGCTGACAGGGTTTGATCCTTGAATACTGCTAAAAGCAACTTACGAGAACCACCAGAAATAACTGTTAAGCATCCCCAGGCCCCATAACAAAAGAAAACTCAATTTCTTCCCATATTCAAAAAACCATGATACTGATCCAAAGGCAAAGATATACATGGTGTCAGATTGACTGAGCTGGATCCAGAAAGGGTACCCTACCCTTTAGTTGTACAGTCTGGCCAGTTATACAGCTGGGAAAACAAGGGCCTTGAAACACATGAACTACTCGACATATCTGACAGATAAGAATCGCAACAAAGTAGAGAAAGCAAAGCACTGGATCTCTCCGTAATGAACAGCTCCGGGGAGAAGACACCCCTACCCCATGCCACACCCCCACATCACATGTTCTAGGGATGAGAAGGGGACGTTCAATGTCCAATGAGCAACTCAAAGATGTTGTGGACTGGAGGACTCCTGGGTTGGCCACATGTAAGGTAAGCATCCTACTTGCTCCACTATTGCTCTGGCCATTTCTAAATAAATGGGAGAAAACGGGAAAAAATGGGAGAGCACTTAGAAAGCTTTCAGGTTTAAGTCTCGGTCATACAATGAAACACCCATCCCTTCACCATGCCCATTATCCACCACTAAAAACCCAAGTATAACGGCATTCCACAGACTTCCTCTACCTGTGGGTCAGATAATTTCCACATTCTTCTCTCTACTTTGATTACATTCAATATTTTGACACAAGACCCACCATTATTATTTGGGATTTTACTCCGGCACTCAGATCTGGTGAAAATGCAACAGTAGACAATTCTTTTTCGATTGCTGGTTATAAATAACATATGATTTTGGAATTCTGAAATTTTAACAACTAAATATGGAGGGATTTCTACCAAAACCTGCTGGGTTCCGAGATTTGTTCCTGAGTCTCTGGGATTATGGCCATTAAACAGCTTTATCATGAGCGAGAGGCGGTTCGTGGGAATGACTTAGGCTCTTGTTGGGGTGGAGAGGAATTGGCCAGCTCCACACCCATCCTGCGAGGCCCCACGTATCTTCATGAGTGTGGGCCAAATCTGACTTTCCAAAGGCCTTTGGAGGATGGAGGCCACCGAGCCGCCAAGTGGGAGCAGTTGGGGAGACAGCACCAATTCCCCCTGGGGTGGACTGGGAACAGTAACCTACTGCAGGGTCCAGACGCATTTCTGCTAAAAGGCACTGGGTTTTGAGATTTGTCTCTGAATCTCGGGAATCCTGGCCATTACTCACCTTGATCACGAGCCATAGAGGTCATTCGTAGGCGCCAGACAACTCAGTGTTTCGTTGGGGCGGGGGGAAAAAAAGTTAAAAAAAAAGTAAACCTTGAGCATCAAGGCTCCACCACCATCCCATTAGGCCCTGCATGTCTTCTCACTGCAGTCCCAAACCTAACCATCCAGAAGCCCTTAGAGATGGCGGCCACTGAGCCGCCAGGCACGAAACCTATTCCCACGTGAAATACCCATCTTTGGTAACCTACTGTGGGGACCAGATACATTTCTGCTGAAAGCCGCTGGGTTCCGGGATTTGTTTCTGAGACTCTGGCATCATGGCCGTTAAACAGAGTGATCAAGAGCCAAAGAGTCTGTACATGGGCAGCGACTCGGGGTCTCATTGAGGTGGGGAGGAAAGGGCAGAGTCGACCCCAATCCCATGAGGCCCCGAATGTCTTGTCACTGCAGGCCCAATCCTGTCTGTTCAATGTCATCTGGAAGATGCTGGCCACCGAGCCACCAAGTGGGATCAGGCGGAGAGACACACACTTTCCCCCTTGTGGTGGTCTGTCGCCGATAGCTCATTGGGGGAACAGGGCACATCTCTGCAAAAAGCCGCTGAGTTCTGAGATTTGTCTCTGAGTATCTGGGATCATAGCCTTTAAGCAGTTTCATCAGGAACCAGAGAGACCTTGCCTCCAATTATATAGCTGAGCCGGAAATGGTTTGTTGGTGTGTCTCGCACATACCTAACTTTTGGCCATTTACTTTCTATGAAGACTTTGCCCAAAGTTTTTGGAGTCTGGCCAAAGGCACAGCAGCAATTTTGGAGTATCTGGAAGTCTGACGGTGCCATCAGGCTGCTGATGCACTCACCTTACAGGCAGATTGACCTGCTGGCGGTACCATAGTCCCAGGAAGTAGAAATTCTATATATGGGAAAAAAACACCAATAGTGGGGTTGGATTCACTGTGAAGCGACTAGGATGCTTGCCTTGCTGATCCAGGTCAAACCTCCCCATCCCATAGGAACCCAGCAGCACCACAGAATAATTCCCGAGATGCAGAACCAGAAGTAAACCTTGAGCATCAAAGAATACCTTCGAACTCCCCTGAATAAAAAAAAAGCTATTAAAATTAATCCAAAGAGGGGCTGAAGTGATAGCAGAGCGGGTAGGATGTTTTACTTGCACGTGACCAACCCAGGTTTGAATCCCAGCAACAGTATGGTCCCCTGAGCTTTACCAGGAGTAATTCCTGAGTGCATAAGTCAGGAGAAACCCATGTGAAACGCTGAGTATGACTCAAAAAGCAAAAAAAAAAACCCAAAGAGTAAATTTTCAGAGGCAACTACCTCTCACTTGTCCAAACATGCCCCAAGGTCCCAAACCCAGCATGGAAGCCAATGAAAATGACCGACCACAAAAGTGTCCCTTTCCTTTGTGGGCTTCCCGTGAACATATCTGGAGTTTCAATAAGTGTTATGTCCAGTCCAAAGGCTCCAAACAGGGTGCTTTGCAGTCTCGAGTAGGGAGGAATGAGAAGGCCAAGACCCCCACTCTCTGCTGGCTCCTCACACCAAGGTCTGAAGTCCATGTGCCCACCTACCAGTACCATCTTGGATCTGGATGTGATCGTGGTTACAAGGGCCCTTAGGATAATGCACCCTGACCCATGACATCTGCACCACAGCCCCCAATGCACCCCTCAAAAGCCCCATATCCCCTAAAGCCGGGATATCCAGAACAAGTAAGAAACAAGCGTGAAAGCGCCCTACAAGCTGGCGTGAACTGGCGCTCAAGTTCCCAAACCGGGATTTTCAGGGTGCTCAAGCATTCCAAATTCTAACACAGGAAAGACTGAAGAATGAAGGTTTACCTGTTTTTCCATTTTCAAAGAATTCAGTGCTTCATCTTGGTTAATTTCTGCCATAATTCCCACCAAAGAGCCCCTCTGGGCCAAGCCAGAAGCATAGCAAACAATAACAGAGTAGTGAGCCGTGACAGCTCTTACCAGGGGGGGTGTTTCTGTACCTGTTCATTCAGTCACCTTCCTCCTTATTTTCATCACCAGGACCCATTATTTACAAGTTAACACACAAGCAATTCCAAGCACTAGAATACTGGCATAGGTGCAGCCTGGGTGAAAATCAGCAGGTAACTTTCAAGGACATGAGAAGCCTGTCCCAAGCAGGCAGGCTTACTTCCCTCTTAACTGCACTTTTTTAACACACTTGACCAACGTGTCCAAAGGAAACTTGCTTGACTGACTTGTCCTGCTCTGTCCTTAGAGACTGTTATTAAGGGATCAAGTCATCCAGTTTGAACTTTTATATGTTTATTAAGGTGTGAGGGGTACATGAAGCCCTTCCCACATTCCTGACATATATGCAGTTTGTCTCCGGTATGAATTCTCACATATGGTGTAAGAGAATAGCACCAAATGAAGGCTTTCTCAAAAGACTGACACTGATAAAGTTTCCCTCCACTGTGAATATTCCTGTACTTAGCAAGGATTCAGAATGGCAGAAGGTCTTCCCACATTCCTCGCATATAAAAGGTTTTCCTCTGGCGTGAATGCTTCTATGTACACTAAATCTGAGGCTTTTCAAAAGGCCTTTCCACACTTCTTCTAGGTATAGGATTTCTCTCCAGTGTGTATTCTCCTATGTGCATTAAGTATTGAGGACATACAGAGGCCTTCCCACATTCCTTATATATACAGTTTCTCTCCAGTGAATTCTCCTATGTACACTAAGGCTTGAGGCTTCAGCAAAGGACTTCCCGCATTCCTTACATAATATGGTTTCTCTCCACTGTAAATTCTCCTATGTACAGTCAATTGTGAGGATGAAGCGAAGGCCTTTCCGCACTCCAGACAGATCTAAGACTTCTATCCGGCATGAATTCTCATGTGTAGAGTAAGGGAAGAGAACCGTGTGAATGCCTTCCCGCATGTCTGACACTGATGAGGTTTCTCTCTGAGATGAATTTTCATATGTGCAGTAAGTCTTGAGTCTCCAGGAAAGGTCTTTCCACATTCCTTACAAATATATGGTTTCTCTGCAGTGTGAATTTTCCTATGTTCATGAAGTGTTGAGGCTACAGCAAAGGCCTTCCCACATTCCTTACATACACACGGTTTCTCTCCAGTGTGAATTCTCCTATGTACACGGAAGCTTGAGGCTTCAAGAAATGACTTCCCACATTCCTTACATATATATGGTTTCTTTCAGTGTTAATTCTATGTACAGTAAGTTTTGAGGGTCTAACAAAGGCCTTTCCACATTCCTTGCATATATATATATATATATATATATATATATGGTTTCTCCCCAGTGTGAATTTTCCTATGTTCACTAAGAGTTGAGGCTTTCGCAAAGACCTTCCCACATTCCTTACATATACACGGTTTCACTGCAGTGTGAATTCTCCTATGTACACTAAGGGTTGAGGCTACAGCAAAGGCCTTTCCACATTCCTTATATATACGTTTTTTTCTCCAGTGTGAATTCTCATATGTAGACGAAATGTTGAGGCTTCAGCAAAGGCCTTCTCACATTCCTTACATATATACGGTTTCTCTCCAGTGTGAATTCTCCTATGTATACTGAGGCCTGAGGATCGAGTAAAGGCATTACCACACTCCTGACATATATAAGGCTTCTCTCCACTATGAGTTTTCATAGGTCTATTAAGATTAGAGGTGTGAATAAAGGCCTTCCCACATGTCTGACATTCACGAGGTTTCTCTCCTGTATGAATTATCCTACGCATAATAAGATGTGATGATTGATCGAAGGTCTTCCCACATGCTTCACATGCAAAAGGTTTCGATCCTGAACTTATATTCATATGGTCATGATGGAGTAACCCTTGACTCAAACTTTGTTCTCGAGGCTGACTTTTCTGGGGATTCTGTCCACTGTGGTTTTCTAAGGGAACACCACAGTGCTGAGAACATGGGGAGGCTACCCCACATTCCTTATATCTAGATGGGTTCTGCTCACAGTGACTGTGGTTGAGGGTATGTTGCTGTGAGGCACTCACTATAAACAGTGCTCCTCTCCCTAGCAGGTGCCCCATTGGGGAACTTTGTGCCTGTGATCTGAGAATAACACACTTCAAGGAACTTTTTCCAGAGAGGGCTTCTTCAGAGTGAGGTAGCTCTCGCCATTCTTATCACCCTCAGAAGACATCCCGCCTGTCTCGGCATCCTCAGGGGCTGAGGGCAGGATTGCTCACTCGAGACATTATCACACAGTGTAGGATCAGAGACATTCCACTCGAGGTGGCAGCTTTCCTGTGGAACAACAGAGGTTTCTAATTATTGACTTATTCACTGAGTCTTCCTGTCACAAAACTCAACCCTTCAGATGTGGTTTCACACATATGCACCACACAAATGCAATTACCGACATACGAATTGTCTTACTATAGAACAATTTCATGTTACTGTAAGTTGTACACATAAAATTGATGGATGCAGAGTCAGTAAATTCTGTGAATTTCCCCCCTTTAAATTAATGAAGCAATACAACTGGATATAATTCCTTCTATAGAAAATTGATGCATCCATTTCAAGAGAAAATGAAACAGATCCACATGTGGGTTTGGTTAAATTTCAGTGTGGAACCTGTGATGCAGGGGTGAAGACAACGCTGCATCGTCACGCAGCTGAGACAGACCACGTGGCCATTGCAAAGCTCTCACCATAAGTGATGCCTTTCATGATCAATGAAGTTTTTTGTTCTTTCTGGTTTGTAGTTTCTATTTATTGGGGGTTGGTGGGTGGAGGGGCACACCATGCAGTATCTAGGATCAGTTCTCTGGGTCTATGGTGTCTATAAGTCGTGCTGGGTAAGGACCATCCATCTCTGTGCAAAGAAAGTATATTTCTCACTGCATCATCTCTAGGGCGCACAAATTAGCGTTCTAAACAACTACCACTGTCAAGTCAATCAAAACTCACAGTATTTTTTATACATCGTTGATTTCAGCACCTAGTGAAGCTAAGGTTCCTCTACTCCAAGCATCAGGCTTTGGAATTCCTCCCTGCAAATCCCAGTCTTCCACATTTACAATCACATACTTGGTCCACTCCTGCTGGCATAATAATATTTATTCTGTATTCATTAATCTTACCAACTCACTCATACTTGCTGACCCCTTTCCCAAATCAAAGTGCTGTACTGCCAAATCCTGAAGTCACGGTTTCAGTTCTGAAACTGAAGAGAACATGCAATTCATACATCACACATGTCACAAAATGTCGCAAAATGATGCCATGTAGTTAAGAGTACATATCTGTGGTTCTCAAAGTCCAAAGGGTCCCACGCTAAACAAAAGATTCGGATAGTGGAAAACTGTGAGGATCTTGGCAATTCTACACTAGGTTATGTTTTTGTTTTTGAGCAGACCTGGTGATGTTCGGGGAACCAGGTTATTGAACAGATTATTTAACAGGTCATATTCAGGCACTGCAAGGTGCTCCCTGATGTACTATCGGTCAGATCCAAACTAGCTCTGTTATGGTCTTACTTATTCTAAAGCCATGGAAGTAAATTACAGGATCATTCTGTGATTGCCAGTTCAGGGAAATGAAGAGCAGCTTGAGTGCGCCACAGACCCAAAGATCCATGAGAAAAAGTCCCTGTTCTCAGCAGCATGTTTCCTACATTCTCAGGGCACCCATACACTGCACAGGGCCTGAGCCAGGAAGGGTCCTCAGACACGCACCTGCACACACACCTCTCCTCCCAGACCTCAGTGCTCCTTCTTCCAGCCAGGAGATCACCGCAGGCTTCATCCCAGAGTGCCCTGCCCCAACAGAGACAGAGGCATGGATAAGTCACAGGGAAAAGGTGACAGGTAAATGCCCATGTTTTCCTGATATAACTGGGCAAATATCTGAAAGGCATGAAGAGAATGTCCATTTCCAAAATTCCACATATTTCTAGTTATTCGAGAGGTAAGACCCAAGAAAATATCACAAATACTCTAGACCTGGCCATGTGTATGGCCGACAGGGGGTTGATCAGAACAGTATGTTGTTGGTTTTTGTCTTGCTTGGGGTCTCACCTGGCAATGATCAGGAGTGACTCCTGATTCTGTATTCAGAAATCAATGCTGCTGGTGCTCGGGGATGACATGTGATGCAGGGGATTTAACCCACGTGCGCCGCTTGCAAGAAAATCACTTTCCTCCCTGTACTGTCTGTCTAGGCCCAGCAGCACATGGAGTTTCCTGAGCCCCTCATGAACTCATCACAGATTTCAGTAAAACTAAGTGCATAATAAATCTGGAAATGGCAAGAGATGCTTATTTTTTAAGCTGAAAAATGTATCCAGAAAGAGAGCACAGCAGGTGTTTCTCACGGCTAATCCCGTTGCAATACCCGATATCACCTAGGGTCCGTCATGCCAGCCAGGAGTGATACCTGAGTGCAGAGTCCAGGAGCAAACCCTAAGTCCTGCTGCAGTCTCACAAGAACCATTAGAAGTAAATCCAAGCACTGAAATAGGGCAGCATCTAATGAGTTGAGAGACGAGATATAAAATCCCCTGTGGTGGAAGAGAGATAGTACAGCACATAGGACAGAAGCGCTGCACACACATGTGGGTTTGATCCCAGGCAGCCCATATGGTCTTGGAGCAAGGCCAGGTGTGGATCCTGAATACAAAGGCAGGAATAATCCCTAATTCCTGAGGAAAAAAGAAAATGCAAAAACCGTCTGACTTGAGTGACTGGTGCAAAAGTACTGGGGGTCAGGCACCAACATTTTAATTTGCCAAGAGGTTTCAATATACGGTTCCCCATGGCCCCGAACATTGTTAGGAGTCATCCTTTAGCACAGAGCCAAGAGAACTGTGGACTGTGCCCCCCAAACAAAGGCAACAGCAAAACCAATTAAACACACAAAAGTTCGTGTAGTACACAAAGTAAATTCATGCACCAATGGATGGAACTATTTAAAGGGACCTGAGCGATAACTGGGCAGACAGGGATCTTCTCATGGACACAGTCGAAACGGGTTTATATGAATCACCCCATAGGGTCCGGCTACCCCACAAGAGTAATTTCTGAAGACAAAGCTGAGAGTAAGCCCTGAGTATCCAAAGGTGAACCCTAAAAAAAGAGGGAGGGAAGAGCTACTGCATGGCTGTCCAACATCCCAGCCCATCACAGAGCTACTGTTGGACACACGGCTGACGCCCAACTCCAGGGAGCCCATGTGCGTCTGTTCAGACACGTTGGCTCCACACTACTCTCACCGACAGCTTGCAGATGCTGGTATGTCTCCAGCATTACGTCCCTGTAGAGCTTCTGCTGAGAGGCCACCAGGCATGACCATTCCTCTGGGGTGAAGTTCACAGCCACGTCATGGAAGGTCACAGCGTCCTGAGTCAGCACACGTAGAGGGTGGGAGTCAGAGTCTATCTTAGCCTCATTACCACTACTGTGAGGCCAGGACCCAGGGTCCTATATTGTCGCTGGGCCTCTTTCCTCCGAATGAACTAGCCTCCATGCAGACGCATTGTTGACGGGTCCCAGAAATCACATAAGGTAGCTGGATCTGCTAAAGTGGGAGGATGTTACACAGAAGGTTTTTGGATATATCTGCCTTTCCTGGCAACCCCAGGGCCAATTCGAGCACGACTGGTCCAGTGAGCACTGTAGAGAGGATCACCTGAACACAGACTTTTACAATCCAAAAGGCTATCCCTGGGTGTAGCAAAAACCACTGCAGGCTCACCGCTGCACCCTCACAGCTTATGACCACTAGGATTGAGAACTCGACAGTCCATATAGACAACTACTCAGAGCTGTGCATGGCATGTGTGCCTGTAGGAACTCACTGCTCAGGACCGATCAAAATCTTGCTCAAAGAAGGTAGAAGTTTCTGGACCCCAACATCTCTACTGGCCTCAGAAATCCTTGGCTCTTTCTCCTTGGGATCACCACATGCCCAGAAATCCACACACAAGATTATGTGAACATAAGACTGTATGATCGAGCAGGTAGTCACTCCAGAGTAGGAAGGACAAAACAGGAGAAAAGCAAGTCTGGGGGCCCAAGTCACTGTAGTTTCCAGGGAGCAAACGGGGCCAGCACACCCCAGGGTGCTCTGAGGCCAGTCAGTTGTGAATCCAGAGCACAGAGTCAAGAGGACAGCTGATGACAAAAACAATGCAAAAGAAGTCGAAGTAGCAGGTTGGTGTAACAGGACAGCTGTTCTGAGGACAGCATGTAGGACTGGTGATCCCCAACATCCCATATGGTCCCACAAGCACTGCCAGGGGCAATGCCAGAGTGCAGCACAAGGAATGATTGCGAGAATCCTTGCTCTGCCACCCCTGATAAAACCGAAAACCCAAGATGAAACCTTTGGACCTCCAGCATCCCTTTGGTCACCTAGACCTGTCAGGAATGAGCATTGAGCACTGAGCTTTGAGTACTCCTCATGCACCACTGGGTCGACCCCAAAGCTAAATAAAACAAAACAAACATACACAAAAGCAGCTTCAAACAGCAGAATGGGACGGTCCGATCGGAAGTCTCATCTTGTAATCCGTCCAAAAGAAACTCAAATAGATGACCCAGGAAGCCTGGGCACTCCTGGTACTACCTCATGTCATTCTATCCGTCTACTCCTACCTGGGAACAGTTTATCAGAAACCGCGTCACCATCTTCTACTGTCACTATTGTTCTGAGGATCAGCAGGAGGCTCCGTGCAAAGACCTGGAGAAGTCAGAACAGTGAGCACCAGAGAGGAGCACCTCCTCCCACTTCTGAGCTCACACCAGCCACACCCTCGGGCACAGCCTCACAATTCCACCTCTGGGAGACAATGGAAGAAGCTCCTGTCTCCACTGGGGATGCAAATTTTGTTGGCATCTGTGCTGCACTTCAGGAGAGGAGCCTGGGCCCAGGCTACAGGGGAGGAAAAGACAGTCTTCTCTGATCCCTGAATTCTTCTCTGGCTCCCACAGGAAAGTCCCTATAGGCCCTGCCCAGGAGCTCCCAAATACTAGCGCCCCCTGCAGGCTGGCAGCAGTGCTGCTCCCTGGGAATCATAGCCTGGAATGTGGCTCCACGATGTGACTTAGAGTGGACAAACCTTCGACACTCCCTTACAGGGTGGACAAGGACATGCACCTGGACACTCTGTCCCGGGGACCTCAGTATTTACCAAAGTGGCAGGTGTCGTCTGCTAAGGGAGAGATAAAGAGTAAGGGGTGCTTTTCAGCTTGATGTGAGGGAGCTGAAATTCATGAACCTAAAAAAGATATACAAGTATTGTGGTTAGATGGCAATAATGTGAATTGGGCGCTTGACTAGATGAACCGATAAATCCTCTGCATCCCATATGGCCCCTAGCAGCGCCAGGGACAATACCTGAGCTTAGAGACTCAAGTAACTCATGAGCATCTCCGGGTATGTGCCCTCTCTCCCCCCTAAAATATAAAGAACCAAAAATAGCCCCCTCAAATACATTTTTATTGGCAAACCTCAGCCACCTGCAGGCTCCCTTCCCCCTCACATACCCCGCATGATCACAACACTCATGGCAGACATTGAAAATGACCAGCAACAGGTCTCCTGCCATTAGGTGGAGGGGCTGAAGCTCTGCCCCTCAAATCTGGAGATTCTACAGAAGCGAGCTTAGGGCCAATGGTTCAAACATGGGACTACTGGGACGGTTGGAACAGCCAAGCCCTTGGATGATTCCCGCATTCAGCCACTGTTGCCCCATCCCGGAGCTGGAGACGATTGTGGCCAAAGAGGCACCCTAGAATCCCGAACTCAAAACTGCCATTCCTGAACCCTGAGACAGCCCCCCTGCATCCCCAAAGCTCTGTGTCCCCGTAAAACCTCCACCACACCTCACGATCCACCTGGATGTTGGAGAACAAGTAAAAAACCAGCACAAAAGTGCCCCCCAAGTTGGCTCGGCCCCTCGGCTCAGAGTGTGGAAATGGGAAGGCGCAGGGTGCTCACAGGGGGTTGCTTGAGTCCTGCAACTAAATCCTTCTTCAGAGTTCTCCTTCCAGGATGGGGCGCAAATTTACTTGTCCCTTGCCAAGTGATCAACAGTCCCAGTGTCTGATTCAGGGATGGAAAATGAACCATGACATTTATAACATCACTTATGACATCACTTCTGTTTCCATTAGGTACATTAAAGAGCAAGAGTCTAGGCACTAAGAACCTTTTTGCCACCCAGGTGAATCTGTGCTGCAAGGGGGATGGACTTGAGAAAAGGAGTGGAGAGGCAAATGGTGGACTGGTCGGTCACACAATGGGGGCCTGGGGCTAAGGAGAAGTCCCCTGATCCTGCAGCTGTCAACTAACATCGAATCAATTATATCTAAACACAGAATGCTACCCTGACTCTTGTCAAATGATCCTTGAGCTCAGAGACAAGAGTAAACACTGAACACTGTAAGCTGTGGTGAAAAATATAACAAGAAAAAAGGCAAATTCTACTGAAGGGGGAAAAATGATGTACAAAGAGAAATTTGAGAGTGAAACATTAAAAGAGTCAAATTTCTAGTCCTTAAAAATCCCCTATTCTTGGGGCTGGAGAGATAGCACAGTGGGTAGGGTGTTTGCCTTGCACGCAGTCAACCCGGGTTTGATTAGCAGCATCCCATATGGTCCCCTGAGCATTGCCAGGAGTAACTCCTGAGTGCAAAGCCAGGACTAATCCCTGTGCATCTCCAGATGTGACACAAAAAAGAAAAAAAATCCTCTATTTTTGATCTATCCCTGCTACAGAAACTCACAGTTTCTCCTGAATCCCTATTGTTCTTTCACCATTGTTTGTGCATATATATGTGTAAATATAAGTGTGGCTTTGTGTGATTTTTGTTTTGGGGCCACAACCGGCAGATTCAGAGCTTACTCCTAGCTCTACAAGCAGGAATTACTCTGGTACAGACCATATGGGATGCACAGCATAGAACCTGGGTCGATTGCTTGGATAGTTAAGTCCTTACCCACTGTACTATGGCTCCGGCCTTAAGAAAATGTGCTCCTAGCACACCCAGTTGGATTCCTGAGCAAATGTCCTTACTCCTGGAAAACCAAAACTTTCTTGCTTAAAAAAACAAAACCCTCTACCCTAGTTGGATTCTAATTCTAAACAATTTAGGTTTAACATTGGTCCATCATTTCTCCTCTGCTACAAAGAGCTTAGGCTTACTGAGTAACACCCTTCCCAATCACTCCCATTTCCTTAGTATGCATCTTTAATTTTCCTGTGCTCTGCTTCTGCTATACATTAATCACCCATTTCCCATAACCACAACCTTTGGATTGTAAAGTCAGATTCTTCAGAGATCTCTGGATTTTGTATTTGGAAGTGAAATGTTGACTTTCTCTTTCCTTTATATCCTCTGCAGTTTACTTTAGACAAATATCCTTTTTTGCTCCTGGACAAGGACCAGTGCAGTCCCAAGTCAGGAAGATTGTGCTGGGAGGATTGGGATGTCCATGCCCCCAGCCCTCAGCTTTGGAGAGACAAAGGAAGGCGATATTATGCTTTTTTAACTTCAGAGTTGATTGACTGCAGATACTATGTACTCTTGGGCACTGTCATGTTTATGAGACTTAAGCCTCAGCTGCCCTTTGTTCTTAGCAGCCCCAAAACAAGAGACTGTATGGACCCAGGATAGCTGTGAGTTAGAGGTCCGGCCAACGCTCTACCCCTTGAAAACACGCGAGCAGTGGACTCTCAGCTACAATGAAAACCCCAGGAGGCATTTTCAGAAACATGATTTCAAACTGAGAGTATCAGGCTAGTATAGTGCATTGCATGCAGTCAATCTAGGTACAATGTCCAGAGTTCCAAATGGTCCCCTGAGCACCATCTGACTAATGGATGGAATTTTGCCCTATCCAATTATAAATGTTTCTTTTTTTAACTCTAATATTAGTAAAGTGACATGGGTGGGAATGTTACCAACCTTGTGAGTAATCACAGGTAAACGGAATGGGCTGCTGGGATGTGGGGAGCTTGGGCCCTGACCCATATTCCCACTTATAAAAGATTTCATGCATCTAAACTCTCCAATTGAGACAATAGCAACTGTAGATTTGGGTAGGCTGTTGCTTGCACATGGCCAACCTAGGTTAAATCCCCAGGATCCTGTAAAGTCTTCCGGAGCACCATCAGAAATAATACCTGAGTGCAGAGTCAGGAGAAACCACTGAGGATCACCAGGTATTGTAGGATAATTGTCGTCTGCCCTTGCTCTCTGGGCAGTGCAAGCTTATGTTTGTTGATTGCCCATAACCTTTCAATTACCTTTGTCAACTGATCATATTTTGACTTGTATATATTGCCTTTTTCTTCTCCTTAATGTCTTTTGCATGGTTAGCCATTTCAGAGCAATTGCTTTTTGTATGGATACAGGAAGACAGTTACAAAGAAAAGCCTGAGCTTGAAAGTTGGTCTCCAGATAATATTACCTACTGGACATCTGCTCTCTTGACTGAAGCCTCAGTTTCCCTTACTTCCTCAACTCATAAAGAAGGGTCCAATGAAGGACTAGATGGATCTAGGGCAAGTGGTGAGCTAGCTACCCTGGAATCGAAATGAGACTGGCCAAAGTACCATAATGCTTATCTATAAGAGCCCGGTCATGGACAAATTTTGTCATAAATCAAAAAGTAATAACTAGACTTGGACGCTGCTGGGATAAGTAGTGATTGATCCGGCCTGAGCACTGTAGTCTGAATCTGTGGTGAGAAGTCCCCAGGAGAGTTACCAACAAGCCTAAAAGTGTCTATTACTGTGTCCATACAGAATGGTAATCATTAGGAAGTAGAACTAAATGTGTCAATTAAGTTGCTGGTCTAAGGAGAGGAGTAACACACCTTAAGGGCTGCTTTTCCTTCGTGGGCTGCAGGTGATGGGGACGTCTGGAAAACCATTTTTCATTGCGCTTCCCTTGGGGAGGCGTGGATTGGGGTCATGGTGAGAGAAGAAAAAGAGCAGCTTCAGGGAGACAGGGGGAATGAAGGAGACTGAGAAAAGGGATGGTCCTCCTCCACCCAGATCCCTTATCTTCCAGTATGTAGGTGTTACACCCACCAACTGCCCCTGGCGCTGTGTAATCCCATCAATGGCCAAGACCCAGAGACTATAAAACCCTGCTCCTGGAAGAGAACAGCACAGTCTCCTGCCTCCGCGTTTGGCTTCTTACTGGGGACTTTTGGATGAGGGTGTGTTGAGCTACCCTCCCCACCCCAAGCAGAGCCCCGGTGAAGAACTCTGATTCAAGCCACAGCCATGCTTAAGACCACTCTCCACACATTCGGACGAGCCTCACGCATGCAGGAACCGGCAGAGGAACCCAGGTGTTCAGGACCTGGGGCTTAGATCTCCAAGCTGCTCATATTGGGACTGGGCCTCCTCCACCCAGATCTCCAATCTTCCAGTATGTATGCGTTACACCGACCAACTGTCCCCGGTGCCATGTAATCCCATCAATGGCCAAGACCCAAAGACTATAAAACCTTGTTCTGGGAAGTGCACGCCACACGAAATCTTATTATCTAGTCTTATTCTGGAAAAACTGGCAGGCTACCAGAAGTATCCTTCCTACACCGCAGAGTCTGGCAAACTCTCGATGGTGTATTCAATATGCCAAAAACCAGTAACAATAATGGTTCTCATTCTCCTGACCCTGAAAGAGCCTCAAATGTGGCACTTCTTAAAATCTCAGGGATAGGACAAAGGAGGCATTACTGGGGCCTGCGTGAGTCAATCGATGAACAACAGGATGACAATAATACAGTCAGAGGAGACACAGAGTTAGAGGACACGGTAGCGACTTAGAGAGAAAGCTGACAGCTGAGAGTAAGAGTGGCTGGGGAGATTGGAGAGGAGTCACAGAGAGCATTGGAGAGCGAGTTAGAGAGAGGGTTGGATAGAGCTGGGAGAGAAAAGAGACTGAATAAACTGCAACTAATCAGCAACCAGCCTGGTCCCCATTCTACTTTCATCGGTCCAAAGCAAAAGCTGTCCAGGGTGGAGAAGTGGCTCGAGAGCACCAAATGTGGACAGTGAGAGAGAGCTGCCAAGAGAGACCAGGAACATCTGTTACCGTGTAAATCCTATCCAAACCCCCAATTCTCATAGGGTCCCCCAGGTCATGCTGGAGTGACTCCTGAGTGCAGAGTCAGGAGTAAGCCCAGAGCACTTCTGGCTGTGATCCGAAAACAAAAACACAAAACAGTGAACTCTGAAGGGGCTGGAGTGATAGCACAGCGGGTAGTGTGTTTACCTAGGACACGACCAACCCAGGTTTGATTCCCAGCATCCCAAATGGTCCCCGAAGAACGACGAGGAGTAATTCCTGAATACATGAGCCAAGAATAACCCCTGTGCATCACCAGGGGTGACCCAAAAAGAAAAAAAAAAACAGGGAATTGTGTAGTTAATCGGAAAAAAGAACACAACTTTCTCGACTTAGCAAAAGCATTTTTATGACGGGAACAGAGATAACACAGACCCTAAATTGCATGTCTGGCACATAGCTGACCAGGGTTTAATCCCTATCTCCTCACATGGGCCCCAAACCTAGCATTATCAATGAGAACCGAGCTGGGGTAAAGTCTAATCTCCATTGGGTGTAGCCAATCAAAAATAAATCAATATATTTAGGTGCCAGAACTGTAGTTTGGTATGGTACTGGCCTTGTACACAGCTGACCTGTATACCCTGGCACCACACTGAGTACCGTATGGTACCTTTTGGCAGCAACCACAGGGTATGACCATATATATATATATATATATATATATATATATATATGTATATATGTATATATATACACACATATATGTGTGTATATATGTATATATACATATATATGTAATTTGTTCACAGTGCTGCCATGTCGGTGAAGCCTTCAGGGTCAGGTGAATGAGACCAGTTGTAGTTACTGGTTTTGGCATATCGAATACAAAGCGGATAGCTTGCCAGGCTCTTCCGTGCGGGCGGAATACTCTCGGTAGCTTGCCAGTCTTTCCGAGAGGGATAGAGGCTTTTGGGGTGACCTCTAATCACCCTTGTAGGTGTTACCATATTTGAACCCTATCAAATATGGTACGACAATTCCAGAAGATGGGTATTTAGTGGCGGCCGCGCGGGTCCGGAAAGCGTCCTGGAGTGTGGCAACAGCCGGGTAGTGGAAGTAGTGTCGAGAGTGGAAGTCTGCCAGTGGGGTATTTATCTGGGTAGGGTGGGTCTCCTGTGCACAATTCGATCCCTGGGTGGTTGATGGAAGCAGACAGGGCAGGGTAGGGTGGGGCTCCTGATTAGAATCCCTTTGTCACCTGTGGTGGTGGGAGCAAGCAGAGAAGCTCTGTCCCTGGGTCCGCCGAGCCTGGAGTCCAAGGTCTCAGAGAGTTCCGCTTATCTTGTTCTGTGGGTCTTCAGTTGTGCGTGGGTCTCGGCCAGAGCTGCCGCGCGGGTCCGGAAAGCGTCCTGGAGTGTGGCGACGGCTGGGTAGTGGAAGTAGTGTCTACCTGTCTGAATGCAAGGTTCCGTCCCAATGGAAAACCAGCAGGACCGTACTACTGTTCAAGAAGGGAGACATCCATGACATTGGCAACTATCGCCCGATCTGCCTATTGTCTGTCATCTACAAGTTGTTCACTCGCGTCATCCTGAATAGGATTGGCAGAACATTAGATGAAGGACAACCATGCGAGCAAGCAGGGTTCCGCAAAGGATTCAGCACCATCGACCATATCCACACGATAACCAAGCTCATTGAGGTTTCTCGGGAGTTCAAGATGCCGCTCTGCTTAACGTTCATTGATTTAAAGAAGGCCTTTGATTCTGTTAAGACGGAAGCGGTCATTGAAGCCCTAGCCAATCAGGGCATTCAAGCCCAATACATCAGGATCCTCCGTGAGCTCTATTGCGGATTCACTACCAGGATCTCACCATTCTACAAAGAAGTGATCGTTGATGTCAAGAGAGGGGTGCGGCAGGGTGATACCATTTCACCGAAACTCTTCAGTGCCACCCTCGAGAACATCATGTGACGACTGGAATGGGAAGGAATGGGAGTGAAGATAGATGGTCGGCAATTACACCACCTCCGCTTTGCTGATGACATTGTTTTAATAACACCAAACATCAGCCAAGCGGCACAAATGCTGGCCGACTTTGACCGTGAGTGTGGAAAGGTAGGACTACAGCTGAATCTTACGAAGACAATGTTTATGAGAAACAGCCTTGTTCCTGACGCCCCATTCGCTCTCAATGGAACAACCATCTCCGAATGCAACAGCTATGTCTACCTAGGTCGAGAGGTCAACATGACAAATGACCTGGCACCCGAGCTGCGCAGGAGGAAGAGAGCGGCTAGGAACGCCTTCAAGAACGTCGAAGAAATAGCTAAGAAGACGAAGAACCTCCGGCTCCGGGCACATCTCTTTGATTCCACTGTTCTTCCTGCATTAACATATGCCTCAGAGACCTGGGCCCTACGCAAACAAGATGAGAATGCTATTCAGGTCTCCCAAAGAAGAATAGAAAGAGCTATGCTTGGAATATCACGTTTCACTCAAATGAGAGAACGAATCCGGAGTTCTGACATCCGTCGACGATTAAGGATCAGGGACGCTGTCTCATTTGCCAAGGTGTCGAAAATCAGATGGGCTGGTCACGTAATGAGATTTAAAGACGACCGTTGGACTAGAGCTGTTACTGATTGGATTCCACGGGATGTCAAAAGACCGCGTGACCGCCCACCTACCAGATGGTCAGACTTCTTCGTCAAGATCATGAACGATTGGTTTGAGGCCCTTCATGTTCCCGGAGCGAACAGATGCCATTGGGCTACACTAGCACGCGACAGGGACAAATGGAGACGTTACTGGCGCCCGCTCGAGCAAATCGACGACTAACGGGAAGTTAAGTGATTTTAAGTGAATTTGTTCACAAGTCAATCTCCACCAACTAGTTTTGTAGAATGCAGGTTTGGATTTTGGCGCTGAAGGTAGCAGAACTTTGAGCTTACCTGAGTGGTGCTTGGGGAATCCTGCGTTGTACAGGAGACTGTACTATGGCAGATTGCTTGCAAGGACCCTTCCTGCATTCCTGGCCTATCTCTGACCCAGGAATTCAAATTCTTTATAAATACTGTAAACCTTGTGAGAAAGATACAGGCAGGAGGCAGGGATGAGGCCCATCTGGTAGATAGCGGTCAGGGCAGGGTTGCTGGCAACTGGAGCCTCCTGGTGCAAACCTGAGCCAAAAGTACACGCTGCAATTTCAAATGTTTGCAGTGGCCTGAAATAGCTGACAGTGAGTGGCTGGGCACTTGTCATGAACACAAAAGACTTAACTTCACAACCTGAATTGCCAAGGAGTGATCCCAGAACACTGCTTGGTTTGGCAAAATCCCACATAGTGAATCCTCCTCCTGCCCAAATAAAGGTAATGAGGAGTTAACTGCCAACAGAAGAGGTGTAAAAGCTAGTAATATATTCTGAAGGGTCAGTCCTCTGGGTTTGTTGTTTTGTTTTGGGACCATATCCAGAAATGCTCAGAGCTTACAGGCCAGGTTTTCAGACTATGATTTTACACCTATGGGTACGTGATTTTATAAAATAAAAAGAGGATGAAAAATTATACTTGGAGTCAGAGTGATAGTACGGTTGGCAGGACATATGTTTGGTCCCCGGCATCACATAGAGTCCCCCAAGTACTGCCAGGAGTGATTCCTGCCTGCCAAGCCCGAAATAACACCTGAGCATTACTGCTGTGCCCCAAAAAGAAAAAAGAGAAAAAAAAAGAAAAAAATTAAATTTAGCCCAAACGAGATTTTAAAGTCCATAATTTTGTCCAGAGACTCCAATGTCTGCATTTTCCCCTAAACATCCATCTGTTGAAAGGGCTCAAGAAATTTCACATGCAAGAGCTTTCAATGAAGGTATAAACAGGAGAGAGAATGCCAGACTGAAGCAGATGCCAGCCACCTGGAAGCCCAGAAGGCCTTCCCTGCTATCCAGTGTCCACTAGTCCCCTGAGCATAGAGCAGGGCACAGACCTCAAGTACCACCAGGTGTGGCCCCAAATCTCACCTCATTTGCTCCCCAAGTAGTGAGATACACCCAAGGAGAGGAGCTCAGAGAGCTGAGCACCTGATTTACTTTTGGGGGACATGGCATGGCTCCCCCTGCATCTCAGACACACAGACACAAGAGGGGGAGAGTCTCTGACTATCTCCAAGTTAGTAGCAAATGGAGCGGGGGGGGGGGAGGGAAAGACAGAAGAAACATTCCAAATCCAAAAAGATGCTCAAAGAATGCTCATGTGTCAAGACAAATTCTTGAGTGGGAGGGTTGGGGTCATACCTAGTGATGCGCAGGAGACAATATCACCTAGTGATGTTGTGGCAGGGATAACTCTGGTCACTGCAAGAAAGACAAATGCCCTCCTGGCTATACTACTGCTCCAGCCCCTAAGAGTGAGACATTTAGAACCTATTGCAGCTGGTCCCCGGAACACCCCTTTCTGTAAGTACTCACTTCAACAGCAGGGCACACCCCTGGTCTTGGAGAGATGGATAGTTGAGATGCTTGGAATCTGGACAGGTGAGGCAGAAATTCTTTTTTTTTCTGAGGAAATATAATCACATACGGTTAGCAAAGCAAATAAGTTCATAGGGTGTTTTTCTTTCAAGCAGCTAAGCCGGGGTCAATATGCAACAGTACATAGGCTCATACACTCCAGCAATGCTAAAAATGATACATGAACTCAGAACCAAGAGTAAACCCTGAGCACTGAGTGCTTCTGTGGCCAAAAAAGTACAATAAATTAAGTAATAAAGACATTTCTGGGGCCGGAACAATGGTACAGCAGATAGGGAGTTTGCCTTCCATGTGGCCAACCCGGGTTCGATTCCCAAAATCCATATGGTGCCCCAGCACTGCCAGGAGTGACTCCTGAAAGTAAGGCCTGAGTAAATCCTGGGCATTGCTGGCTGTGACCCTAAAAATAAAAAAAAAAGAAATTCCTGTGTAAAGAGATTGGAGACACAGTATAGCAGGTGAGGTGCTTGTCTTGCACTCGGCCAAACCAAGTTTGAATCCTGGCATCCCATACGGTGCCCTGAGCCCTGCCAGGAGTGATTCCTGAGTGCAAAGGCAGGAGAAGTAACTGAGTTTTGCCGTTATACTTCCTACAGACTGAATAATTAATTCATTTAAATGAATAAAGGTGTGGTGGCCAATAGTGATTCTAAATTGCATTATTAGAGGGTTTAGTGCATACCCTGGAAGTGCCCAAGCTCTTTCCTGCTAAGATTGCATATTTGGTTGCAAGACCCACTGTAGCACTACCCTGTTGCACACCTCCAGTCCGCAACCTGAGTTGCCTTAAAGCTCCACACCTTGGAGCCTGAGTGACAGCATAGACAAATGAGCATTTCTTTTGAAGGTGGCCAACCCGGGTTGAACTCTGGTCATCACCTCATGGTTCCTAGCACCACTAGGAGTGCTTGATGGATTTAGAGGCAGGAGTAACCATAATGCCTCGCTGGGTGTGACCCAAAATGCAAAATAAATAAATAAAAAGGAAAGAGAAGCTCCCCACTTCCTTGAACTCCCAGAACCCACTGAATGGACAAGAACCTGTGAAAATCAAGGCTCTGTAAAATGCTTTTGAGCCCCAAGCACATAGAGAATATGCCCAGCCCCTCCCCACATCCAGGCCCAACACCCCCCAAAAATGACAGGTGTTTTTTCCTTCATGCTGCTGACCCAGATATGGGGTACCTTGAGCAACCCCAGAATTGACCCCTGAACACTGCCAAGTGGGGCTCAACACCTCCCCACGAGGAAAAAGAATGTGCCCCCAGGTCCCTTTGATGAGGGAATCCCATGCTTTACCTACTCCACAATCAGCCTAAGGAATGAAAGGGGGCCAGTAACGGGATGTCCTGGGGACACTGCTGGGATGATCCACCCACGCTGTGACTGACCAGGTGCTGGGAGACGCCCCAAAACTAAATTAACGCTGAAGTGCCCTCACATGCTCCATCAGATCTGGGAGGAGACTGACGCTCCCTCTAGCTCTGACACTTTCTGCTTTGTGAGGGACTCCAGCGATGGGTCAGCAGGGAGGGTGCTGGCCTCGCATCCCGACAACACAAAGGGTTTTCAGATCCCCAGGGAGGGAGTCCTGAGCGCCATCGGGTAAGGGTCTGCAACACATGAAATAATTAAAACAACTTTTTTTTCACTTTTGTTTGTTTGGTTATTGTCCTTGTTTCTGGAGCTTTCAGAACGACCTTAGCACTTCAAATTCTTTTTCCTCCTCAACCACGTGCTTCATCTACCCACCCACCTTGGGGGGGGGCAAGCCCAGGGTTACTCCGGGCTCTGGGCTCACTCCAGGCCATGATCTGACGCTCTGGGGTGCCGGGATCGAACCTGGCCGGCTGCGTTCCCCCCTTACGCATCTTTCTAAGTAAGTTCTCCTCAGTAAAAATGACCATTTCCCCCTCAAAATCAATTTATAAACAAGATAATGTTTTCGGCAGGAGAGCTCGGTGCATCCCGGGTGAGGGGCCGCCACCCCAGGCCACTGCCACGGAGCGACCCCGTCGCCCACAAGGCGGAGACCCGGAGGTTCAGGAGCTCAGAGCGACCACTGGGGCGGGCGGCGGGGGAACCGACCTTCCTGGACCCCCCTGCTCCCCTGGGTGCCTCTTCACCCACTCCTCACCTTCCTCAACCACGCAACCCAACCCGCTGGTACTTCCTAAAAGAACGCCAAGTCCAGGCGAATAAAGGACCTGGATTCTGTGACGTCATCGGCACATTCTACCAGAGCATTAAAGGGCCAGGCTTCAAATATTCCTGACCTGACCAGGTGCTTGCCTGGTCAGAAAGGTTCATTTTTCCCATTTCTGGGATAAGATCAGGTGATCCAGAGAGCTGGGGGTCGCCAGGTCTGGGATAGATAGAGAGGGATGAGCTGAAGAGATAACATGTCGAGCAGAGAGTCTTTGTATTTACGAAGGAAATAAAATTCACAAAATACTTGGCAAACAGCCGCCAAGACCATCACTCTGAGTCCCAACGTTCAATTATTTATTCATTTACAACCCACAGCCACATGCTAGGACCAGGCCCCCAGGATTCCTCCTGGCAGGTGCCAATGAAAAAGACGTGCTTCAACAGGGTCCCTCACCATTGGGGGCTGAGGAGCCGCCCCTCAAAGTGATCTGGCAGTTTTACCTACGCATGTCTACACAGAAAGCTGCAGGATAGGGCCTCGTAGAACCCCTGGTTGAGAAGGTTTGGATGGTCAAGACTTCTTCCATCAGGAGGTCCGGAATCCTCAAGACCCACAGTCCCCCATGTTCAGCTCTGCACCCAGGCCATGCTGCCTCATCACAGAGCTGGAGACGAAGATGCCCCCAAGCTCATACCTGAGACCCATGTGCCGTGATAAATCCTCCCAATGCAACCAGCAAAGCTCTACATTCTCCTAAAGCCTCTGGAGCACGGCAGACCCCAGGAACTCACTGGATATGGATGGGGGAGAGAGTGAAAAACAACCACAAAAGTGTCCCAAAAGCTGGCACGATCCCGTTGGTCACATTACAGGCACTGCAGGTGAGAGGTCCTCATGTCCTGCCACTAATTGGCCTTCAGTGCCCCCCTTCAACTGAAGTATCATTTTGTCCTTTAAATGCATGCCCAGAGGAGGCCGGATCCACTTGACATCATTAGGAAGTAAAGGTGGACATGGAAGACTCCCGTCTGTGTCATCATCCATTTCACCAAGGAGCCTTAAAGTGCCAGGTTCCAAATGCAGACAGACCATTATGGCAGCCCAGGTGAATCAGTGCAGGGGGCATTAGTTCGGATAAAGGAGAGAAGCAAGTGCTGGAGGGGCTGGTCACAGAGTTCAGGGAAGCGAGTTAAGGCAGAGTCCCTTGGTCCTGTACTGGTCAAACATGGAACCAATGCTTCCACACACACGTCCGTCATAAAAACAAAAGCAGGTTGAATCAAAGTAAAACAGGAACAGGCAAGTAGGTTGTAAATGGCTCCTGGGACAATGAGTTTCTCTGGGAAGTCATTAATCAAGATGGGTGCAGTGAATCTGAAGCCAGCCTTGAAGATGTAGAGGAACTGGCCTAGTAGCAACCCAGGGAGCTGGAGAGACACTGGACAGGAACAAAGGATGTGAAGAATATCAGAGAGCACTGTACAGTGAACACTCTACCCCTTGAAAACATTCGAGGAGAGAACTCTCACCTATAAGGAAACTCCAGGATGCAGCTTTAGAAACATGTTTTCAACCAAGAGGAAAGGGGTTAGTATTGTGGGAAAGAGTTAGTTCTATGGGGAAAGAGGTTAGTACTGTGGTTTAATGCTTGTATTAAACATGGTTTTCCTGAGTTCCATTCCTGGCATCCAAGAACAACACAAACTCCTAAGAACTGCCAAGTATGGCATGAATTACATAAAACATACTTCAATAAATAAATCCCATGTATGGACCAACCCTAAAAACGGAGACGCATAGTAACTAATGGGCACCACAGCATACCAGAATATTTTGTAAACTTTGTCTTTTGGACAGACCAAAAACGGTTTTAATCATTTCGGTGGCTAGTAGGGTTGAGATTATACCACTTGCAAATGTAAGGTTTTGTCATCTTTCCTGCAAATATAACTGAAATGAGGAGAGTGGAATCCAGGAATGTGACCACCCTTTATAGTTAATCATCACAGCTGATGTTTTTGCCTGCTGAGATGAGAGTTTGGGAACTCTGCCAAGTTCCCACCATTTGTAAAATATTTTTATCAAGGGGCCCGTTCCATCCTTTCAAGGAACCATCAGAAATCTTTCTGTACACAGTCAAGTCCATTTCAACTATCTCTAATCCACCCTATTAAAGAACAATGACAGTGCCATTATCCTAATCTTTTCAGAAATATTTATCCTCAATGCTTAGGGAAATCTAATAAAAATCTGAATACTAGGATCACAGAGTTATACAGCGGGAAGGTGCTTGATTGCACAAGACTGATCAGGATTCAAAGTCCAGATCCCCATAGGGATACCTATGTCCTCCCTCGCAGGTATGGATGAGCTCAGAGCCAAGAGAACGGCCTGAGCAAAGCGCTCCTCAAAACATAACAGAGGAAGGCCTGAAGTGTGGAGGTTTGCCTCTTTTTCCATTCCAAATGATTCACTGCAACATCCTAGTTGGTCTCTATCATACACCCCCCAACCAGTGTCTCTGCCTCAAACCAGAGTCCAAGAAAAAATGAAACACTGGGCTGGAGTGATAGTACAGCGTGTAGGACGTTCACGTTGCTCACAGCCAGCCCGAGTTAGATTTCCAGCATTCCATAGGGTCCCCAAGAACCACCAGGAGTAATCCCTGAGTGCAGAGCCAGGAGTAACCCCTGTGCATCTCTGGGTTTGACCAAAAAAACAAACAACAAACCAAAAAACCCAAAAAGAGTGACACTGATAGCCGTGATTGAGGGGTGGTTTTGTACCCATTTACTTAGTTCCTATTTAATCAGTTTTCACCTGGATTCCGTCAGCAAGACCCATTATTTACAGGGGCTAGAGCAATAGCACAGAGGGTAGGGCATTGGCCTTGCATACGGACGACCCAGGTTCGATTACTAGCATCCCATATGGACCCCCGAGCACAACAAGGAATCATTCCTGAGTGCAAAGCCAGGAGTAATCCCTGAGCATCTCCGGGTGTTATATAAAAAGAAAAAAAAGAAAAGAAAAAAAGGACCCATTATTTACAGGTTAACATACACATTAAGTCCAAGTGCTGGGACACTGGCATAGGAAATAGTAATCATTACTATTATTATTATGGTTTGCTATATAAGGTAACTCAGGAGGTTAATTCAGGTTCACCAGGAACTCAGGACTTCATAGGCATATGAAAATACACAGTGGCAAGAAGTCTTAAGAGTGTACAAAATGGGAAGATCTTTGTGTTTCCCTGAATTGCAATCATCAGCAATTCCCTTTCCCTCATAGTACTGAAGTCACCAGTTTGATTTGAATTTGAGAACTGTAATATAAAGAATGAACTAGGAGTGTATATATAAGAGATCAAAAGGTTGAAGCTGAGTGTTTGCCATAGGGTCCCCCAAGCACCACACTCCCAGAGTAATTCCTGAGTGCATATTCAGGAGAAAACCCTGTGTATCTCCCAGGTGGGACACAAAAATGGAAAAAAAAAGGTCAAAGGGCAAGCCATGAAGAACCCAGGGATAATGGATGCATTGTGTATCCCACCCAAGGCCTAGGGGAGATTAAATGATGTATTCAAGGTAAACTGAAATTCAGATTTTAGGAATTTCTGGGCGTTTGTCTTGCAGTGGATGACCTGGATTTGATCCCTTCCCCTCCCAGACCCACCTGCAGTGATCCTGCCTGTGGAGCCAGAAGTAACTCCTGGGCATTTCCGGTTGTGCATTACCCCCCCCCCACCCTACAAAAAAGTACTTGTTTTGTGTATTGAACAGAAAGTGCTATGTCAGGAGGATCAGGTTTATGAATGACAGATGTGAGCGATTTCAATGATCCCTGTGACAAAGGATTTCTCTGCCTGTAGATTTTTTTGGGGGGCTCACCTCCAGTACCACATGGTCCCCTGGTACCACTGAGAGTAGTTACTGTAAGGTCCCTAGGGACCCAGAGGGAGATTCCAGAGTTAAAACTCTACAAATTAGTAACTCTCCCTTTCCTGCCCCCTACCTAGCAGAGCTTTAGAGTGAAACCATTCCTTATTGGAATGCAAATTCTGAAACCATTTGTTGACTGTTCCCTGTTGGGATGTAAATTCAGGAACCATTTGTTGGGCCTTCCTTATCTATTACCTCTGTTAGGAACTTTATCCACCTCCATAAGAATGCAGGGCTGAGAATCAAAGGAAGCCAGGTGATAACCAAATGTCCTAGTTACCAGATGCCCACTAGCCACAATGCCTATGTATGTAAATGCAGATCTTTGAATCTATAGGCTAAGGAGTGATGTACTTTTAAATGAATTGGTTAAGAAAGTATATGTTGTTACAAATCTATTGGCTATGAAATGCGTGGGCTTTGCTGTAAGGCCAGTGAAGGCCTATATAAGATCCCCTTTGAAGAAGTTCGGGGTCTTGCCTCACCTAACTGACCTGCTTGTCTATTTAGGTGGCTCGACCCTGGCTAGCCAGTCTTACAATAAACCTTGCTTGATGTTTGCAGTCTCTAGAGTCTCTTTGTCATTAAAGGGAGATTACGATCCGCGCCCTAACACTCCCAACTGTCCCACCTGGAGACTAGCTGGTAGCCTGGGGAGGGTGCCTCCGCTCCCCCCATCTCTTCTCTGGTCCATTACCTGGACCAGGTTGGTCTTCCTCACATGGTCCCAGGTTTTGATGCTCACGACCTTCACCTCCATGTCCACCTGACCGGTCTCCAGGGGGATGAGCATATAGGGCACCGTATGGATAAGGTAGGGAGCACAACCACCCTCTGACACCAGGGGGATCCTGGCTAGGACGCCCTGCACAGAGATTCCTTGTGGGGTAATTCCACTCGGACCTGGGGACAGGGGAGGGGTGGTGGTTGGGATGCGTGTCCATGCTCCCTGTTTCTTGCTGCCCTGAGGATCCCCAGAGAAAGGATACTTCTTCGTGCTGTGTCACCTCAGGGAAGGTGCTGCACTTGGCTGGGCCTGCATTTTCTCTTCTCTACATGTGTCATTGCAGGGAGTGGGAGTGAGGTTGCAAGCTTGGTGGGTTCAATCCGCAGCACCACAAAGAGACTCGATCCCCCAGGAATGGCTGGGTCCTCTAAAGGCCCTTCCGGGTGTCGGCCCAGGGTAGCCCAGGTGACCCCCAGTACCTCATCCTCGAGACCTTGCAATGAAATGCCACCCAATTGGCCAGGAATTGTCAGTGGGGACCCCGGTCGATTTCTTGAGCACTGCTGTTGCCCTCCCAACAGAAAGCATCATTGTCGCCCCCTCTCCTCCACTTGGGTGCTTGGAAGGGAAGCAAAGGAGAAAACATCATCGAAAAAACAGCTTTGCCAAGGAGTTCGGTGGTTTCCAGACTCTTGGCGCTCTCTCCCACATTATTATTTTTAATTTTTTTTTCTTTTTGGGTCACATCCAGCAATGCACAGGAGTTACTCCTGGCTCCGAGCTCAGGAATTACTCCTGACAGTGCTCGAGGGATCATAATGGGATGCTGGGAATTGAATCTGGGTTGGCTGCATGCAAGGCAAACACCCTACCTGCTGTGCTATCACTCCATCCCCAAAAGTTCTGCCTTGAGCATCAGAGAGATAGGTTAGAGCGTAGGGCACCATCCCTAGCACGCCAAAGGATCCTTGAGCCTCACCAGTAGTGATTTTCAAGCACAGAACCAGAGGAATTCTCTGAGCACCGCTGCATGTGGCTCCAAACCAAGTAATAATAAGATAAAACTGGGGTCTGAGTAGATGCTTAAAAGGCTTTAGCACATTTTGCATGCCAGAGCCCCAGGTACAGCCCCTGGTACCACATGCCTCCCTGAGTCCTACCAAGGGCAACCCTTGGGGCTGGAGCGATAGCACAGCGGGTAGGGTGTTTGCCTGGCATGCGGCTCACTCCGCTTCAATTTTCAGTATCCCATATAGTCCCCTGACCACCGCCAGGAGTGATTCCTGAGTGCAGAGCCAGGTGTAACCCATGAGCATCGCCAGGTGTGACCCAAAAAGAAAAAAAAATCCAGACCCTACAAAGGTCAACCCTTTAGCACCAAGTCAGGAGGAATCACCTGTATCCAGGAATAACTCTAAAACCAAATAGGAATTTGAATAATAATCATAGTAAAAAAAAGGAGTAGATATGCCAAGGTCAAAAATAAAAAAGAGAAGGTCAGGGGGCTTGCTTGCTCTTCCGAGCCTGCTCTCTCTACATTTTCCCATGAACCCACATCTCTCCCTCTTTCTCTCCCGGTCATGTTCTGTCCTGGGGCCACACTGGGTGTGTGTGTGCTTAGGGCTTATTTCTGGCTCTGCAACCATGGATTATTACTCTTAGTAGTGCTGGGAAATCGTGCGGGATGCTGGGGATCAAACCCAGGTTGCCAGAGGCAAAGCAAATGCCCTCCCTGCTACAGCATCCTTGAACTGAGACTGAATCCCAGATGATGAGGGAGTTGAAAGTGGGGACCCTCCCGCCAGCACCGTGGGGACTCAGCTGGGCAGGGCGACAGGAGTGCCAGAATGGGACCTCTCTTAGCATCTCCCCACTGATTTGTGTCCCTTTTCCTGGGGCTCAATTCTCCCTGGGAGCCCCCAACAGGGACGATAAAGAGAGGATTCAGCCCTTGTTCTTGGGGAGCCTTTGCTTCTGGGAACGCTCATGAGTGAGGGCTCCCCTGAGCTTGGGTGATCATGAACCCATTTATGTTTTAGGGCTCTAGGGGGCTACCTGGTGATCTCAGAGCCCCAGGAGATCCCAGTGTGCCAGTGAGCATGGCCTCAACTCCACATTCAGTGTTGTCCTGAATTCTGAATGAGGGGCAGTGGGAGACTGGTATAGGTACGCAGGAGAATGGAATAAAGAGCAACTGATCACTGAGAGTTCACGAAGTAAAATGCGGGGGTGCTGTGAACCGTTGGCGGTCCAGAGCCACCTCCTCACTTCCCCAGGCTTTTCCAACAGAGAGAAAGACAGACTGATGGTGAAAATGGCCTATTTAATTCAGAGCAGCTACCATACTTATAGAACATCTGAAGGTGGAGGTTAAGGTAAGGACATAGGTGTGATTGATCATTTACATATATAAACATTTGGCAGAGGAAATTCTCTTGGGGAGACTCATGCAAGGAGACACTCTGTCTCCCAGGAACACGTACATTGCTTTTATCTTTCCCTCTATAGGAAACCACTAGAACAATGCTAGTAAATATGTACTGTTGGCTGGGCCAGAGCGACAGCACAGTGGACAGGACATTTTTCTTGCATGCAGCTGATCCACGTTCAATCCCCAGCATCCTTTATGGTCCACCAAGAATTGCCAGGAGTATTTTCTGAGTGCAGAGCCAGGAGTAACCCCTGAGCATCGCTGGGTACGATCCAAAAAGAAAAAAAAAAAGAGTGTACTGCTAGTGGAATAGGCTCACATAAAGGAGTGAAAAGGTGGTGGCTAGAGTGATCGGTCACAAAGTAGGGGTCTGGAGGAAGGAGAAGTTCCCCAATCCAGTATTTTCAGTGACTCTGTAGCCAGCCCTGGAGATGCAGAGAGGAACTGATCTAGTAACAACTTTGAGACCCGAAGAGAGAATGGAACAGAAGCAAAGGCTTCTACCCCTTAATAACACAAGAGCAGTGGACACTTGTCTACAAGGAAAACCCTAGGAGGCAGTTTCAGAAACAAGGTTTCAAACCAAGAGTATGCGGCCAGGGGCTGGAGTGAGATAGCATAGCAGGTAGGGCGTTTGTCTTGCACGCAGCTGACTTGGGTTTGATTCCCAGCATCCCATAAGGTCCCCTGAGCACCACCAGGAGTAATTCCTGATTGCATAGCCAGAAGTAACCCCTATGCATCACCGGGTATAACCCAAAAAGAAAAAAGAAAGAGTACCTGGCCTGAAGGGTAGTGCAGTGCGTTGGGCACCTACCTTGAACTCGGTCAACCTGAATTCAGTCCCTGATATTCCCCAATGGCGGCATGGGAACCATGAGAAGTAACTCTTAAGAACTGTCAGGTTTCCCCAAAAACAAAAGTATATAAAACAGCATATAGACCAACCCCCAGAAAGGAGGGGATAACAGGCAGCAAACCACACTGGTCACTCTGCATCCTGGCTTGGCCTTCTGCACATATCTACATGGTGTTTACCATTCTGGTGAATATTACATTGTTAGGATTTTAATGCTTCCAAAGTAAAAATCTCAAAACATTTATCCTCAATGTTTGTATAAATTGAATGGAAACCTGAATACAAGGAATGGAGATATGCTACAGCAAGTAAAGTGATTCCTTGCACGTGGCTAACCTGGACACCAAATATAGACAGCACAGCGGGATGTGGCTCCCCAAAATATAACACAAAAGGGCCTGAAGATTGGAGGTTTGACTGTATAACCGAAGTCAAAAAGTTCTCTGCAGTATCATGGTTAATCTCTGCCATGATCCCCGCAAACCAGGGCCTCTGAGCCAAGCCAGAATCACAGCAACGAATGTAACCATAGTAAGCCTTGACAGTACCCAGCAAAATGCAATTTTTGTAACTATTTATTTATTTATTTATTTTGCTTTTGGGGTCACACCTGGCGACGCACAGGGGTTACTCTTGGCTCTGCACTCAGGAATTACCCTTGGTGCTGCTCAGGGTACCATATTGGATACTGGGAATTGAACCCGGGTCGGCCACGTGCAAGGTTAACTCCCTACCCACTGTGCTATTACTCCAGCCCACAACCATTTTTCCCTAAGTTTCATTAGTGAAACAACATGAGGTACATTTGTAGACTTACAAATTTTTGTGCCTGGGTTTCAGTTATACAATGATCGAGTAAACATTGCCCATTCTCCACCACCACTAATCCCAGTATCCCTCCCACCCCGCCACCCCCCATCCCACCCTGCCTCTGTGCTAGGGCATACCCTTTTTTTCTCTCTCCTTTTGGGTGTTGACGTTTGCAAAAGAGGCATTGAGTGGCAGTCATGTTCAGTCTAGAGTCTACTCCCAGCATGCATCTCTCATCCTCTAGCCCCCAAGTATTTACGTTTTATTTTATTCCTTCCACCTCGATTTATCACTAAGATTTATTATTTACCAGTTCACATATTGTGAAGGCAAAATGCCAGGGCATTGTCATAGCCTCGGTCCAGGTGATAATCAGCAAGTACCTTTCCCATATAGTACTAATGTCACAGGAAGCTTTTACATGCACCAGGATGATTTCCTTCCGGACTGTACTTTTGTAGCAATTCCCCACCCACTTGTCGAAACTAAAATTGTTTTACCTAAGGGCCATGTTGTGACCCAGGCCATTGTTATTAGGGAATTGATAATTTACTAAGGCTTGAGGGGAACATGAAAGTCTTCCTATATTCCTTACTCACACAATTTTTTGCAATATTAATTCTCTTATACCTTTAAAGGCTGCAGGTGCGAATGATAGACTTCCCATGTTCTTACATGTATATGTGTGTATATATATTTATATACATATATATATATATGTATATAGTTTCTCCCCATTGTGAATTCTCCTATGCATAGTAAGGCCTGCAGATCCAGGCCTTTCCTTTCCGCACTCCTGGCATATATAAGGTTTCACTCTGAAATGACTTTTCATATGTGTGGTAAGTGCTAAAGGACAAACTGATGACTTTCCTACATTCCTAAAACTTATGAGGTTTCTCTCCAGTGTGAATTTTCCTGTTCAGAAAGTTTTGCTAATTGCATGAAAATCTTCCTGCAGTCCTTACATATGTAAGGCCTCACTTAATCACTTAAATATCACTTAACTTCCCGTTAGTCGTCGATTTGCTCGAGCGGGCGCCAGTAACGTCTCCATCTGTCCCTGTCGCGTGCTAGTGTAGCCCAATGGCATCTCTTCGCTCCGGGAACATGGAGGGCCTAAAACCGATCGTTCATGACCTTGACAAAGAAGTCTGACCATCTGGTAGGTGGGCGGCCACGCGGTCTCTTGACATCCCGTGGAATCCAATCAGTAACAGCTCTAGTCCAACGGTCATCTTTAAATCTCATTACGTGACCAGCCCATCTGATTTTCGACACCTTGGCAAATGAGACAGCGTCCCTGATCCTTGATCGTCGACGGATGTCAGAACTCCGGATTCGTTCTCTCATTTGAGTGAAACGTGATATTCCAAGCATAGCTCTTTCTATTCTTCTTTGGGAGACCTGAATGGCGTTCTCATCTTGTTTGCGTAGGGCCCAGGTCTCTGAGGCATATGTTAATGCAGGAAGAACAGTGGAATCAAAGAGATGTGCCCGGAGCCGGAGGTTCTTCGTCCTCTTAGCTATTTCTTCGACGTTCTTGAAGGCGTTCCAAGCCGCTCTCTTTCTCCTGCGCAGCTCGGGTGCCAGGTCATTTGTCATGTTGACCTCTCGACCTAGGTACACATAGCTGTTGCATTCGGAGATGGTCGTTCCATTGAGAGCGAATGGGGCGTCAGGAACAAGGCTGTTTCTCATAAACATTGTCTTCGTAAGATTCAGCTGTAGTCCTACCTTTCCACACTCACGGTCAAAGTCGGCCAGCATTTGTGCCGCTTGGCTGATGTTTGGTGTTATTAAAACAATGTCATCAGCAAAGCGGAGGTGGTGTAGTTGCCGACCATCTATCTTCACTCCCATTCCTTCCCATTCCAGTCGTCGCATGATGTTCTCGAGGGTGGCACTGAAGAGTTTTGGTGAAATGGTATCACCCTGTCACACCCCTCTCTTGACATCAACGATCACTTCTTTGTAGAATGGTGAGATCCTGGTAGTGAATCCGCAATACAGCTCACGGAGGATCCTGATGTATTGGGCTTGAATGCCCTGATTGGCTAGGGCTTCAATGACCGCTTCCGTCTCAACAGAATCAAAGGATGTAAGGCCTCAATCCTGGAAAAATGTTTTTTAAGCAAAGCAAAGTGTGTGGATTGAGTTAAGATCTTCCCACACCCTAATATATGTTTTTTTTCGAGTATGAGTTTTCCTATGTTTAATAAGGAGTTAAGGGGAAGTGAAGACATTGCCAAACTCTTTACAAACATAAGGTTTATCTCCAGTATGAAATTTTCTGTGCCTCAAAAGGCTTGCAGAATAAGCAAAGGCCTTGCCACACTCCTTACACAAAAATGGATTCACTGCAGTGTAGGTTTTCTTGTGGACGAAAAAGTTTGAGTATAAAGTGAAGACCCGAGCTGGAGTGATAGAAAAGCAGGTAGGACGTTTGCCTTACATGCAGCCGACCCCTGTTCGATTCCCAGCATCCCATATGGTCCTCTGAGCACTGCTAGGAGTAACTCCTGAGTGCAGATCCAGGAATGACCCAAAAAGAAAAAAAATAGAAAGTGAAGACCCTCCCACAGTCGTGACATGAATAATGTTTCATTCCTGTATAAACTTTCCTATGCTCAGAAAGAACCTGAGAATAAATGAAAAGTCTTCCCACCTACCTCACATATATGAGTAGAGCCAGTGCTCCCTCCTGAAACAACTCTAGAGACAGTCAGCCCTGAAGGCCTATGCGCTCCTATCATTGCATCATATCATCTTGTCACTTTCCTCCTCCCTGTGGATGGTGGGTAGGACAGGGCAATATCATCTTCTCCCACCTATAATTCCCGACAATCATCAGGAAGCTCCGGTGCAAAGATCTAGAGGCGTCAGCGCTGTGAGCATGACAGAGGTGCACAAACTCCAGGGTCCTGACCAGAAGTTTCTGCTTTGGAGTCTGAAATTGCTCTCAGGGAGGGCAGGGCAAGCAGCTGACTTGCTCTCCTAACTCACGGGTCGTAGATCCACTTGAAATGAAAATGTTATGATATCTAAACAGAAATATAGTGTAACAGAGAAGAATTAGGACCCGGGCCAGAGCAACAGCATATTGGGGAGGGCAATTGCCTTGAATGCAACTTACTCTGGTGTGGGAAGCCAAGAGCCCTCTCATAGACCCTGGCCGTGGTTCCCATGTTAGGAACTGCTTGGGACAGACATTGGTGACAGTCTCCCAGGACTTCCTGATCTCAGCGGATACCTGATCTATAGCCACACATCAGGCTGACAGCTTATCTGGTCTTATCTATAGTAACCTCCAGGATGCATCTACTCCCTAAGCCCCTTTGATATACAAATGTAAAGCTCAGGATGCAGCTACTGCCACAAGACCCTTTGATGTACAAATGTCTACCTTGAATGTTAGGTAAAGCTCTTGTTGCTGACCTTACCATATATGGTTGTATTGCTTCTGCTCCTGACTGAGCTGCCCTGACCCTATATAAACAGCCTGTATCCCTCAATAAAGCCTGCCCCTTTTTCTCTTTGTTTCTAAACTGTACTCTGTCTCTTGTGTCTCGTGTTCATTCGGTTGGTCCCTCCTTGCACCATCGGATCAATCCTCAGGCCACCTCCGCAGGCCGGAGAGTGGTTGCCGGGGGCCCCCTGCAACTGGCGCCCAAGCGGGGCGGTGTCTAGGAGACGACCTCCGGACTCCCCTCCAGGAAGCAGGAAGCGGCGGCCGCCGGGATGCACAGAAAGGTGAGTGCGTGCCTAATCAAAATCCCCACCTCGTGATCGAGGCCGAGGGGGCAGCATCAGGGGAGAATTGAGTGTTCAGTCTCATATGAGGTATATGAGACGGTCACTGGGTTGGATAAGGCCTCCCCCGCGCTCCTTTTTTGTGTCCTTTGTGGAATGTGTGTGTGAGTGAATGAGCGGTCAGAGGCGTCCTCACCTCTGATTCGAGTCTGTGGTTCCAAGGCTGGGTGCCCTTAAGGTCCCCAAAAAGGCTATGGAATCTGGTTGGGCTGTCTGGTTCCAAGGGGAACATTCGCCTTTCTCTTATGGCTAAGTTTCCCACTGGCCAGACAAGCACCTGAGTGGGCCCCTTTGTTGGGCCTCCCCCGTGTCTTGCATCTGTTTTTCCCAGGTATTCACGCGGGGCTTCAGCCTTCCAGTGACCCATCTCCTGTCTCGTCTCTATTCATGTTTTTTCTTTTCTGCCTTCTAGTCCTTCTATCTGTGTCACAATTGAGTGTTCAGTCTCATATGAGGTATATGAGACGGTCACTGGGTTGGATAAGGCCCCCCTGTGCCCCTTTGTCGTGTCCTTTGTGGAATGTGTGTGTGAGTGAATGAGCGGTCAGAGGCGTCCTCACCTCTGATTCGAGTCTGTGGTTCCAAGGCTGGGCGCCCTTAAGGTCCCCAAAAAGACTATGGAATCTGGTTGGGCTGTCTGGTTCCAAGGGGAACATTCACCTTTCTCTTATGGCTAAGTTTCCCACTGACCAGACAAGCACCTGAGTGGGCCCCTTTGTTGGGCCTCCCCCGTGTCTTGCATCTGTTTTTCCCAGGTATTCACGCGGGGCTTCAGCCTTCCAGTGACCCATCTCCTGTCTCGTCTCTATTCATGTTTTTTCTTTTCTGCCTTCTAGTCCTTCTATCTGTGTCACAATTGAGTGTTCAGTCTCATATGAGGCATATGAGACGGTCACTGGGTTGGATAAGGCCCCCCTGTGCCCCTTTGTCGTGTCCTTTGTGGAATGTGTGTGTGAGTGAATGAGCGGTCAGAGGCGTCCTCGCCTCTGATTCGAGTCTGTGGTTCCACGGCTGGGCGCCCTTAAGGACCCCAAAAAGGCTATGGAATCTGGTTGGGCTGTCTGTGGTTCCACGGGAAATCCACTACGGCTAAGTTTACCACTGTCCAGACAAGCACCTGAGTGGGCCCCTTTGTCGGGCCTCCCCCGCCCCGTGTCTTGCGTCTGTTTCTCCCAGGTATTCACGCAGGGGACAGCCTTCCAGTGACCCATCTCCTGTCTCGTCTCTCTTTATGCCTTGTCTGCCTTCTATTTCTTTCATCTGTCTTACTCCTTCTCTCCTTCCTATATTTCTCATTTTCTATATTCATGTGTATCTGTATATCTGAACTAAGCAAGAAGGAATTGTTTGTTCGTGGTTTAAAGACCTCCCTTAAGCACCGAGGAATCTAGGTAAAGAAAAAGGACCTTGTCAATTTCTTTCTTCTTCTTGAAAATGTGTATATAAGAAACGTAGGGGCTGTGACTGTCTTAAATCCCCATCTCGGCCTTTTCCTACTGGCAATGAAACTTAGAGACCTTCTTAAAGGGCTACGGCTCTTCTGCTCCACAGTCCCCGGCCCTTCTCGGCCTCCCTCTATCCCCTCCCCCTCTATCAGCCCAAATGTGTTTCAGGTGACCCAGTTAGTGGGCCGATCTCTCTCCCTCTCACTCTCTCATTTCCCAGCGTTTCCTCCCTGCGGGCACGGGTTGAGCACTTAAAAGCCGCTAGGGCGCTCGCCACTAGAAGACTCCCGTGACAGGATGAGGGGGTCACAGCCGCGATTCCCAGAATAAAATCGTGTCCCCCGTGGAAGAAAAACCTGTGCAACTTTAGGTACTCGTCAGTTAAGCACATCCACGTCCCCAGATTTGAAAACACCGCCTTTCTCTTTCCCTCTCCTTCCACCCTCCTTTCTTAGGACCTTGGGAAATTCGCTTAGCAAAAGGGAACTCTTTGTTGTGGGTCTTAGGGATTCTCTCCCGGTTCCAGTTACTAGCACTACAGAGTAGCTTTGTCATGTTAAATGAGATTGAAAAAAAAAACAACAACAACTTGGGAGTGCCTGAATGATTTCAATCTGACCCTTGGCCCAGGAGAGGTCCCTGGAGCCTTGTGGATTGTAGGGCATTTTGAATCGGATGTAGAAGATGCTGTGAAAGATTCAGAGGCCTTCTTACGAGAGAAAAATCTCTCGGGCCTCCTCTCCCGTGAAGAAGTCCATGTCCCAGTGCCCCTCGGTTACTATCCTCATGTCTGTTTCTGAGGCTAATGTTCCTCGTTTATACCCAGTTCTTAAGGACAATCCCACAGATCCACCCTTTGCTCCCCACCATGACTCCCCTTCTGTCCTATCCCCAGAGGATGAGGCAGACCTCCAGCAGGAGGCTGCCAGATATCAAGAGCCCAAATGGCCCCCACACCTCCCTACCTTTTCTTCCTGACTTCCCCCTTACAACCCTAAAATGTATGCAAGAGAAAACTGACCTCTTTTTGGCTCCAGAATTCCAGAGTTATGCACTGCTAATTAGTAACTTGATCTGGAAAACCTGGCACCAGGAGAAGACTTGGAAGAACTGAAACCCCAAAGGTGAAAATCACGTACATGCCCTTTGGGCAAATTCGGATATCTCTGTGTGACTGGTGAGTGTGGTGCGCACCCGTGTAAGTGGAGGACCGGTCCGAGCGAGTGTAGGAGTGTGACCTGTGCGTGTGTTCCTAGTGTGTGTATTGTCTTAATATCTTTCTCCTAGTTCTGCTTGTTAAGATTGTTTGACATGGGTCAGAATCGATCGACCCCCAACGCTTTAATTCTTAATCACTTCTCTGAGATCCACAGGAAAGCTCAGGATCTGGGCTTGAGGGTCAAGAAGGGTAAGTTTGGCTTTTATTGTTCATCAGAATGACCTTCCTTTGGAGTGAATTGGCCCCCACAAGATTCCTTCTCAACAAAACATGTGGCTCCAGTGAAAGAGGTAATCTGTAGAAAATCTGCTGTGAAGGTATACTCCCCTGGAAATCTCTAGGGGGCACGGGGAAGGAATGTGATAACCTCTGTGTGAATGGTCTCTGCAAAGAGGCACCCCTCCTTTGTCTGTTTTGCATCACCCTCCATTAGGAGGAAGCCCACTAATGAGAAAGACTCTGGGAAACTAAGGCAGGCCAATTTCCAGGCATAAGATCCTTTTCTCCACCCAGGTCTAACTAGAAGATAGAGGTCAATTGAAATGCTAATGAGACCAATTTACAGGGGGTTAGAATCCCCTTGGAGAGGCCAAAGTGACAGACCTGGAAAAAAGTTTTGCCAAGGAACCATTCTTTTTTTATATAGATTATTGCTTGCAATTAGAAAAACATCCTAGGAGCCTTCAGCTAGGTAGTTTAGATAAAGAGTATCTTGTTGACCCCCATAACACCGTGTGGCCTGAGTATAGTGGGGAAAAATAGCCAGTGAATGGCAGTTTGCATTACCAGATCATTTTGCATTCAGATCTTTGCAGGTAACAAAAGAAATAGGAGAGTATCAAAGCAGAGGAGGCAGGAAAATGCAAGATCTTATGATTAACAAAAAAGCCTATCCCCATGTCTGATAAGAAGATACTAGCTCCCTGCCTCAGAATTAGTCTTGGCCAAAAAATGGTAACATCTTTGTGATAATTTATTTTGCCAGCTTATACCAACAAGCTCTTTCCTGACCCATTTTAACAGCAGGAGACTGGCTGTTTAGGCTGGGAAATGGGGAGCAGTGGTCCCAATCGGCTGAGAAGGTTTCTTCGCCATGGGGACTGTTCCTTCCTTTCTCAGACCATCAGTTTCTCCCTGTCATCTTTTGAAGGGTCAGATTGATCGACCAACTGCAGATGTGTGCATATGTATGTTTGGTGTTTTAGTCAGTTCATTGTCTGTCTGTCTGTATGTCTGTCTGTCTATGTGGAACACTCGAGTGTTGGAACCAGGCTGAAATAAGTAGTAGAAATTTTAGAGAAGTTAGTGATATGCTACCCAGTGATTTAAGAAATGCAGTTGTTTTTGGAACCTGTCAGACAAGGGTGAATCCTTATCAGAAGGTTGAGCCTATAGAGAAAGCAGAATTCTCAATCTAAATTTCTTGATAGAATAACATTAATAATTATGTGATTAACAGTTGAAATCCTTTTGAACTTAAGAATCTTGTTCTATCTAGAAGAGCTATGGAACTAGAGCCTGAAACTAAAGTGAAATAAGAGTTCAGAGAAAGCAAGACTTTATCTTACAAGCCTCAGCTAACTTTAATGAAAAAGTAGGCCGCTTTTACAAATTACAGAGGTACTGAAGCCATTAAAACGAAGTTTCCTTATTTTTCTAAACAGTGGCAATTTATAGGATAACAATTGGATTTGTCCATTCTCCCTTGACACAAGGAGCTAAGGTTTATCAGGTTACACCCATCACAGTGCTCCTGAGTCACTTCCATTCCTTTGTTTTTCAGTAAGCACTTCTATATGCTCTCCTCCCCAACAAGTTAATCAGCTTTTCTCCTAGTCAGAATCTGTTAATTTGTAAGATCAGATCCTTCTTGGACACTGAACTTGTATTGTAAATTGTGAGTCGATCTGCTAAGTGAGAATCTGTCCTAGAAGAATGTCCTGACTAGTTTGGATGAAGCTAAACTTTTTTTCCCTTTCAAACTGCCTTCAGTAAATAATTTCAGTATACTGCAAGAGGCAGCTTCCCTTATCTCACAGAAACCTTGCTGTTAGAGGCAGCTTCTCTTATCTCACAGAGCAGATCTCACTCAGGTGATAGCCAGGCCGGATCATTGGGATGTAGATGCCAGGCTCCAGGAAGGCTGATCTTTGAGAGGTAGATTGATCTTTGATGTGCTAATCCAAGTGCTTGTAACTTGTAAAGGTAAGGACAAAATTACTGGCCTGCAGATGTAAAGAAGCAATGTATGTTTTGCTGCCTCAATGTTCTTTCTTCTTTTGATGACATCACTATATTGCCCTTTTAGAGGTACCATGATCTATATCTGGGTGGAGGATGCTCGACTCCAATCCGAGTAGGCTTGGAGGTCTCGGGCCCAGAACCCGCGTGAATTTGTTCCTCTGCCAGTACCTTCATGTGTGCGGAGAGTGGTCTCAGCATGGTGATGGCTGGTCCTGGAGGTCTTCGGCTGCAGGAGCCCTGGTCGGGGCGGGGAGGAAAGCGCTCAACCCGCTCTGGATTGGAATCGAGCATCCTCCACCCAGATCATCCAAATTCCAGTAGGCGGGGATCACACCCACCACCTGGCCCCCTGGCGCCGTGTAATCCCATCAACAGTCAAGACTCAGAGACTATAAAATCCAGATCCCAGACGAGAACAATGCAGTCTTCTGCCCCCGCGCCTGGCTGTTCCTCGGCGGGGCCCCTTGGAGGGGAGCGGGTTGAGCTTTCCTCCCCGTCCCGACCAGGGTTCCGGCAGCCGAAGACCTCCAGGAGCAGCCACAACCATGCTGAGACACTCTCCGCACACATGAAGGTACTGGAAGAGGGACAAAGCCACACGGGTTCTGGGACCGAGACCTCCAAGCCTACTCAGATTGGAGTCGAGTATCCTCCACCCAGATCCTCCAAATTCCAGTAGGCGGGGGTCACACCCACCACCTGGCCCTCTGGCCGCGCGACATCTTATCAAGACATCTTTTTATGACATCTTATTATCTCATTCCTACTTTGGACAAACTTGCAGGCTATTGAATGCAGCCTGCCCACAGGGCAGAGTCTGGCAAACTCCCCGTGGCGTACCAAATATGCCAAATACCAGTAACAATGATGGGTCTCATTCTCCTAAAGAGCCTTGAATATAATCTCAGGGCTAGAATGAAAGAGACATTACTGGGGCCTGCTCGAAGCAATCGACGAATAACAGGATGATGAAAATGATCTATATGAGGAGATTTCAGGGCTCTCTACTAGGAGGTCTGAGAGAACAGGGGAAAACATGTTTGAGAGAACCTGAGTTTCTTTTATGGGATATAATGAGACTGTAAGAATGGGCTGGGAGAGGCAGAAGAGATACGAGAGTGAATGGAGAGAGGATTGGAATAAACTGCAACTAAGGTCAAGCAGCCTGGCCATAAGGTTTCCTTCCTTTTCCTGCCCATTGCCATCCACCTCCCTGGAGTTGGGGAAACTACTGAACGCGGGTGGTGGGAAAGATAGATTGCTGCCATCCTTTTTGTGTTCACACAGAAATTCAAATATTTTCTTATGCTAATATCAAAGTTTGGTTAAAAAATGCAAAGGGTTTTTCTGTGTCTGAAAGCATGTTTGCATTTTTGTAGAATTGTTAAAAATATCTGGTATAGAAAGCTCATGATTTTAAATAATTAAGGTACAAGAACTATTGTAATTAAGCCAAAGAAGTTTTTATCATGTTTTGTAAAAATTGATCATAGGTCTTATGTTAATGTACATATTTGTATCTGCATTGGATTAGAATATTTGATCTAGAAGGAGTTAAAATAACTATGACACATGTAAACAGGTTCCAAAAAGTAATGGTTTAGTTTAAACATGAGTTTCTAGAGTTATAAAATTTGTTGCAAAATTTGTCCTTACCAGTGCTCTATCTGATCTCTGAGACTGGGCCATTTGGATCATCAGTCTGTGGTTCCCCATCTCTTTCTTCCTCTGCTAGGGACCACCATGCATAAACTCACAGGGACCCCATGGGATGCCAGGTATAGAGCCCATGTCCATTGCTTGCAAGATAATCACATTCCCCCACTTTACTATAACTTTAGGCCCAGCACCACATGTACTTTCCTGAACCCCTCTCGAAGTGATCATTAAGGGATGTAAATCCAAGAGCTTAATAAATCCAAAAATGGCCAAAGATGGCAAGACATCCCAATTGAAAAAAATAAAGTATCCATACAGACAGCACAGAAATGCTGCACTTGCCTTGCTCATGGATCATCCAGGTTCATTTCCTAATATTCCCTAGAGTCCCTCAAGCCATCCAGGAATGATCCCTGAGTGCAAAGCCCAGGAGCAAACCCTGAGTCCTGAGGAAGTCTCCCAAGATCCATTCAAGTGACCCTGAGCATTGAAACATGGCAGCATCTGATGGGGTAAAACGAAAAAAAGAATGAACTGTGGTGGGAGAGATATTACAGCAGGGAAGACAAATGTGCTGCCCACATGTACAGGTTGATCCCAGGCAGCCCTTATGGTTCAAGGGCATGGCCAGGCCATTTCCTAAATATATAGTCTTTGGAATTCATAACAAATTCTAGGAAATAAGAGATTTCTGCGTACTAAAGTATACAAATCACAGAAAAAAAGTTGCTATTCTCCCACCTTACAGTTAATGATTAGAGAGCATGTAAGGAAAAAATTATTTTCCAGAAAAAACTTTCTTTCAAAAGATTATTGATGACTTAGGTCAGAACCACTCTCGGGAATTTTCCAACAGGTGAGTCCTCAGCTCATGTCCTCAAGGCATCCTCTTGGGATCTCGTGCACCCGCTTCCCCTGAAGGCTTCTCACACTGGATTGTCTATGTGTTACTGTTTTTTATGTGTTACTGTTTTAAACTTTTTTATTTACATTTATTTAATTTTTCAGGGTATCTTAAATATCCCACCCACACAGCAGAGCCTGGAAAGCTATTCCTGGTCTATTCAATATGCCAAATCCAATAAAAAAAAGTGGATCTCATTCCCCTGACTCTGAATACAGCAGAGTCGAAAAGGATGTGGAAGGAGAGGCTGATAAAATCCCAAGGCAGAAATAGGCTGCCAAAACGAAGAAAGACAAAAATGATTGTCTGTACTTTCAATGCACGTATGCTGGCATCTGATGCATCCATCGAGGACCTGATGGTACAAGCGCGAAAGATCAGGTACAACATCATTGGTCTGACCGAAACGAGAAGAAATCGATCACATCATGCCGTTTTCAACAATGGAGAAGAACTGTTCATTGGAACATGTGACAAAAGAGGCGTTGGTGGTGTCGGTATCCTTGTCAACACGAACTTAGCCATGAGCATTGATTCATTCGAATGCCTAACTACCTGAATAGGATGATTACACTTGAATAGATGTGGCTCACTGCCAGCAGTTTCTATCTTTGTTGTTTATGCACCAACATCCAATTATGGTGAAAGAGAAATTGAGAAGTTCTACATGGAGCTGGAGAAGTTCTATAAAGAAGATCACACCTTCTACAAGATCATTGTTGGTGATTTTAATGCCAAGATAGGACCAAGAAGATCAGCCAATGAACTCCACATTGGGACCCAGGGCCTAGAATGGAACGAACAGGGTTACATACTGACTGAGTTCATCATGTCAACCAAGACCTTCCATGGTAACTCACAGTTCCAAAATGCTGAATCTAAACGTTGGACATGGGAGTCTGCCGGTGGACGGTTCCACAATGAAATAGACCACATCATATTCAATCGGCAGTTTTGCCTAACCGATGTTGCTGTTGTCCCAAAATTCCAAACGGGATCGGACCACCGTCTCCTTCGTGCAAAATTTTCCCTCACAGAACAGGGAGAAAAGAATGCAAAGTTTAAGAAGAGAACTCCCAGAAAAACCACCAACTGGGAGCTCTTTGGCTCTGTTGCCGCAACAAGGGAAGATGCAATCACTGACAACATTGATGAGGAATACGATCGAATGATTCAGCACCTCCATGATTGTGCGAGGAATGCCAAGAGAGAGATAACCACAGAAAATGCCTTTCTTCGAACACTCTTGAAATTGTTCGCCAACGTGTCTTGGCACATGGCTCAGGCAACTGCAAGCGAACATCTGAGCTGGCAAAACAATGCAGAGAAGCCATCAAGAATGACCTCAAAGACAGGAGAACAGCGGTGCTTGTAGATGCGGCAGAAGCCAGGAAAAGAATCCATAATGCCCGCCTGTCCTTCACCAATTACAAGACCAAGATGACTGGCCTCCGACATCCTGATGGATCCATCACATCTCCCAGAAGGGCAATGGAGAAGATTATTCATGACTTCTACTCAGATCACTTTAATGGCCATGTCCACTTGCCCACATACCACATTCCGCACGATGGATATATCGTTCCCAATGTTCTCCCCTCCGAAATTCAACATGCCATCTCTTCAGTAAAGAAACAAAGAGTACCTGGCCCAGACAAGATCAGACCTGAACACCTGAAGAACTTACCATCAGTACTCATCAATACACTGGCTCGGCTCTTCACACGCTACCTGTCTGAATGCAAGGTTCCATCCCAATGGAAAACCAGCAAGACTGTACTACTATATAAGAAGGGAGACATCCACGACATTCGAAACGATCGCCCAATCTGCCTATTGTCTGTCATCTACAAACTGTTCACTCGAGTCATCCTGAATAGGATTAGCAGAACACTAGATGAAGGACAACCATGTGAACAAGCTGGGTTCCGAAAAGGATTAGGTACCATCAACCATATCCACATGATAACAAAGCTCATTGAGGTTTCTCAGGAGTTCAAGATGCCGCTCTGTCTAACGTTCATTGATTTAAAGAAGACCTTTGATTCTGTTGAGATGGAAGCGGTCATTGAAGCCCTAGCCAATCAGGGCGTACAAACTCAATACATCAGGATCCTCCATGAGCTCTATTACGTATTCACTACCAGGATCTCACCATTCTACAAAGAAGTAATCATCCATATTGAGAGGGGTTCGGCAGGGTGATACCATTTCACCAAAACTCTTCAGTGCCACCCTCGAGAACATCATGCGATGACTGGAATGGGAAGAAATGCGAGTGAAGATAGATGGTCGACAACTACACCACCTCCGCTTTGCTGATGACATCGTTCTAATAATACCAAACATCAGCCAAGCAGCACAAATGCTGACCAACTTCGACCATGAGTATGGAAAGGTCGGACTACAGCTGAATCTTGTGAAGACAATGTTTATGAGAAACAGCCTCGTTCCTGATGCTGCAGTCGATCTCAATGGAACCACCATCTCCAAATGCAACAGTTATATATACCTACGTGGAGAAATCAACATGATGAATGACCTGCCACCTGAGTTACGCAGGAGGAAGAGAGCGGCTTGGAATGCCTTTAAGAGCGTTGAAGAAATAACTAAGTGGACAAAGAAACTCCAGCTACGAGCATGTCTTCGATTCCACTGTTCTTCCTGCATTAACATATGCCTCAGAGGCCTCAGCCCTAAGAAAACAGGATGAGAACGCTATTTGGGTCTCTAAAAGAGGAATTGAAAGAGCTATGCTTGGAATATCACACCACTCAAATGAGAGATAGAATCCGGAGTTCTGATCTCCGTCAACGGTCAAGAATCAGGAACGCTGTCTTATTTGCCAAGGCATCAAAAATCAGATGGGCTGGACACGTAATGAGGTTTACAGACAACTGCTGCACTAGAGCCATTACTGACTGGATTCCACGGGAAATCAAAAGATCGCGTGGACGCCCACATACAAGATGGTCAGACTTCTTCATCAAGACCCTGAATGATCAGTTTGAGGCTCTGCATGTTCCTAGAACGAACAGATGCCATTGGGCTATGCTAGCATGCAACAGGGATGAATGGAGACGTTACTGGCACCCACTCGAGTAAATAGATGAATAACGGGGGATCAAGTGATCAAGTGACTGTTTTAAACCAATGAGGCCCTTTTACTTTTAGAAAAGACAGTTTTTTTTTTTTTTGGTTGGGGGGCAGATAGGTTGATTGCCTTGCACGCGGCCAACCCTGGATGGATTCCTCCACACCTCTTGGAGAGCTCGACAAGCTACCAAGAGTATCCTGCACACACAGCAGAGCCTGGCAAGTTCCCCCTGGCATATTCGATATGCCGAAAACAGTAACAACAAGTCTCACAATGTAGACGTTACTGGAGCCCACTTCAGCAAATTGATGAACAACGGGAGGATAGTGCTACAGTGCATAGTCAGGAATAAAACCTGAGCATTGCCACGTGCAATCCTGAAACCAAATCAAAAGAAAACAAAACAAAATTATTGAAACTTGACCGCATGGTGCAGTTGTACTGGGGGTAAGACAGCAACCACTAAAGCTGAACTGGAACAGTTGTGTGTGGAGGATGGAAAAATGCCAACTGATCACCAACCATCCTGGTGGCCCTGTTCCCTCCTTAATGCATCTGTTGGAGGTGGCTGCCGGTCGGGGTGGGAGTAGCAGCTCATGGCCACCGAAAGCATGTGGTGGACGAGAAACAACACGCCACTGCAAGTTTAGCTGACTTACTTATTCTGTGAACTTACAGAACTCACCTGCACATACACCTCTCTTCCCTAGGCCTCAGGGCTACTCCTTCCAGCCAGATGACCACAGGTTTCACCCAGAAATGCCCTAAACCTCACAGACACATCTGTATGAACCTGCATCTAGCACTCACTCTTGTACAGAAATATACTTGAAAATTGTGCAACAATTTTGCTGTATCGGAAAATTATTCTAATATCCAGGGTGTTTACTATACACCAGGATGTGAACTGTGTTTTCCAGTCCAAGAATCTGGAGTGACACTACATTTTTGTGGGAGGTCATACCCGGTGATGCCCAGGGGTTACTCCTGGCTCTGCACTCAGGAATTACGCTTGGCAGTGCTCAGGGGACCATACGGGAAGCTGGGAATCGAACCCGGGTCGGCCGCATGCAAGGGAAACGCCCTACCCACTGTGCTATCACTCCAGCCCCATGATTTTACTTTTAAAAGATGAATATTATACTTCGGAGCCAAGGTGGTGATTCAGTAGAGAAGGTGCTTGCTTTGCATTTCGCTGACCCAGATTCAATACCGGAGCACCCCAAATGGGTTCCTGACCCTTGAGAGAAATGATCCCTGAGCTCAGAGCCAGGAGTTAGCTATGAACACTGCATGGTGTGGCTCCCAAATACTGCAACAACAAGCAGTAACTAATGAAGAAAACAAAAGCAAAAATAAATTCATGTGCAAAGAAAAACTCTACAGTGAAATACTTAAAGGATTGAACAGTGGGTCCTTAGGTAACTTTTTTTTGGGGGGGTCACACCTGGCTTTGCCCAGGAGTTACTCCTGGCTCATGCACTCAGGAATTACTCCTGGCAGTGCTCAGGGGACGACATGGGAAGCTGGGAATCGAACCCGGGTTGGCTGCATGCTAGGAAATTGCCCTACCCACTGTGGTATTGCTCCAGCCCCGTTAGATCACTTTTTTACTTATTTAGTGCTGAAGAAGCCCATGATTTATCCTGAATACTTATTCTTTTTTCTCTTCTCTAACATCCTGTGTGTGTGTTTGCGTGTATGTGTGTGTGTGTTTGCATGTGTTTAGTTTGAGGGCAATAACCAACAATGCTCAGGGATTATTCCTAGTCTGGGATGAGGGATAAGTCACGGTGCGCTTCAGGGAACATATGCAATGCCACACATACACAGAACCTGGGTTAGATGCTTGCAAGGCGAGCATACCTAGTATATGCTGTACACTGGCGCTTTCTAGATAATTCCAGCACACCAGCAGTAAGCCCTAGTCGAAGCTCCTATTTACCAAAAAATCAAATATATTACTTTAAATATCTTATTTTACCAGCACTACACAAAACAACACTGAGGGTAGCCTGCTAAGGGAGAGATGAAATGAGTAAGGTGCTTTGCTCCTTAATATATTCCTACATACTCTTTTTTTTTTTCTCTTGGGTTCACATCTGGAGATGCTCAGGGTTTCCTCCTGGTTCCTTTTTTTTCTTTTTCGGTCACACCCAGTGATGCATAGAGGTTAATCCTGGCTCATGCACTCAGAAATTAATCCTGGAGGTGCTCGGGAGACCATATGGGAAACTGGGAATCGAATCCGGGTGGGCCGAGTGCAAGGCAAATGCCGTACCTTCTGTGCCCAATTAAAATAAATCAAAATAATCAATCAAAATAATCAATCAAAATAATCAAAATAAATCGCTCCAGCCCAATCAAAATAAATCTTCTATTTTATATTTTGGAAGCCACACAGCTGATGCTAAGTGGTTATTCCTGGCTCTGCACTCAGAAATCAATCCAGGTTATGCTAGCAGGATGGAACATGGGTTTTCAATGTGGAAAACAAAGACTTTCAGTGCTCTGATATAGGTCTCTCAACCCAAGACCTGCAGTCCCTGTGCTCAGCCCCACTCCCTCCCGCCTCTAACTATTGCTGACATGGAGGCAGTCGTGGCTTCAGGGTCCCCCCAACATCATGGACTCACACCAGGTACCCTACACCCTGGTACAGCCCCCATCATACCCCGCAAAACTGTGCCCCCCGAGAGCCTCCACCGCTCCTTAGGAACCACCTGGATATCAGGGAACAAGTGAAAAAAAAGTGTGAAAGCGCCCCACAAGCTGGTGCAGCTACCCCACTTATAATGCAGAGACAGGAAGTGTGGGGTGCTCACAGGAAGCCTCGTCTTCTGCCACAAAATTGGCCTTCACAGTCAGCTTTCCAAGAAGAGACCCTACTTTGTACTTTATCCACGAGAACGACTGCTGGGCCTTGTGTCCAGGACACCAGCAACTGGAGGGCCCTGAGTTCACTCTCACGGAGTGCAGAGTCAGGAGTAAACCCAAGCATCCAAGCAAGGACAAGGATGGAAAGTCCCCGTAATTTATATTAAGCTAAAAACAAAGGGGAAGATAGAGGGTAGCAAGTATTACAGCAGGTGGGGCAATGGTCTTGCCAATGGTCAGTCCAGGTTTGATCCCCGACAACCCCATACTGTCCACCACCTGCCAGGCATGATCCCTGAGTGCAGAGACCAGGAACAAACCCTGAGTCCTGTTGGTTTGGCCCAAGTCAAATTTTAAAAACCTAAAAGAGTCCAATGAAGGCAGGGCGACAATGCACAGGATTCAGAAACATGCTTTGCATGAAGAACTTCTGATTTGATGCTGGGCGCCACCTGATCACCCAAGGTCACTTGAAGTGACCCCAAGCACTGAGAATAACAGCATATGAGGGGGTGAGACTCTAAGAAATAAATGATCTTAGGGGCTGTAATGACAGCATAGCAGGCAGGCTTGCATGCAAACCACCGGAGTTGGAATCTCAGCATCCCATATGGTCCCTGAGCACTGCCAGGAGTAAATACTGAGGAAAGTTCCAGGAGTAACCCCTGAACACCACTGAGTGTGGCCCAACAGCCAAAAAATAAATGAATGGAATGTAAACGTTACAAATGAAAGAAAATAAAAATTCTAAGTGTGTCCCCGAAACAATACCAAGATCAAAAGCAAAACACAAGTTAAATGTGGAAAGAGAAGTACATTTATTTGGTTTGTTTTGAGTCACACACACAGCAATTTATAGGGTTTATTCATGGCTCTGGGCTGAGGAAATACTCCTGGCCATGCCTGGGTTCCATATTGGATGTCAAGTATCAAACTAGTAGTGATTCCTGAGTGCAGAACTTGAAGTCACCATGTGCATTTCCAGCTGGACCCCAAAATGAAACAAAGTAAAAAAAATTAAGTTAGACTCATAATAAATAAGGCCCACAACTGGGGAGATACTCCAGCAAATTGGGGCTGACCTGTACCCTGCACACACTTAGCATTCTGGCCCCCGTCCATTCCTCCGGGGTGAAGCTCATGGCCACATCGGGGAAGGTCACCACGTCCTGAACCGACATACACAGGGGACAGGAGTGAGGCCATCCCACCCCGTACTATGGTGTAGGGCCTGACCACAGCTCCCTCAGGCATAAGACAGCTAGGTGGGAAGAATGAAGAATTGCCTGATTTTTGATTCACAATGATTCTCAGCAAATTATGGTTGATTTTTGCCATAAACCCCTTCAAAACAGGGCCTCTGGGCCAAGTCAGAATCAGAGCAAAGACTGAGACAATGGTGAACCTTGGCAGTCCAGAGTGAGGGGTGGTGATATATGTATGTATTTAATTTACTAAAGAGAAAAATCCCCAACTGCTAATAAAATTTTAGGATTAAAATTGATGAGAAAACAAACTTGCAATATCAATAGATGTAAAGTAAAGTAAAGTAAAGGCCCTTCCGTTGTTCATCGATTTTGCTCGAGCGGGCCCAGTAACGTCTCCATTGGAAACTTTGTTGTTACTGTGTCTGGCATATCGAATACGTCACGGGGAGCTTGCCAAGCTCTGCCGTGTGGGCGAGATACTCTCGGTAGCTTGCCAGGCTCTCTGAGAGGGGTGGAGCAATCGAACTCGGGTCAGCCATGTTGGCTGCATGCAATGCAAACACCCTACCGCTGTGCTATCGCTCAATAGATGTAGTAATAAATTTATGTGAACATTGTTATATTTGATTGCAGGATTTTAAGACTCTAAGAATATTTGAAGCTTTTTGTTGCTTCAAGAGGTTTTCACGTATTGATTTTTAATTTTTATTTAGTCACCTTCCTCTTAACTTTCATCACCAAAACCCATTATTTACAAGTTAACATACACGTGAAGTCCAAATGCGAGTACACTACTAATGCCGAAGCCCGGGTGATAATCAGCAAGTACCTTTCCCTTATAGTACTGATGTCACTGGAAGCTTGCCACACGCTACCTGGATTACTTCCTTCTTGGCTGCACTCCTGCAGCCCCCTAACACTCCTGGTCCAAACAAAACTTGTCTTCTCCAGGGGCACTCCTCTGAATGTGGGGATAGTTATTAGGGATCGACTCATCCAGTGTGCAGTTTATGATGTCTAAAAGGCTTGAGGCATATGCAAAGGCCTTCCCACATTAACAAATATAAGATTTCTCTCCGGTATATGTTTTCATATGGCTAGTAAGGGTTATGGGTTCAGTGAAAGTCTTGCATTTTTCTTACATATTTAAGACTTCTCTCTACTATGACTTTTTTTAAACTTTTCTTTCATAATCTTTTTTTCTTCTTATATTTCTTTATTGAATCACTGTGGAAAAAGTTACTAAGCTTTAAGGTTTGTCTCGGTCATACAATGAACAAACACCTTTCCCTTCACCGGTACTCATTTTTCACCACTAAGAACCCCAATATAACCCCCTCCCACTCCTCCCAATGCCTGTGAGGCAGATGATTTCTACTTAACTCTTCTTCACATTGATCACATTCATTATTTCTACAAAAGATGCACCATTATTGTTTAGAATTCCCCCCCAACAATCAGAATTGCTGAAAAGGCATTGTGAAATACTTTATTTTCTATAGCTGGTTATGAGAATCATATAATGTCACATGGCCACGACTTCGGATTTCTATTTACGAGATTGGTTTCTGTGCGTCTGATGTTATGGTTCGTGGGGGGCAACTCATGACCTCGGTAGGGTGTGAAGGACGAGCCGGTACCGCCCCCCCTTCCCATGAGACAGCAGTTGTCCTGTCACCACCAGCTCATACTTGGTTTTCCAATAAGCCCTGAGGCAGCAGCCACCTTGTATGTGGTCCAGATGCATTTCTGCCCAAAGCTACTGGGTTTGGAGATTTGTTTCTGAGTCTCTGGGATCATGGCCATTAATCAGCTTGATCAGGTGCCAGAGAGGCCATTTGTAGGTGGTGACTCAGGATCTCGCTGGGATGGGGAAGAAAGGGCCGGTTCCAAGCCCATCTGGTGAGGCCTCGTGTGTCTCATCACTGCACGCCCAAACCTGACTGTCCAGTGCCCTCTGGAGGATGTCAGTCACTGGGCTGCCATGGGGAACAGGCCAAGGCACGAAACCTATTCCCACCTAGAGTGGCCCAGCGCCAGTAACCTACTGCAGGAATAGGATGCATTTCTGCCAAAAGTCTTTGGGTTCCGAGATTAGTTTCTGAGGCTCTGGGATCATGGGCGTTAAGCAGTTCAATCAGGAACCAGAGGGGCCATGCTGCCAATTATATAGCTGAGCCGGAGGTGGTTTCTGGGTGTGTCTCTCACATACCAAACTTTTGGCCATTTACTTTATTGGTAAACTTTGGCCAACTTTTTGGGGTCTGGCCAAAGGCACAGCAGCAATTTTGGGGTATCTAAAAGTCTGACGGTGCCATCAGGCTTCTGATGCACTTGCCTCACAGGTACAGATTGACCTGCTGGTGGCACAAACCCCCTTTTACTATGACTTTTAAAATGCACAGAAAAGCTACAGGGTAGAGTGAAGACGTTCCCACATGTCAGACATTTATATGGTTTCTTTCCACTGTGATTTTTTTCTCTGCTTAGTAAAACACCAAGCTTGAATGAAAGCCTTCCCACAGTCCTTCTATATGTAGAGTCTGTCTCCAAGAGCAATTTTCCTGTGATTTGAAGGCTTGAGGGCATAATGTAGGCCTTTCCGCATTGTTGACACATGTAACTTTTCTTTCCATTATGAATACTACCATGTGTAATAAGGAGGAGTAAGTGAATGCATTCCCACAGTCCTTACATATATAAAGGATGACCCGAATTCATCTCAAAGATGGTAAAAGTGATTCTATCCTAAGGTTCTCTGCTCCAAATCCCTGGGACAGGCACATGCCGAGAACTTCATACACAGCATCATCTGAACATAAGACTGTGTGACTGAGCAAGTGAGGCTCTCAGAGCAGGAAGGACAAAATAGGAGAAACACATGTCCTGGGGCCTTAGACATTTGTAGCCATCAGGGTACATATATAAGTAGCACACCTGGGTTCCCCTGATGCCTGTCAAGGGTTAATCTGGAGCACAGAGCCAAGAGGAAGCCCTGAGTATCTCCAACGTAGCACAAAAATAAATAAACATGAAAGAAAATAAAGCAGTAGGATGGAGTAACAGGAAAGGTGGTCTGGGGACAGTGGGAAGGGCTGGTAATACCGCCATCCCTTATAGTTCCTCAAGAACTGGCAGATGGAAATCCTTCGTACAGAACCAGAAATAACCGGAAAATCACTGGGTATGGCCCGTCCCCTTCAACATCTTTCAAAAACAAACAAACAAGTCTAATCAGCGTTGGACCCCTGGCATCCTATACAGTCGGTCTCCCAGTCCTGAAAGGAATGATCCTTGAGCACCACTAAAATGGCCCATTCAAATCAACAAAAAAATAAAACAGTGACCACAGAGAGCTGATCAATCAGGCCAGGAGCCGGATCCCCAGTCTCCTTCCTGAAACAATCAGAGACTATCGACCTGGGAAGCTTGTGCTACATGTCATTGCACTGTGTCATCTTGTCACTCTCCTGCCTGAAGATGGTATGGCAGAGGCCATCTCACCTTCTCCTGCCTGTTTTTCCTGTGGACCAACAGGAGGCTCCTTGCAAGGACCTGAGTCGTGGGTACCAGAGAGGAGCACAACCAGCCCCAGCCCCCACCTGCCCAGAAGTCCCTGCATTGAAACCAGAAAGGTAGTGACCAGCCGGATATTTGGACACTGGCTCACAGAACCATCCATGGTGAGACACTGACAGATGTTCCTTTCTCTCGGGGGAGAGAGAAATGGTTTGTGACCCAGCTGCTGTCAGGACAGGAGTGGTTGAGACCTACAGGGGAGGAAACCGCAGCACTGCCTGAGCCCCGGGACTCTACCCTGGGAACCACACAGGAAGGTCACTAAGGCCAGAGACTTACTCTGAGGCCAGGAGCTCCCGTGCAGCCGCAGCCCCTGCAACCCCAGTGACCACAGCGCCATTATTGGCTCTGCCGTGGGGCCAGCCACAGGAACTCAGGGTGGACAAACCTTCAGTTTCCCTCTTGCAGAGTGGATGGGACATGGGCCTGGGCGCTCTCTTCCGGGCACCACGGTCACTTCTGGGCTCGGGTAGGCCCCAGGCAGTCCCAGCTCTGACGCTCTGGACCTGGACCCATCCTGGTCATGATTTACTCTAATCCCCCAATCAGCACATGAGCCTCATCAAGCACTTTCTCCTATTTTGCAGGAACAACTCTGAAAATCATTTAAACAGTGTGTTGTATCACAAAAGTATCCAAATAACCAGGGTGTTTACTATGAACCATAATGTTATGTGTGTCTAACAAATGGAATTTCTAGAGTGAGTCTACTTTTTTTTTTTTGCTTTTTGGGTCACACCCGGCGATGCAGAGGGGTTACTCCTGGCTCTGCGCTCAGAAACCATCTCTGGCGGTGCTTAGGGGACCATATAGGATGCTGGCAATCGAACCCGGATCGGCCGCGCGCAAGGCAAACACCTTACCCGCTGTGTTATCACTCAAGCCCGTGAGTCTACTTTGAAACCATGAATATTATATCTTGGGGCCTGGAGTGGTGATACAGTGGATAAGACATTCACCTTGCACTTGGCTGACCCAGGTTCAATATACTAGAATATATATGGGCCCTTGATCCTTGTAGAAAATGATCCCTGAATTCAGAGGCAGGAATAAGCCACGGACAATGAAGGGTGATTACCAAAAATACTGCAACTTCAAAAGGTAACTCTAATGAAACAAGAAAACAACAAAAAATACCCAAGTGTGAATTCTGAGGCACACACACCAGGTCGCCAGATGTAAAGAATAGTGAGTTGGTAGGTCACATGGTAACACATTCAGTGTTCTGTCTCTCCAAAGAAATACAGACATAGGGACCTCAACAACTGTTGGCCAATGGATAGTGATTGGTCATCCTTTAATTCATAACCGAATAGCATACTTATATAACATCTGAGGGCGTCTGAGGTACAGAACTGCATGTATTGTGATTTACCATTTACAGAAGTCAAGCATTTCAACAGAGACAATTCTTTGCGGGTGAATTAACTCAAGAAGACGTTCTGCCTGAGACTTTCCTGAGAAATTCGCTCACGGGCTATATGCATCTGTGTTGCTTTTTTCTTTCCCTGCTCGTACATATTAAACAAATAAATTTACTTCTTATTAATAACACTCAGCTCCTGGGAGAGAACAAGACAGAGTCTCCTACCCTATGCCTGACTGTCTCCACCAGGGCCCAACAGCTGAAGACCACCGAGGCCCAGCCAAGGCCTTGCTGAGAGCACTCTCCACACACTTGGATGAGCCTCACGCATAAAAGAACTGACAGAGGAACCCAGGTGTGTGGGACCCGGGGCTGAGATCTCCAAGCCTGTACAGTTTGGGACTGGACCTGCCAGTAACTAGACAGTTACACCCACCAACTGCCGTGTAACTCCAACAACGGCCAGGATCCAGAGATCATCACACTCAGCTCCTGGGAGAGAACAAGACAGAGTCTCCTACCCTATGCCTGACTGTCTCCACCAGGGCCCAACAGCTGAAGACCACCGAGGCCCAGCCAAGGCCTTGCTGAGAGCACTCTCCACACACTTGGATGAGCCTCACGCATAAAAGAACTGACAGAGGAACCCAGGTGTGTGGGACCCGGGGCTGAGATCTCCAAGCCTGTACAGTTTGGGACTGGACCTGCCAGTAACTAGACAGTTACACCCACCAACTGCCGTGTAACTCCAACAACGGCCAGGATCCAGAGATCATCACACTCAGCTCCTGGAAACGCGCGGCCGCATTCGCGGCCGCGCGACATCTTATCATCTCATTCCTAATTCGGTCAAACTGGCAGGCTACCAAATGTAACATGCCCACACGGCAGAGTCTGGCAAACTCCCCGTGGTATACCCAATATGCCAAATACCAGTAACAATGATGGGTCTCATTCTCCTAACCCTGAAAAAGCCTTGAATATGGCACTTTAAAAAAAAAAAATCTCAGGGCTAGGACGAAGAAGACGTTACTGGCACCTGCTCGAGGCAATCGACGAACAACAGGGTGGTCGTGATCGTGATCATGATTAATATTTGAAATTATCGATACACACAGTAGAGAAACATTCCAAAACTTACTTCTCTGGGGCCCAGGATCTAAGGTTAAAAGCTGGCTGGGATCCAGCTTTCTGCGGTTAAAGACTATGGCAACTGAAGCCTGAGTCAATAATTATGACGGATGCCCAGAAGTAAATATATTTTAGAATCAATTAACTCACAAATATTAAGAGCTTAGCATTAACGATTTTTCTGTTTTGAAGCAAAGAACATTGCTCTATAGTGATAGATTATAGATTATATAGGTTATAGCAGAAAGAGAAATGCAAATAAATGACTACAGATACAAAGTCCAGAGTCACCAGAAGGTTTAACTTTATGATTTAAGGATAGATTAGGAGTGCTCATTAGAGCACTATAACCTTCTCTGAGGGGAGGAAAAGTGGAAATTTACTGACCAAGCCTAAAACACGTAGGGTAAAGACAAACTCTAGAGTGAAACATTAAAAGTAGATCCTTAAGCCACCTTTTCTCAGTCCTAGTGGGGCTCAGGGACTATATGGATTACTAGACATAGAAAGACCTGGGTTGGCTCCTTGCAAGGAAAGTACCCTACTTGCTGTACTATTGTTCTGGCCCTTTCTAAATGAATTATTTCCACCACATAAGGAGTGACCCTGAGCAAAGCTTCCCCAACACCACCACCCTCCCTGGAAATCAACTATTTCTCTTAAAAAAGAAAAACAAAATGTTATCCCCAGTATTCACAACAGCTAGGGGTCATCTGGTCAGGGAGAGATTACATATGTGGGGTGCTTTGTAACTGGACCTTAGGATGGAGAAATTTTTAACCTAGGGAAAAAATACAAAAACTGGGAACAGAGACAGTAGGTGGGTAAGGAACTTGCCTTGCCTGCAGCCAACCAAGATCAATTCCCGGCATCCCTTATGGTCCCCGAGTACCACAAGCAGGAATTCCCGACTGCAGAGCCGAAAGTAAACCCTGAACATCACCAGATGTGGTACAAGAGCCAAACCAAAATGATAATAATGAAAAAGTTTCATTTGCAAACCCCACCCACCTGCAAGGACAGAGACACTGGGTGGTCCTACCCCATCAGGGCACTCAATCAAAGGACAGAGAACAACAGGGTCTCCTGCTGCAGTGGGGCTGGGGCCCTGCCCTTCTAAGTGAATCTGAAGGTTCTACACTAGTGATGCCAGGGCCAAAGGCTCCGGACAGTGTCAAGCACGGTCTGGTGCTGGCAAGTTTGGGAGGGCTAAGCCCCGCCCTCTGCAGGTCCTGCAGCCCAGGCCCACCGGCCTCTGACCCTTCCAGGAGCTGGAGGAGATCCTGGCCAAGGGGGCCCCCTAGGATCACTTGTTTACACCTGCGACCCCTGCACCTGGCACAGCCCCCGCTGCACTTCCCAAAGCCTCTGGGCCCCCTGAAAGCTTTTGCCTTACCTCACCTCAGGAACTGCCTGGAAATACTTAACAGTGGAAAACAATTGCGAAAGCGCCCCCAAATCTGGTGCAGCCTCACCACTCACAGTGCCAAGACGCAGGGCGCTCACCTGAGGCCACTTGCGTTCTGCCACAAAATCGGCCTCACAGTTTCCCTGTCATGCCAGGCACCAGTTCCTCCTCTACCCAGGAGACCAATGGTGGCCAGAGCCAGGCAACCACAACTAGAATAGAAAGGATTTCTGAATGGTCCGTCTATGACATCACTTCTGCCAGGAGCCTTAAAGGGCCATGGTCCAGATGCAGAGACCCTCTGTGCCCACCAGGTGAATCCATTGCTGCAAGGGGGTTGGACTGGATAAAGGAGTGGAGAGGCAGTTGCTAGAGTGTTTTCTCACTCAATGGGAGCCTGGGGATAAGGGGAGGACTCCTGATCCTGTAATGGTCAGTCTAACATTGAAAGAATGCTCTCACACACAGTCCATCAGGAAAAACACATGTGCGTTGATCCAAGGTCAAACAGGCAGGTTGGTACAAGGCACCTGACATTGAGTTGCGTGAGGAAGTAATCAAGATGGGGTGAAAGCAGTGGAAATAGCAGCCTTCTATGACCCTCAGATTCTTCCAGGGAGCACAAAAAATTCCCTAGAGGCCCAGCCAGAGGCCTCAGGAGTTCCTGAGTACCAGCACCCCCTGCAGGCAGGCAGCTGTGCTGCCCCTGGGAACTACAGCCTGGAATGTGGCTCTGCCATGGGGAAAGCCACTGGGACTTAGGGTGGACAAACCTTCAGCCACTCTCTTGCAGGGTGGACAAGGTCATGCGCCTGTGCACTCTGTCCATGGGAACAAGGTTACTTCTGGGTCCAGATGATCCTGAGGCACAGCCGTGCTCTGTTCCGCTGGACCTGGGCCCATCTGAGTCCTGATTTACTCTAATCCCACATCAGCACATCTGCGTGAGTTTCATCCTGTGCTCGCTGCTGTTGTGCAGGAATGTATTTGAAAACGGTGCAATCACCCAGGTTTATAGAAAATAAATCCAAATAACCAAGGTATTTATTTACTAAGGACCATAATATGAACTGTGCCTGACATTTGGAACTTCTCACGACTACTTGTACTTTAAATATTCTATTTTGCGGTGGAGTGGTCTTACACTCAGCTGACCCAAGTACGATACTTGGCCACCCTGGGCCCTGGCTGCAGTGATCCCTGAGCTGAGTCAGAAGTAAGGGCAGAGCACTACAAGGAGTGGCCAAAACTACAGCACCAACAAGACAACTGTAAGGAAGCAAAGCAAACAAACAAACGAAAAGCATGTGCAAAGACAAACTAGCGAGGAACATTTAAATAGTAAGAGTGGGTTCTGAAAAGTCTGTTTTCTGGCATTTCCATAGTTTCCCAGAATCCTTATTATTCTCTTTTCTTGCAATCACACGTATTCTGTGTGTACAAGTGTGTGTGTATGTGTTTTTCTTTGAGCCAAAATAAGCATTGCTCAGGGGGTATTCCTAACTCTGTACTCAGGGTTTCACTCCTGGAAGCTTTGGGGATCACTAGGATGCAGGAGACTGAACCCAAGTTGACTGTGTGCAAGGCAAGTATTTGCTGTACTTTTCTCCGTCCCTTCCTACATAAATTTCTTCCAAAAATACCAGGAGTCCTGTACAAAGTCACACACACACACACACACACAAATAAACAAGTATCTTCCTTTGAATAAAAAGGGAAAACATATTAAAAACAACAACAAAAATCTTTACCCAGTATTTATCCCAATAGCCATGGGTAATCCGCTCAGGAAGAGATGAAGAGTGGAAGGTGCTTTGCAACTTGACATGAGGGAGATGAAACTTGTGATCTGAAAAGAAAAAGGAAAAGCACCGATAGTGTGGTTAGACAGACAATGAAGTCTGTAGGGTTGGGACTGGAGAGATAGCACAGCGGGTAGGGTGTTTGCCTTGCATGCAGCCGACCCAGGTTCGATTCCCAACATCCCATATGGTCTTCTGAGCACCGCCAGGAGTAACTCCTGAGTGCAAAGACAGGAGTAACACCTGTGCATCTCCAGGTGTTACCCAAAAGGCAAAAAAAAGAAAAAATGAAGTCTGTAGGGCACTTGCTTTGACCCGGTAAATTCTCCACGTACCTATGTCCCGCAGCAACAGCAGCAGGAATCATACCTGAGCCCAGAGCCAGAGGAAGCCCTGAGCATCTCCGGGGATGCCACTCCCCCCAACGCCCCACAAAACAACCCCCAAACCAAAAAGAGCCCCAAGAGAACATGTTCACTGGCAAACCCCAGTCACCTGCAGGTCCACTGCCCTGAATGTTAGGGATCAACATGGCGGGAATGAAAAGGATGAACAGGAAGGGGACCAATGGGTGGGCTGAGGGGGGACTGCGGCTCTGCCCTTCAAATCTGGAGATTCTACAGCTACGAATTTAGGGCCAAAACTTTAACATGAGACTGTCCGGAGGGTCGGGACAGCCAAGCCCCTCGCTCTGTGCAGGTCCTGCACCCCCGTGCTCAGCTCCTCCCCCCACCTGCCCACCCGACGCTGCCCCATCACGGAGCTAGAGGCCATCGTGGCCTCAGCGGCCCCCCAAGACCATGCACTCACACCCGCAACATTACACCCCAGTACAGCCCCCACAGCGCCCCCCAAAGCTCTGCATCCCCCTAAAGCCTCCGCCACACCTCAGGAACACCTGGATGACAGGGAACAAGTGAGAAACCAGCGCGAAAGCATCCCCATGCTAGCGCGTTACTCACAGTGCAGAGATGGCGAGTCGCCCCCATCCTGCCCCAAAATCCGCATTCAAGAACCGCTTCCAGCCAGTTTCAGCCATCCTTCACCCACGGTAACAATCGTGGGACTGACTGAATCATCTGTCAGCAAAAACACAGGAACCCGGAAGACCCTCTCTGTGACGTCACTTCCGTTTCCACCCGCAGACCGAAAGGGCCAGGCTCCAGGTGCAGAGAGATCCTTTCTGGACACCCAGGTGATTGTGTGCTGCAAGGGGTAGGGCTCACAAAAAGGAGGGGGAGGCAACTGCTGAGGAGGCCAGTCACAACATGGGACTCTGGGGAGTAAGAAGTTCCCTGAGCCTGCACTGGTCAGTCAAACATTGAACCAATGCACTCACACACGTGTCCATCAAGACAAATGAAGTCCCACACCATGGGACTCTGGGGAGTAAGAAGTTCCCTGAGCCTGCACTGGTCAGTCAAACATTGAACCAATGCACTCACACACGTGTCCATCAAGACAAATGAAGCAGGTTGTTTCACTAACTGGCACATAGGTAGCAGCTGGGGACAGTGAGTTTCTCAGGGAAGTAATAATCCAGATGGGAGTAAAAACAGTGACTCCAAAGCCAGCCCTGGAGAGGAACAGAACAACCCTGAGAGCAACAACCAGAGAGTTGAAGAAAAACTGGAATAAGAGAAAAGAGCTGCTAAGAGTATCTAGAGCACAATAGGTTCAACACTCTACCCTCTGACAACACGCAAGCAATGGACACCTACCTACAAGGAATATTCCACGGGGAGGCTTCAGAAACACACATTTTCAAATGCAAAGCATGGATCAGGTGGGAACAGTATATTGCACTGGACTTGATCAACTTGATCTCCATCCCTTAGTCAGCATCCCAAATGTTGACTAAGAGTGACACCTAAGAAGTGCCAGGTGTGACCCCCAAATAAAAATATTATCTAAAAAAATAAAACCTAGCATAAGGACCAATCGAGAATGGAGGTATACGCAGAGTTCAGAGTTAGCAAATCTTACTGATCATTTTATTGCCTTGCTATCTAAGTGGATCTTAGCATTCGAGTGGCCACTAGATTCTTGCAATTTTAGTGCTTCCAAAAGTAAATGTTTCTGGTTTCCTTATCTCTAATAGTACTGAAATGAGAAAGGAGTGTGATCCACGAATGTGACCATCTGTATTGTCAGTAAGCACAGCTGAATGGAATTGCCTGCTGAGATGGGGGAAAACTTGAGGTCTCTCCCATGGCCCCACCATTTGTAAAATATTTCACTCCAGGGACCCTTTCCACCCTTTCCATTCTTTCAAAAAACTGGCACAAGTTCTTCTATGCACAATAAAATGCATTTAAACTGTCTCCCATCCACCCTATGAAAGAAGATTTCTAGGAACATTTTCTTAAGATGATAGTTTTTGGAAATAAACATTATCAATACTGATTTGAGTTTTCAAAAAACAAAAATCCCAGAATACGAGATATACAAAGATGCGACAGTGGATAAGGTGCTTGTCAGATATGCCAACCTGTATTCCAACCTCAGTGCTCCACAATGAGAATTCCCCTATGAGAATTCCCCCAGGTATGTAGCTCTGAGCTGAGAGCCAGGTGTAGGGCCTGAGTACAGCGCCCTACAATATAACACAGAAAGGCCTAAAGAATGAAGTTTTGGCTGATTTTTGATTGAAGATGATTCCCTGCAGCATTGTGATTGGTCTCTGTGAAAACCCCCCAGAAAACAGGGTTTTTGGGCCATGCCAGGATCAGAGCAAAGAATGGTCCAGCGGTGAACTTTGATGGTCCAGAGTGAGGGGTGGTTATTTATTTAATTTACTAAAGAAAATTAGTAAATTATTTATTTAATTTACTAAATTAGAAAATTAGTAAATTAGTAAATTAGTAAATTATTTATTTAATTTACTAAAGAAAATTAGTAAATTAGTAAATTATTTATTTAATTTACTAAATTAGAAAATTAGTAAATTAGTAAATTAGTAAATTATTTATTTAATTTACTAAAGAAAATTAGTAAATTATCGCTGGAGCGATAGCACAGCGGGTAGGGCGTCTGCCTTGCACGCAGCCAACATGGCCGACCCGAGTTCGATTCCTCCGCCCCTCTTGGAGAGCCCAGCAAGCTACCGAGAGTATTCGATATGCCAGACACAGTAACAACAAAGTCTCCAATGGAGACGTTACTGGGCCCGCTCGAGCAAATCGACGATCAACGGGAGGGCCTTTACCTTTACCTTTACCTTTACTAAAGAAAAAGAAAACAACAATTGTTGATAAAATTCTATATTAAAATTGATGAGACAGGGCTGGAGCGATAGTGCAGCAGGTAGGGCAATTGCTTGCATGCGGCCAATGAAGGTTCGATTCCCAACATTCCATATGGTCCCCCAAGCACCGCTAGGAATAATTCCTCAGTGCATAGCCAGGAGTAACCTCTGTGCATCGCCGGATGTGACCCAAAAGGCCAAAAAATGAATAAAATAAAATTTGAGATAACAAATTTACAATATTAATATCAATAGGTGGAGAAAATAAATTCATGTGAACGTTGTTATATCTGGTTGTAGGGTTGGTAAGATTGTCTCATTAATTTTTAAAAGCTTTTGTTGCTCCAAGAGGTTTTTCCTATTTATATTTGGTACTTATTTAGTCACTTTCCTCCTGGCTTTCATCACCAAGACTGTTATTTACAAGTTAACATACATGTGAAGTTCAAATGCCAGGACACTGGCATAACTATGGCCCTGGTGATAATCACCGAGTACCTTTCCCTTATATGATGATGTCATGGGAAGCTTGTCATGCGGGATTCTTAGCTTCTTGGCTGCAATTTTGTAGCCCCCTCCTAACCTTCCTGGTCTAAATAAAACTTGTCTTCCCTAGGGGGATTGTTCTGAACTTGGGGATAGTTCTTTGGGGTCAACTCATCCCATGTGTATTTTACAATGACTACAAAGGCTTGAGAAGTACGCAGAGGCCTTTCTACATTTACAAACATAATCTTTTTCTCCAATATGTATTTTCCTATGGATCATAAGAGTTGAGTGTTGAGTGACGGCCTTTGCACATTCCTGAAATATGTAAGACTTCTCTTCATTATGAATTTTTCCTATGGCTAATAAGGCTTGAATGTAGAGCAAAGGCCTTTTTTTTACCATGTATGGGGTTTCTCTCTGGTATGAAATTTTCTGTTTAGTAAGACATCAATTTTGAATGAAGACCTTCACACAGTCCTTCCATATGTAAACTGTCTGCCATATGAATTTTTCTGTGATCACTAAGGCTTGAGGACATAATGTAGGCCTTCTTACTTGCCTTACGCACATAAGGTTTCATTCCAGTATGAATGTTCTTCTATGTAACAAGGAGTGAGGGGTAAGTGAATGCCTTCCAACAGTAGTCCATATATATATATATATGTATATATATATATATATTCTCTATGTATAGATATTCTATATATATATTCTCTATATCTATATAGATATATATAGATATTCTATATATCTATATATATAGTCTATATATATATATATATTCTCTTCAGTGTGTGTTTTCCTGTGCTTAGTAAGTTCTGAGTACAAAGTTCTTAGTAAGTTCTCTTCAGTGTGCGTTTTCCTGTGCTTAGTAAGTTCCACAGTCCTTACATGAGTAAGGTTTCTCTCCTGCATGAATTTTCCTGTGCACAGAAACCCCTGAGAAGGAAATAAAGGTCTTTATACATTCATTATCCTTACATGAATAAGGTTTCTCTAAATGAATTTTCCTATGCTTACTAAATCTTGAGGACTTCCAATATTTTTTGGATGAATAGCATTTCTCTCCTTGTAAATCTGGTATTAAGATCGACCTAAGACTTCCCACATTCTTTACATGTCTACAGTTTCTCTCCTGTGTGGATATTCGGATGATCACACTTGTGTGGCGTCTGACTCAAATTGTGTCTGTGCTGCTAACAGCCCTGGGACTTTTCCCATCTGAAGACTTCCTGCCTGTCTCAGAATCCCCACGGTGATGCAGGCACCACTGCTCACTCAAGATTGTCACAGTGTTCAGGATCAGAGACATTCCACTAAGGCTGGTTGCTTCCCTGGAGAACAGCAGAAGAGGATTCTGATTACGTCTTGATTTTATGAGAGTCTCCATGTCAAAAAACAAGTCGAACCCTGCAGGTTTGATGTCTAACATTTGCACCATGAAACACAATTATTGACACATATATGGCTTTTCCTGGAATGACCAAATATTTTTGCAAGAAGTTAATGCAAAATTTACAGAAGTGTTGTCATTAACATGTGTCCATTTTTTTCTCCACTCAATGAAGAACACATTAAGTGGAAATAATTTCTATACAGAAAAAGGAAGCACCAGTTTCAAGCAAATAAAAATACACCCAGTCTGGGTTTGGTTATATCTCAGTATGGAGTTTGAGATGCATGTACGAAGGCAAGGCTGCGTCCCACAGAGCTGAGAACGCAGGGCCATTGAAAACATCGAACCTAATTGAATTAATGTCAGGATCAATGAGGTTTTGGGGTTTTTTGTTTGTATTTATTTGTCGTGGCAGTGTCACACGAAACAGTGCTCATAGATCACTCCTAGTGGGGCTGTGAGGACCATACTGGGTGCTGGGTATAGAACCTGGTTTCCATTCCTGCACAAAGCAGTGCACTTTCCACTACACTATTGCTAGGGCCAACGAACCAGTTCTTTTCAACAAAGACCACAAGAGTTTATACTCTATAAAAGAAAAACTCAGTATTATTTTGGTATTTAAAAAAAAGAATGTCTTTAAACCTTGCAACTACTGATTTTAGCACCCAACGAGGCTAAGAGTCTATTACTCTTGGCATAAGGATGTGGATTTCCTCCCTGCGGTGTCCAGAGTCTGGAGATCTGCTGACAGCAAAGGATGCCAGGTGCCCCCATTCAAGCCACATGCTTGGTCCACTGAAAATCCCACCGACATAATAATATTTATTCTGAACATGCAAATCTTTCCAGCTCACTTGTAATCGATGATCCTGTTGTACTGGATCAAAATGTGGTAATACTGAATCCCAAAGTTGGGGTTTTAGTTGTGAACTCAAACAAAACAGAATGTAAGATTTACTCAGTGGATAGTAGAATGAGGCCCAGCAGATAGCGGATATCTTGATAGTTCTCACAGTCCAAACAGGCACACAGAAAAGGGTAGATCTTTTGTGTGATCACTGTGAGGAGCTTGACATTACCCAAGTAGCTTTTGGGTTTTATATTTTGATCAAACTGGATAATGGGACCATATGGAATGCAGGGGATCAAAAATCGGTCAGCCACCTAAAATGCAAGTGTGCTCCCGGCTGTACCTGTCCTGACCCAAATAATTTTGTTATGGACTCATTCATTATTTAAAAACAAAGGCAAAAATATGACTAAGAGGAATACGAGAGAACAGCACAGAGACCATGTGCTTAGCTTGAGGCAGACAGGCTCAGGTCTCAGATCCCTGAACACCTCATGTACAATTCCTGAGCGGCTGGCCAGGAATGAGACACCTGAGACCCATGAAGAGTCACGTGTGACTATGGGTGGGCGCAAAACCTAAACAATGATAAATTTCTTACTCGAAATCATATAATGATCCTAGGGCAAAGATAAGCATGGTGTTAGAGAGGGTAGAGGGGGTTCGGCTGCTCCAGAAAAGGGCACCCGGAGTTCAGGCAGGACAGCCACCCTGCTGAGGCACATACAGGAAGACCAAAGGCTGAGAGTCCCATGGACTATTCTACACACCTGACAGATGTGGAAGATTAACAACAAAGCCAGGAAATTAAAGCGCAGATCATTCCATGATGGACAGACTAGGGGAATGAAGGGCAGCATAAACTTGGCACAGAAGCCTGGATCCAGGAGCTTGAGGCCCCGTAGCCTCAACAGCAGAGAACTGGGCACTCAGGCTCGGAGCCACATCTCATGTTCCGTCCTGAAAGAACCCAATATCTGAGAATCCTATGCGCTCCTGTCACTGCACTGGGTCATCTTGTGGCTCTCATGCCTGACGATGGTGTGGCAGATGGAATGACACCATCTCCTGCCTTTGTTTTTCTTGCAGATCAGCAGCAGGCTCCATGGAAAGACCTGAGCCATGAGCACCAGAGTAGCACAGCCAGCCCCGTCCCCCACCTGAACAGAAGTCCCTGCATTGGAGCAAGAAATGTAGTGACTTGCCAGACACTTGTACACTGGCTCACAGACCCATGCGCAGGGATACACTGCCAGATGCTCCTGCCTCTCCAGGGGACAGAGAAGTGGGTTGTGACCAGGCTGCCTGTTGAGAGAGGAGGGATAGTCTCAGCCTACAGGGGAGGAAACTACAGCCCTGCCTGAGGCCCGGGAATCCACTTGGGGCCCTACAGGAAGGTCCCTAAGGCCAGGGACTAATTCTGAGGCCAGGCGCTCCCGTGCAGTGACCGCCCCTGCAGGTCACAGTGACAACAGGCCCATTAGTGGCTCTGCTGTGGGGCCAACCACAGGAACTCAGGGTGGACACACCTTCAGCTGCCTTCTTGCAGAGTGGACGGGGACATGGGCCTGGGAGCTTTATTCCAGGGAAGAAGGTCACTTCTGGGCTCCGGTGAGCCCCAGGCAGTCCCATGTCTTACCTGCGGGACCTAGGCCCATCCTGGTGACGATTCACTGTAATCCCAAATCCGCACATGAGCCTCCTCCAGAACTTGCTCCTATTTTGTAGGAACACCTCTGAAAACCATGTAAACAGTGTCTTGTATCACAAAATTATCCAAATATCCAGGGTGTTTACTATGAACCATGATTTTATGTGTGTCTGACAACTAGAATTTCTGGAGTGGGTCTACTTTTAAACCATGAGTATTATATCTTGTGGATTGGGGTGGTAATACAGCAAGTAAAACATTCACCTTGCACTTGACTGACCCGAGTTCAATACACTAGCACATATATGGGCCCCTGACCCCTGCAAGAAGTGATCCCTGAGCTCAGAGGTAGGAATAAGCCACAGACAAAGCAGGGTTTTACCAAAAATACTGCAACTTCAAAAGGTAACTCTAATGAAATGAAACAACAACAAATACTCAAGTGTGAATTCTGAGGCTCTCTTCCCAGGTTGCCAGATGTGAAGAATAGTGAGTTGGTAGGTCCCATGGTACGAGGTATTTGGTGTTCCGTCTCTCCAGATAAACAAAGACACAGGGACCATAACAATTGATGGCCAATGGACCATTGCACAGTGGACCTTTAATTCAGAGTCAGATAGCATACTTAGAGAACATCTGAGGGAGATCGAGGTACAGGACTGCATGTATTGTGATTTACCATTTACAGAGGTCAAGCATTTCAACAGAGGCAATTTTTGGAGGGGAATTAACTCAAGGAGAAATTCTGTCTGAGAAATTCACTCGGAGGTTACAAGATCTGTGTTGCTTTGCTCTTTCCCTGTTTGTACATATTAAAGAATTACGTTTGCTTCTTATTAATATTTGCAGTTATCTGGCTACACACAACAAGAAACATTTCAAAAATTACTTCTCTGGGTCCAGGAACTAATGTTAAAAGATGACTCTGCTTTTTCCATAAATTACCCACGAAGACCTTGGCCCAGTTACCCCATGGGTTCCAGTCTTTTAGGTCATGACGGTTTGAAAACAAGACTGTGCTTTATGATTTCTAGACTGTCCCATATTGAAGCCAATGTAGCTTTGATGCTTGCCCCAGGCCAAACCAGAGATTCTCGGTGGGATCCAGTTTTCTGGGGTTAGAAAATACGGGAACTGAGCCTGAGTCAAGTAATTATGACGGATGCCCAGGAGTAAATATATTTTAAAGTCAATTAACCCTCAAATATTAATCACTTCATATTAACTTTTTTCCTTTTTGAAGCAAAGAACGTTGCTCTATAGTAATAGATTATTGATTATATAGGTGAGAGGGGAAAGAGAAATGCAAATAAATGACTACAGATACAAAGACCAGAGTCACCAGAATGTTTGACTGTATAAGTTAAAGATAAACTCGGGGGACTGGGAGTGCTCATAAGAGTACTGTAACCTTCTCTGAGGGGAAGAAAAGTTGGCAATTCACTGATCAAGCCTAAAACAATTAGCGTTAATGTCCAAAACTCATGTGTAAAGACAAATTCTCGAGTAAAACATTAAAGCAGGTCCTTAAGCCCCCTTTTCTTTTTTTTCTATGCTGCAGAAATCCATATTTCCTCTTAAATACTAGTACTCTTTTTCATTGTTCTCATATCCTATGTGTGTATATCTGTGTGTGTGCATGTGTTTCAATTTTGGACCACAACTGGCAGTGCTCAGGGGTTATTGCAGCTCTGGGATCAGGGCTCAGTCCTACTGGGGCTAAAGGACTATGTGAAATACCATACGTAGATCGAACCTGGGTTGGCCGCTTACAAGGCAAGAACCCAACTGGCTGTACTATTACTCTGGCCTTTACCAAGTTAATTATTTCCACCACATCAGGAGTGATCCTGAGCAAGACTTCCCCAACAACAACACACACCCCAGAAATAAACTATTTCTCTTTTAAAAAGACACAAAATTTACCCTCAGTACTCACCACAACAGCTGGGGGTTATCAGGTCAAGAAGGGATTACATGTGTGGGGTGCTTTGCAACTGGCCCTTAGGAAGCAGAAATTCTTGGCCTAGAAAAAAAGACACAAAAGTTGGGACGAGAGACAGTAAAGTGAGTAGGAATGTGCCTTGCACGTTGCCAACCCAGATCAATCCCTGGCATTCCATATGATCCCCGAGTACCATCAGCAGGAATTCCCAACTGCAGAGCTGAAAGTAAACCCTGAGCATCTGTAGATATGGTACACAAGCCCAACCAAAAAATAATGAAGGGGCTGGAGAGATAGCAGAGCCAGCACGGCATTGGCCTTGCATGTGGCCGACCCAGGTTTAATTCCCAGCATCCTATGTGGTCCCCTGAGCATCGCCAGGAGTAATTCCTGAGTGCGGAGCCAGGAGGAACCCCTGAACATCGCTGAATGTGACCCACAAAGAAAAAAAAAGAAAAGAAAAAGTTTCACTTGCAAGCCTCAACTATCCACCGAGAATGAGCCACTGGGTGGCCTTTTCCCATCACAACAGTCACTCAAAGCACAGAGAACTGGGTCTCCTACTGCAGGGGGGTTGGGGCCCTGCCCTATGAAGTGAACCTGAAGGTTCTACACTAGTGATGCCAGGGCCAAAGACTCTGGAAACAGCCAAGCACCACCCAGTGCTAACAGGATTGAGAAGGCTAAGCCCCGCCCTGTGCAGGTCCCTCACCCCTGCACCCACCCACCTCTGAGCCTTCCCAGAGCTGAAGGTGATCCTGGCTAAGGGGACCCTGTCATGATCACTTGTTCAAATGTGCGAACCCCGCACCCCGGCACAGCCCCCGCTCCACTACCCAAAGCCTCTGGGTTCCCGTAAAGCCTTTACCATACCTCAGAAACCACCTGGATATAAGGAATGAGTGAATAACAAGCGCAAAAGCACCCCTCAAGCTAGCCCATTTCTGCACTCACAGTCCAGGAGACTGGGAGGCCGTTAGTATCCTGCACAAAATTGGCCTCCACAGTCCCCCTGTCAAATGAGCCGCCAATTCCTCCTCTACTCACTAGACTAATGCCGGCCTGAGCCAGGCAACCACAACTATAATAGAAAGGATGATGAAAGTACCATTTCTGTGACATCACTTCCGCACCCGCCAGGATCCTTAAAGGGCCATGATCCAGATGCAGAGAGACCCTCTGTCCCCATCCAGGTGAATAGGTGCTTTAAGGGGGCGGGACTGGATAAAGTAGTGGAGAGGCAGCTGCTGGAGTGGTGGATCACACAGTGGAGGACTGGGGGTAAGGACAAGAGCCCTGATCCTGTACTGGTTAGTCAATTATTGAAACAATCCTCTCACACACAGTCCATCAGGAAAAACACATGTGGTTTGATTCAAGGTCAAACAGGCAAGTTTGTACAAGGCACCTGACATTTTGTTTACTGAGGAAGTAATCAAGATGGGGTGAAAGCAGTGACTCTGAAGCCAGCCTTGGAGAAGCAGAGAATAACTGGCCTAGCACCAGCCCAGAGAGCTGGACAGACACTGGAAAGGGGAAAAGCCTGGTAATATCATCAGAGAGCACTGTCCAGCCAACACACTACCTCTTGAAAATGCCTGACCAGTGGACTTTTGCCTACAAGAAAAACCACAGGAGACAATTTCAGAAACACAATTTGAAATCCAGAGTATGGACAAGAGAGGTAGTATGGTGGGACGGGCGCTTGCCTTATTTGTGGTCAATCTGAGTTCAATCCTCACAGTTCCAAATGGTCCCCTGAGCACCATCAAAGTGAAAATCCAGGAGTAAGCCCTGTGAACTGCCAGGTGTGTACCACAAACAAACATACATACATCATCAATTTCTCCAGAGGGCCCAGTAACGTCTCCATTTGTTTTGAGACTTGTTGTTACTGTGTTTGGCATATTGAATAGGTCACGGGTATCCTGCCAGGCTCTCCGAGAGGGGCGAAGGAATCGAACCCAAATTGACCAGGCTGGCTGTGCGCAAGGCAAACGCCCTACTGCTGTGCTATCGCTCCAGCCCTCATCACTTAATCACTTAATCACTTAATTCCCGTTATTCATCGATTTATTCGAGCGGGTGCCAGTAACGTCTCCATTCATCCCGGTTGCGTGCTAGCGTAGCCCAATGGTATCTGTTCGTTCTAGGAACATGCAGAGCCTCAAACCGATCATTTAGGGTCGTAACGAAGAAGTCTGACTATCTTATAGGTGGGCGTCCACGTGATCTTTTGATGTCCCGTGGAATCCAATCAGCAATGGCTCTAGTCCAGCGGTTGTCTGTAAACCTCATTACGTGTCCAGCCCATCTGATTTTTGATGTCTTGGCAAATGAGACAGCGTCCCTGATTCTTGAGTATTGACGAAGATCAGAACTCCGGATTCTATCTCTCATTTGAGTGAATCGTGATATTCCAAGCATAGTTCTTTCGATTCCTCTTTGAGAGACCCGAATAGCGTTCTCATCCTGTTTTTGTAGGGTCCAGGTCTCTGAGGCATATGTTAATGCAGGAAGAATAGTGGAATCAAAGAGATGTGCTCGTAGCTGGAGGTTCTTTGTCCTTTTAGTTATTTCTTCAATGCTCTTGAAGGCATTCCAAGCCGCTCTCTTCCTCCTATGTATCTCAGGTGCCAGGTCATTCATCATGTTGATTTCTCGACATACATACATATATATACATATATATACATATGTATATATATGAAGTATTTGTGTTAAACATAAGCGATAGCACAGCGGGTAGGGCGTTTGCCTTACAAGTGGCCAACATGGCCGACCCGAGTTCGATTCCTCCGCCCCTCTCGGAGAGCCCGGCAAGCTACCGAGAGTATTCGATATGCCAGACACAGTAACAACAAAGTCTCCAATGGAGACGTTACTGGGCCCGCTCGAGCAAATCGACGATCAACGGGAGGGCCTTTACCTTTACCTTTTACCTTTACCTATATCAAATTTATATTTATGTACATATATTTACACATAAAAAGTAAAGTATATTCTGTCCCTCCACCCAGATCCTCCAAATTCCAGTAGGCGGAGGTCACACCCACCAACTGGCCCCCTGGCGCTGTGTAATCCCATCAGCGGCCAAGACTCAGAGACTATAAAAACCAGCCCCCGGAAGAGAAGAGTGCAGTCTTCTGCCCCCGCGCCTGACTGTCCTCGCTCGCCGGGACCCCTTGGAGGGGAGCGGGTTGAGCTTTCCTCCCCACCCCGACCAGGGCTCCGGCAGCCAAAGACCTCCAGGGCCAGCCACCACCATCCTGAGACCACTCTCCGCACACATGAAGGTACTGGCAGAGGGATAAAGTCACGCGGGTTCCGGGGCCGAGATCTCCAAGCCTACTCGGATTTGGGCCGAGCATCCTCCACCCAGATCCTCCAAATTCCAGTAGGCGGGTGTCACACCCACCAACTGGCCCCCTGGTGCCGTGCAATACCATCAGCAGCCAAGACTCAGAGACTATAAAAAACCAGCCCACGGAACCGCGCGACATCTTATTATGACATTTTATTATCTCATTCCTACTTTGGACAAACTGGCAGGTTACCGAATGTAGCCTGCCCACAGGGCAGAGTCTGGGAAACTCCCCTTGGCGTACCAATATGCCAAATACCAGTAACAATGATGGGTCTCATTCTCCTAAAGAGCCTTGAATATAATCTCAGGGCTAGGATGAAGAAGACGTTACTGGGGCCTGCTCGAGGCAATCGACGAATAATAGGACGATTTGTGATTTTTGTAATTGTGATATTCTGACCCAAAGAATAATAGGATAATAGGCAGAAAACCATTCTGGTCACTTTGGAGCCTTTTATGGCCTTTAAACGTATCTGAATCATTTTTATCATGCTGGTGACTACGAGATTGGTGGGACTTTGCTCATTCCAAATACAATACTTATTTTTTTCTCTATTATTGAACTGACGGGTGGAATCCAGGAACTTGACGAACCTTGAGAGTAATCACAGGGAAATGGAATGGCCTGCTGGGATGTGGGGAGCATGGGGAGTGCTGGGATGTGGGGAACTGACCCATATTCCCAACTTTTGTCAGACATTTGAATCAAGGGGCCTCTTCCGTCCTTTCAAACGTCTTTCTACGCACAGTAAAGTTCATTTAAACTGTTTCCAGTAAGGGCCAAAGAGATAGGACAACAGGAAGGACATTTCTCTTGCATTACTTTTAATAGGGTTCCAGAGCACCACCAGGAGTAATCACTGAGTATTTCTGGGTGTGACCCAAAAAGATGGTGCAGGCCCAGAACTGCAAACAGAGAAGCGAGTGAATGCGGGACTGTGTGACCAAGCAGGCAAGGCTCTCCAGTGCAGAAAGGACAAAATAGGGGAAACACATGTCTGAGATCCGAGTCACCGTAGCTGACAGGGTGAAAACGCGGCCAGCACAATCCGGGGGAACCGTGATGCGCATCAGGTGGAAATCCAGAACACAGAGAAAACAAGGCCTGAGCACCTCCACTGTGACACAAAAATTAACAGGAAAGAAAATAAAGCAGCAGGATAGAGTAACAGAACAGAAGGTCAGGCTGTGAACCCAATCTTCCCATATGGTCCCTCAAGCACTGCCAGGTGCAATGCCAGAGTGCAGGGCCAAGAATAATTCCCAGAATCACTGGGTTTAGCACTCCAAACAAAATACCAGACGCCAGCCTTCGACCCCCAGCACCTCATATGGTCCCTGAGACATCTCAGGAGTCAACCTTGAGCACTAAGGTATTAGTACTCTTTAAGCTGGGTGTGGTTCAAAATCCAAATACAACAAAACTGAAACAAACATGATTTGTTTTTCTGATTTTCCAGAGGATTTTCCTGAGGATCAGAGACCTGGAGGAGGAGTCAGAGCAGTGAGCACTGGAGAGGAGCACAACCCGCAGCCCTGACCAGCCACACCCTTGGGCACTGGCTCACAGACCCAACTGGCGAACAATGTCTAATGCTTCTGTCTCCCCAGGAGAAGGAAAATGGGGTGGAATCTGTGTTCCCTTTAGCAACACAAGCTCTCTGCTTGGTAAGAAGGGAGAAAACTCAGTCCTGCCTTGGCCTGAGGACTCCTCCCTGGGTCCCACAGAAGGCTCTCACAGGCACAGCCAGGCTCTGACTCGGAGGCCAGATCACGTGCATCAGCGGCGCCTGCAGGCTGCCTTCAGGACTACCCCGTACATCCATAGCTCAGAATAGTGGCTCTATCACGGAGACAGCCATTCTCCTCTTTAAAAACCCCACTTTCTACACACACACACACACACACACACACACACACACACACACACACCTTTTACCCCCAGTACTCACCTCAATGAACAGGGGTCTAGAAAGGGCTTTACAACTTGACGTGAAGAAGCAGAAATTCCTGTTCCAACAGACAGTAAAACTAGTAAGATGCTTGCCTTGTTGACACCAATCAATCCTCTGCATCCCTATGCATCCCTATGGCCCTCAGAGAACTCCAGGAAAAATACTTGATCCAGGAGCCAGACTAAGCCATCAGGGTATCTTTGGGCATGCAGAGCCGCCGATTCTCCACACCAAAAATAGCCCCAAAAGGAAACTAAAACCCCAGTCATCTATGATCCACTGCTCCGTATGGCCCCGTCATACAAGGGAAGCCATTGAAAAAGCCGGACGATAACAGGGTCTCTTGGCATTGCGGGAGCTGCGACTCTGCCCAAAGAGAATCTGGAGATTTTACAGCAGCGAGACTGGGGCCAAGGTCCCAACGTAGGTCAGCTGGAGGTCAGGATGGCCAAGCCCATGCCCTCGGCAGGTCCCTCACCCCCAAGGCCCGCAGCCCCCGCAATCAGCCCCGTATCCACCCACCGCTGCTCCATTTCAGAGCTGAAGGCAATTGTGGCCGCAGGAGTCCCCCAGGATCACTCACTCACATCCTCCTCCCTTAACCCTGTCAAAGATCCACCACGCCTCAGGAATCGCCTGATATCAGGGAACAAGTGAAAACCAAGTGCAAAAGTGCCCCCCCCAAGCTGCCGAGGACCCGCAGCTCAGTGTGGACACCAGGGGAACCACCAGGCATTCACGGGAGATCACCCCCATTCTGCCACAAAGTCGGCCTTCAGAGTCCCACTTCCTCACAGGGGCCCTACACTGTCCGTTACCCACGTGAACAATAACACTGACACAAATTCCAGGAATAGAAGCACCAGGAAGGGCTTCCTGTGATGTCACTTCTGTTGCTGCAAGCAGCCTTAAAGAGCCAGACTCCAGATGTGGAGAGAACCATTATGCCTACCCAGGTGAATCTGTAGCACCAGGGGGATGGGCTCACATAAAGGGGTGGAGAGGCAGGTGCTGTACTGGCCGGTCACACAGTGGAGGACTAGCAAGGGGTAAGAAGTCCCCTGGTCTCGTACTGGGCAAACAATGAGTCAATGCTCTCACACACAGTCCATCAGGAAAATCGCAAAGGGGGTTCATTCAAAGTAAAAGAGGCAGATAGGGAGCAGGTGGGGCACAGGACAATGAATTTCTCCAGGAAATCATCAATCAAGGTAGAGTGAAAGTAGTGACTCTAAGCCAGCAGAAGAGCAGAGAGGAACTGGCCTAGAGCAGCCCAGAGTGCTGGAGAGACGCTGGAACAGTAGCAAAGGCTCATAGAACACTGTCCACTCAACACTCTATAAATGACAACATGGAAGCAGTGAACACTCATCTACAAGGAAAACCCAGGATGTAGTTTCCGAACCCTGAGTGGGGCTGGAGAGATAACACAGCGGTTAGGGCATTTGCTTTGCATGCGGCCTACCAGGGTTTGATTCCCAGCATCCCATATGGTCCCGTGAGCTCCGCCAGGAGTAATTTCTGAGTGCAGAGCCAGAAGTGACCCCTGTGCATCGCTGGGTGTGACCCAAAAGGAAAAAAAAAGTAGATTCTGAGCATCTCTGGATGTGGTACACAAGCCAAAACAAAACGACGATACTGAAAAAGTTTCATTTGCAAACCCAAACTCCGGCAGGGACCAAATAACCATGTGACCCTGTCATATCACGACAGTCAAAGCACAACTGGGTCTGCTCATACAGGGGTCTGGAGCCCTGCCCTTTGAAGTGAATCTGAAGGTTCTACACGAGTGATGTCAGGGCCAAATGCTCTGGAATAGGGGAGAGCAAAGTCCCATGCTGGATGGGTCGGGACAGCCAAGCCCTGCCCTCTGCATGCCCCGCAGGTCCCGAGCTGAGCCCCTGCGCTCAGCCCCACGCCCACCTGCTGTGACCATTCATGGAGCTGAGGTGATGGTGGCCAAAGGGGATCCCCACTATCACCCACACACACCGCACCCCCTGCACCCCCTAAAGCCCCTGAGTTCCCCTAAAGCATCTCTCATGCCTCAGGAAATGGCTGATATCAGAAATGAGAGAAAAACAAGCACAAAAGGGTCCCCCCAAGCTGGAGCGGCCCTGGCACTTACAGGGTGGAGAACGGGAGGCACTGGGTGCTCACGAACCGCCACTCGCGTCCTGACAAAAAATAGGTCTTCACAGCCCCCCTTCCACGAAGGGCAACCATTTCTTCCTCTACCAACAGACCAATGGCGTCCTGATCAGGCAACAGTGGGAAGAGAAAAAATATCTGAAGCTCTCTGGCCTGGAACGCCACTTCCACTGCTGCTAGAACCTGAGCCTTAAAGAGCCCTGGTCCAGATGCAGAGACCCTTTTTGCCCACCCAGGTGAATCTGTGCTTCAAGGGGTATGGACCTGATAAAGGTGTGCAGAGGTGGCTGTGGAGAGTGGTGGGTCACACAGTGGGAGGGTGGGGATTAGATCCTGTACTGCTCAGTCAAACAATTACCCAATGCTCTCACACACAGTCCATCAGGAAAAACGCAGCTGGGGTGATTCAAGGTAAAACAGGAAGGTTGGTACAATTCAATGGATGCTGAGTTTCTTGGGGAAGTAATCAAGATGGGGTGAAAGCAGTGATGGCAAAGCCACCGCTGGAGATGCAGAGAGGAACTGGCCTAGCAGCAGCCCTGAGAGTTGAACAGACACTGGAAGAGGAGCAGAGGCTGGTTAAAACATCAGAGAGCTCTGTCTGGTCAATGCACTAACCCTTGAAAACACCAAACCAGTTGACTCTTGCCTACAAGGAAAACCGTTTCAGAAGCACAATTTTAAATCCAGTCTATGGGGCAAGGCCTGGCTGTCCTCGCCAGGGCCCCTTGGAGGGGAGCGGGTTGAGTTTCCCTCCCCGCCCCAACCAGGGCTCCTGCAGCCGAAGACCTCCAGAACCAGCCACCACCATGCTGAGACCACTCTCTACACGCATGAAGGTACTGGCAGAGGAACAAAAAACTATAAAACCCAGCTCCCGGAAGCCTTATTATCTCATTCTTACTTTGGACAAAATGGCAGGCTACCGAATATAACTTGCCCACACAGCAGAGTCTGGCAAACTCCCCGTGGTGTACCCAATATGCCAAATACCAGTAACAATGATCTCAGGGCTAGGACGAAGGAGAAGTTACTGGGGCCTGCTCGAGGCAATCAACAAACAACAGCCCAACGTGATCGTGATCGTGATGGGGTAAGGTTAGTACAGTGGCTTGGGCATTTACCTTACATGTGGCCAATTTGGGTTCAACCCTCAGAATTCCAAATGGTGCCCTGTGCACCATCAAAATGCAAAGCCAGGAGTAGGCTCTGAGCACTGCCAGGCTGCACCAACAACAGCATCAGATATTCCGACCCTAAAAATGGAGGCTAATGGGCAGCAAGCCGTTTTAGACACCTTGGAGCCTTTTTTGTCCTTTAAGCAGATCTGAATCCTTTTTATCATTCTGGTGACTACTACATTGAGGGGAAGTTGATAATTCTAAATACAACACTTAAATTTTTCTGTAATATTATTGAACTTGGAGGGGGGGGATCCAGGAACGTGACCAACCTTGTGAGTAATCATAGGTAAATGGAACGGCCTGCTGGGATGTGGGGAGCTGACTCATATTCCCAGCATTTGTCAGACATTTGACTCAAGGGGTCCATTCCATCCTTCCATGTCTTTCATTTAAACTGTTTCCAATAGGGCCAAAGAGTAGGTACAACAGACAGACATTTGCCTTGCACCAGGTTTAACAGGGTTCCCGGAGTACCACCAGGAGTAATCTCTGAGTATTTCAGTATATGAACCTGGCCACACGACATCTTATTATCTCATTTCTACTTTGGACAAACTGACAGGCTACCAAATGTAACCTGCCCACACGGCAAAGTCTGGCAAACTCCCCGTGGCGTACCCAATATGCCAAATACCAGTGACAATGATGGGTCTCATTCTCCTAACCCTGAAAGAGCCTTGAATATGGCACTTTTTAAAAAGTCTCAGGGCTACGATGAAGGAGACGTTACTGGGGCCTACTCGAGGCAATCAATGAACAAAAGGATGGTCGTGATCATGGTGAGACCAACCCCTGAGCTCTGTGTGTCTCCCCCAGCCAGATGCTTGCCGCCCTCCACAGCCCCCCACATTAACTTGCCCCACAAGTTTCTCTGGCTTCTTATTTGGGTGTTCAGAATTTGCAATTTCTGGTGGGGTTTTGGGGAACATAAAGAAACGTGATCCTCATCCCCTCCCCACCCACCATACTGACTCACTGGACAAATGACACTGGGTTCTTTATTGCGGAGGGGGGGGGGGTCATCCAAACAGCAGAACTTCTGCAGGCACTTAGGGACCTTACATAATGCCGGGAATTGATCTGTGATGAACACAAAGCATTGCCTCCCCGTATTCCATCTCAAATAACCCCCTCTGAAAGGTTTTCTGTCTTGGTCACCCCATACCTCATCACCCCATATTTCAATAAATGCCCTTTCTTTATTCTATGTGTAGGTGATGAGGTCGAAGCAAGATTTAGTTCGGTACCCCAGGTCTAAGGTGAAGGAATCAGCCGACAAGGAAACTGAGGTTATGGTTTTTGTTTGCTAGTTTGTAATTAGGGGCCACACCCGGCAATGTTTTGGGGTGATCCCTGGCTTTTCTTTCCTTAAATACTCCTGTAGGTGCTCAGGGAACTATATGGGGTGCCTGAGATAGAACCCGGTTTAAGTGCTGCAAGGGGAGCCGCTGTTCTACCCAGTTTTCTCCTGCTCTATTGCCTGAAGCTTGATCCTTAATCGCTGAAGCAAAAGCCAGCACTGGAAATCTTCCCTGTAGACCCAGGATGTGCCTCAACCCCTCCGTCACCACAAGACAGTGCTATGGAGCATGTTCGTCCCTGCCCAGGGTCCTTTCTCTCAGTCCCTGGTCCTATCTCCTTCCAGAACCTGTTAAAGCTCCTCGGACACTCTGAGTTTTCTGCAGAGAGATCCCCAATTCTCGCTCACCTCTGCAGCCCCCCACACTGCCACACCAGTGCTCTGCTTTGTTTAGGAGTGGCCACAGCACAGGAGTGGGGATGCAAAGCTTTCGCTAGTGTGGGGGATCAACCCCGGTTGGCCAAGTCAAGGCAAGAGCCTTCCAACAGTTCTGTCTTCTTTTCTCTACCGTTTTATTTTAAAGATTTATCATCACGGTAATCCTCACACCCCTTTCCCATACGTAGATTATTTTTTTTTGCTTTATTCATGATACTTAATTACAGCACATTATAATTTGGTTTAATTTACTACAATTGGATTACAACATGAAAAGAACATTTCAAAAAACATAAACCTGAGGGCTGGAGCAATCCCCAACAATCTCCAACCTGTGGTGTCCGTGTGCCCTGGTGCACTTGGGACTGACAGGCATTCCCAGGTGATGGAGAGAAGAACAGGTTGCAGACTGTTCACCAGAAAACAAACTTTATTGAAAAATAAACAGGGCTAATCTGGAGAAAGAGGAACTGCTAAAGAGTGGGGAATGGGGATAGAATGGGAAAAAATGCAGGGGACGAGCAAAGGAGGAGTTGAACACAAGCTGGAATTTAATACACATGGAAAATTGTGAGTGTCCTTGGGGAGTGTGAGACACGGATGCACTACAATGGGAGGCAAGTAACTCAAATAACATAATCGTCAGCAAGGCAGAAAAGTAGACTCATCATAAAGCCCAACTGCTTGTAATAGAGGGGCAATAATTACACACAGCAATTACAAAATATGACGGGAGAGTGCCCCTTCTGGGAATGTCCTATGCTATCTCTGCAGCAGTACATCTGAAGCCCTCCCACCTCCACGGGAAGCCCCAGATATTTCTTCAACAGGGTGGTACCCTCAGATGACTCGGAAACAGTGCCTACGTGAACCCAACACATGACAATACACTTGCCTTGCACCAGCTGACCAGAGTTTAATCCCCAGCACCACATATTGGTCACGAGAAACTGCCAGGAGTAATTCCTCAGTGTAGAGCCAGAAGACAACCCTGACAATCACTGGCTGTGACCCAAATAGCAACAAAAACTATAAACCTTATCAAAATAGAGTCATTAAAAGGCTCTTATAGATGTAGAGTGGACATGGCTATCGAAGAGATTTGAGTAGAAGTCATGGATAATCTTTTCCATTGCCGTTCTGAAGGATGTGATAGATACATCAGGACATCAGAGGGCTGTCATCTTGGTCTTGTAGTTGGCGAAGGACAGGCGGGTGTTACGAATGCTTTTCCCGGTTTCTGCCGCATCTACCAGCACTTCTGCTCTTCTCTCTTTGAGGTCTTCCTTGATCGCGTCTCTGCACTGCTTTGTGAGCTCGGACATTAGCTTGCGGTTGCCTGAGGCATGCGCCAAACCATGTTGGCGAATAAGCTCAAGAGTTTTCAAAGACAGGCGGTTTTTTTGTGGCTATCTCTCTCTTGGCGTTCCTCGCACAATCATGGAGGTGCTGAACCAGTCGATCATATTCCTCGTCAATGTTGTCAACAATGGCATCTTCCCATGTTGCCGCAATTGTTCCAAAGAGCTCCCAGTTGTTGGTCGTTCTGGGAGTTCTCTTTTTAAACTTTGCAGCCCTTTCTCCCCGCTCTGTGAAGTAGAATTTTTCACGAAGGAGAAGGTGGTCCGATCCTGTTCGAAATTTTGGGACAAAAGCGACATCAGTCAGGCAAAACCGTCGATATGTCATTCCCAATGTTCTCCCTTCTGAAATACGGCATGCCATTTCGTCAGTAAAGAAACGAAGAGCGCCCGGCCCAGACAAGGTGAGACCTGAACACCTGAAGAACCTGCCGTCAGTACTCATCAATACGCTGGCTTGGCTCTTCACACGCTACCTGTCTGAATGCAAGGTTCAATTCCAATGGAAAACCAGCAGGACTGTACTACTGTTCAAGAAGGGAGATATCCATGACATTGGCAACTATCGCCCGATCTGCCTATTGTCTGTCATCTACAAGTTGTTAACTCGAGTCATCTAAATTGGATTAGCAGAACACTAGATGAAGGAAAACCATGCAAGCAAGCTGGGTTCCGCAAAGGATTCAGCACCATCGACCATATCCACATGATAACCAAGCTCATTGAGGTTTCTCGGGAGTTCAAGATGCCGCTCTGGCTAATGTTCATTGATTTAAAGAAAGCCTTTGATTCTGTTGAGAAGAAAGCGGTCATTGAAGCCCTAGCCAATCAGGGCATTCAAGCCCAATACATCAAGATCCTCCGTGAACTGTATTACAGATGCACTACCAGTATCTCACCATTCTACAAAGAAATAATCATTGGTGTCAAGAGAGCGGTTCAGCAGGGTGATACCATTTCACTGAAACTCTTCAGTGCCACCCTCAAGAACATCATGCAACGACTGGAATGGGAAGGAATGGGAGTGAAGATAGATGGTCGGCAACTACACCACCTCCGCTTTGCTGATGACATTGTTTTAATAACACTAAACATCAACCAAGCGGCACAAATGCTGGCCGACTTCGACCGTGAGTGTGGAAAAGTCGGACTACAGCTGAATCTTATGAAGACAATATTTATGAGAAACAGCCTCATTCCTGATGCCCCATTCACTCTCATCGGAACGACCATCTCCAAATGCAACAGTTATGTGTACCTAGGTCGAGAAGTCAACACGACAAATGACCTGGCACCCGAGCTGCGCAGGAGGAAGAGAGCGGCTTAGAATGCCTTCAAGAGTGTCGAAGAAATACCTAAGAGGACAAAGAACCTCCAACTTCTGGCACATCTCTTTGATTCCACTGTTCTTCCTGCATTAACATATGCCTCAGAGACCTGGGCCCTATGTAAACAGGATGAGAACGCTATTCAGGTCTCTCAAAGAGGAATTGAAAGAGCTATGCTTGGAATATCACATTTCACTCAAATGAGAGAAAGAATCCGGAGTTCCAATATCCGTCGACGATCAAAATCAGGAATGCTGTCTCATTTGCCAAGTTGTCAAAAATCAGATGGGCTGGTCATGTAATGAGATTTAAAGACGACTGCTGGACTAGAGCTGTTACCGACTGGATTCCACAGGATGCAAAAGTCCGCATGGCCGACCACCTACCAGATGGTCAGACTTCTTCATCAAGATTATGAATGATCGTTTGAGGCTCTTTATGTTCCTAGAGCGAACAGATGGCATTGGGCTACACTAGCACGTGACGGGGACAAATGGCGACGTTACTGGCACCCTCTCGAACATATCAACGACTAACGGGAAGTCAAGTGATCAAGTGATAGATGTAGAATTTGAGAGATTCACTTTTCATGCTCATCAAATACTTATAAATATACACAATAATTTATAACATATAGAAATAAGTAAGCAGGACTGAAAAGATACTACAGCTGGTTCAATATCCGGCATTCCATCTTGTATCCCAGCCAAAAGGTAGTAATTCCTGAATGCAGAGTTAGGCGGAAACATTAATCATCACTAATTTTGACTGAAAAAGTAAATATACATATACATGTATATATTTATATATATGGTTTAGAGATATCATGAATATTCAGGCTGACATTTTTTTCATTTTTTATCATTTTATTTATTGGATCACCATGAGAGCAGTTACAAAGCTTTTGGGTCTAAGTCTTGGTCGTACAATGATACATCCATACCTTCACCAGTGCCCATTCTCCACCCCCAACAACCCAAGTATACCACCATCCCATGCCCTCCCCCTACCTGTGGGGCAGATGATTTCCACATTACTCTCTCTCTCTCTATTTTGATCACATTCAATATTTTGACACCAGACCCACCATTATTATTTGAGATTTTACCCCAACACTCAGATCGGCTGAAAAGGCAACAGTAGACAATTTGTTTTATATTGCTGGTTATGAATAACATATGATGTCTCATGGCTACAGTAGTGGTTGTGCGATTTTGAAATTCCCAAATTTTAACACTTAAATCTGGAGGGATTTCTGCAAAAACCTGCTGGGTTCCGAGATTTACTCCTGAGTCTCTGGGATCATGGCCATTAAGCAGCTTGATCAGGAGCCAGAAAGACCGTTCGTGGGTGATGACTTGTGGTCTCGTTGGGGTGGGGAGGACAGGACCGGCTCCACCCCCATCCCGTGAGGCCCAAAATGTCTCATCACTGAAGGCCCAAACCTGACTGTCCAATGGCCTCTGGAGGATGATGGCTATCGAGCCACGAGGGGGAAGCAGGTGGAGGGACGACACCCTTTCCTCCTTGGGGTGACCCAGCGACAGTAACCTACTGCAGGGTCCTGACACATTTCTGCCAAAAGCCGCTGGGTTTCGAGACTTGTTTCTGAGTCTCTGGGATCTTGGCCATTAAGCAGCTTGATCAGGAGCCAGAGAGGCTGTTTGTGGGCGATGACTTAGGATCTTGTTGGGACCGGGAGGACAGGACAGGCTCCACCCCTATCCCGTGAGGCCCAACAAGTTTTGCTACTGTGAGCCCAAGCCTGACTGTCCAATGGCTTCTGGAGGATGACAGCCACCAAGCCGCCAAGGGGGAGCAGGTGGAGTGACAACATCTTTTTCCTCCTTGGGTGGCCCGGCGACAGTAACCTACTGTGGGGTCTGGATGCATTTCTGCCAAAAGCCAGGGAAGCTATTCGTGGGCAATGACTTGGGGTCTCGTTGGGACGGGGAGGACAGGACCGGCTCCACCTCCATCCCGTGAGGCCCTGCGTCTCGTCACTGCAGGCCCAAACCTGACTGTCCAGTAGCCTCTGGAGGATGGTGGCCACTGGGCCGCCAGGGGGAACAGGCCAAGGCACGAAACCTATTCCCACTTGGGTTGGCCCAGCACCGGTAACCTACTGCAAGGACGGGATGCATTTCTGCCAAAAGCCGCTGGGTTTCGAGATTTGTTTCTGAGTCTCTGGGATCATGGCCATTAAGCAGTTCAATCAGGAACCAGAGAGGGCAAGCCTTCAATTATATAGCTGAGCCAAAAGTGGTTTGTTGGTGTGTTTCCCACATACCTAACTTTTGGCCGTTTACTTTCTTGGTAAACTTTGCCCCAAGTTTTTTGGGGGTCCAAAGGCACAGCAACAATTTTGGGGTATCTGGAAGTCTGAAGGCGCCATCAGGCTGCTGATGCACTCGCCTCACAGGTACAGGTGGACCTGCTGGCAGGACCATACTGCCTAGGCTGATTTTTTTAATCCTTAAGAATTATCATAGGAATATGATGCCATTAAAGCCCCAAGAAATGCCGGATAAAGAGCTCAGGGCACAGAACCCAAAAGGATCCACAGAGATGTTCATGTACAAAGCAAATTCGACTTTGTCTTCAGTAGCAAGTAATGATACTAAAATGCCTTTTTCAGCAATGTGATGGAACCAAAAGATTTTGTGTCAAGTGAAGACAAAGCATTTCAATGGTTGCTATTAATTTAGTCGTGATGAGAAAACACTTGGCCTCAGTTGATCAAGAATGTAGAACAGCACCATGCTGACATTCTTGCACTCAGCTTCTCCACTGCATGTCTGCTGACCATGCACACTGCTCCAGCAGAGAAACAGACATGAAACCTTAGTGTGCAGAGAGAGCTTGTGACACATTGGGAGGTAGTGTGATAACAAAATCATCTGTATGGGCTGGAGAAAAGTTGGACTTCAGGAAAAAAGTAAGCTTTCATTGAGAAGTGGAATGCATGACCAGAAACTGATATGTACACTGTTCACAATAGCCAGAAGCTGGAAACAACCCCAAAACAAACAACTGGTTACAGAAACTTTGTACATCTACACAATGGAATACTATGCAGCTGCTAGGAAAGATAAAATCATGACATTTCCTTATAAGTGGATGGTCATGGACAATTCATGGACAGTATCATGCTAAGTGGAATGAGTCAGAAAGAGAGGTACAGATGTAGAATGACTGCATTTCTTTGTGGAATACAAAATAACATATTATGAGACTGACACCCAAGGACAGTAGAGATAAGGGTCAGGAATATTGCTCCAATGTTGGAAGCCTTCCATATGAGCTGGAGGAGAATTTGCTGGGATAGAGTGCAGATCCCTGAGTTGATGATGGTTGGAGGGAGCACTCAGGATGAGACATGTGTGCTGAAAGGTGATAAAGGACCAAACGTGATAGTCCCTCAGTATCTATATTGCAAAATCATAATGTCCAAAAGTAGAGAAAGAGTATGGTGAAAATTGCCACAGAAGCAGTGGGAGGAGTGGGTGGGTGCAGATACTGGGGACATTGGTGGTGGAAATTGTTCACTGTTGGAAGGACGGGAGTTCTATCATTGTGGGACTGAAATTCAAACATGAAAGTTTTGTGAGTGTATCTCATGGTGATTCAATAAAAATAATTTTCATTTATAATCTTTATTTTATTAACTAGGAGGAGATTTGGTTATTCCCACAAAAAATCGTGAGAGAAAAGTGATTCCTCTCCAAAAGGCTGTCAGAGCTATTTGATCAGAGCAATGAGAACTTTTGATTTACCTGTGAATACCCAAATATCCCCAAGTTTGTTTCGTGTTCTGCTCCTGCAGAACTCTGAGGACTCAGTCTGATGAAATGGGAAAGTTTCTGAAGTGAACACCTGAGGGAGACTCTCATTAAAAACTTTTGTAAATTGATCCTTTTGAAACTCAGACAGTAATTTGTGAGTCCATGGGCACATCAAAAAGTTTCCTGAGCATAAAGTGACAAGGTCTCTGGGGGCCAAGTCACTGGTGTGTTTTTATAGCCCTGGACTAACACACAGGCATTCACCCGCAGCCTGGCAGAAAATCCCGTCAACTTCGCCAGCTTCAGACTCAGTAAGTATCTCCTGTCTCTGCTCCTGCTTGAAGGAAGAGACAGGGATTTTTCTTTAGGAAATTTCCTTTCCCTGGGACTGAGAGTTAGAGCAGGGGATATAGTTTGCCTTACACATGGCTGACCCGGGTTCTAAAATTCCCAACTTTCCATAGGCTCCCTCTACCACTGACAGGACTATTTCCTGAATGCAGAGCCAGGAGTAACCAGTGCATCACAAGGTATCACCCAAAATGACAAAAAAGGGAAAGAATGAATTTATTTTTCTGATTCTGTTTTTGTGCAACACACTTTATAATGCTAAACTCACCTGAGTTCCTACACTCATGATATTCAGGGGTTGATTTCATCTTTGTTTTGTTTTATGCTTTGAACATCACAAAGTGACGCTGAGGGGTTACTCATGCCACTGCAAGCAGGAATCACTCCTGGTGGTGCATGGGGGACCATCTGGGATGGTAACTTCTCAGCTGTGTGCAAGACAAGCAGGAATTACTGTGGTCGTGCTCAGGGGATACTGGGAATGGAATCCTGGTTGGCTGTGTGAAAGGCAAGGCCCTACCCACTGTACTATCACTCTAGCCCCATCAATTTATGATTTTTTTCTCTGAAGTTTCAACTATATACTTTGTTATAATTTTTATTCTACTATACTTTCTCTTTTATTTCACTTTGGTTGTTTGGGGGCCACGCTAACGGTGCTCAGGACTTACTCCTGGTTCTGTGTTCAGGGATCACTCATGGTGGGTTCCAGAGACCCTACACAATGCCAGGGATCAATCCCAAACCCACCACAAGCAAGGCAAGCATCCTCTGCACTAGACTATCACTTTGGCCCCTTTTATTGTTCTTAATCTGCATTTAAACTTTAAATTTTGTTTTCTGAGTTCACTTTTCTTTTGTTTTCCTCCCCCAACCTATGCATTTCTCATTGATTTTTTTTTGTTTTGGGTCACAACGATGATGCACAGATGTTACTCTGGTTCATGCAATCAGGAATCACTTCTGGTGTTGCTCAGGGACCATATGGGATGGTGGTAATCAAACCCGGGTCAGTCTCGTGCAAGGCAAACGCCCTACCCTCTGTGCTATCGCTCCAGCCCCTCTCTTTGATTTTTAACTTTTCTCCCAAATGCCCTTTTTACATGTATTTTTCTTAGAGCCTATGATCTAATAACCAAAGTATTAGAACTATTGGGGGCAACAGTGTAGCAGGGAGGGCTCTTGCCGTGAATGCAGCTGATTCAGGTTCGATCCCCGATAGCTCACAGGATCCCTGAGGCAACCAGGAGTGATCCCTGATTGCAGAGACAGGAGTAAGCCCTTAGTACTGCTGAGTTTTGTCCAAAAAATGAAAAAAAAGAAAATTAGAACTATCTTATCTAGTTCAGCTTAATTATATGATTTTAGGGTTGTTTGGGGATTTGTTTTATAATTTTTAGCATTTTTTATGTAGGAGTACTGCTATTTATTTAGCCACTGTTTAGGCTGATTGAATTGTGCATGAACTCCACTGTTTTATAAATTTTAGAGTTTTTAATTTTGGTAAGAATTTTCTACCGCAATACCAGATGTTCTGATTCATAAGTATTTTATGTCTTCAAATGTCTTTTTCTGTCATCCAAAAATATCTTTCTACCATTTAAAATGCTTTGACCCAGAATTTCTTGGACCATTTAGAATTATTTTATATGAGTAAGGCTGTTGAAAATCCTTTAACTTTGCAACTGCTTTATGACTTCTGTCATCAGAATGATAGTTTTCTTCGGAGGTTTAAATTATTAACCAATGTAATTTTTTTTTTGCTTTTTGGGTCACACCCAGCTATGCTCAGGGATTATTCCTGGCTCTGCACTCAGGAATTACTCCTGGAGGTGCTTGGGGGACCATATGGGATGCCGGAGATCGAACTCATGTCGGCCGCATACAAGGCAAACGCCTTACCCACTGTGCTATCGCTCCGGCCCCTCAATTATTAACCAATGTAGATCATTCATTAACATTGAATTAAGACATCTAACAATTTATAATTTCCAACATTTATCTTCTTTATTGCTTTATCATACTATTGAAGATAAAATGGAATAAAGTGGGCTTATGATAGTTGATATGTTCACACGTATGACCTAAAATTGTGAGTTTGGCACCTTCTATATTTTGTTATAATATCTTGAATCAATTATTTCTCCCTTATTTATAATATTTTTGTAATACAAGATTTTTTTTTGTTTCTCTGTGGGCCCATACTGGGTGATGCTCAAAGTTTATCTCCAGCTTTGAGTTCAGGAATTACTCAGGGTGGGGTCCGGGACCGTAAGGGATGCCAAGAATCAAACCCTATCAGCTGTGTGCCAGGCAAGTGCCATCCCTCTGTGTTATCACTCTAGCCTTTTATGAGGTGTTTGGTCTGTTGGCTGGATTTTCTTTCTGGATCACACCCGGCAATGTTCAGAGGCTACTCTTGCTCTGCACTCAGAAATTATTCTTGGGAGTGCTGTGGGGACTATATGAAATTCCTGGATCAAACGGGTTGACCACTTGCAAGGTAAATGCCCTCCCCGCTGTACTCTCACTCCAGCCCCATGTATGAGATGTTTCAAGGATAGAGCTGCCTGTCTCATTTGTCATTTGGTAATCTGACCTATTTTGCCAAATCTTAAGTTAATATGTTCCTATGATTCCTAATGTGATGATATTTTAGCATGTTTGTGAATTCCCTTAAGGCTTACACTATTTGCCTTATGTTCTTTTTGCTTTTAGGCCACCCTGCTGTGCTCACTTACTCCTGGATCTGTGCTCAGGGATCACTCCTCTGGGGCTCAGGGGATATGCAGTACCAGAGATCGAACCCAAGACAGCTGTGTACAAGGCAAGTGTCCTCCCTGCTGTGCTATTGCTCAGGAAGGAGAAAGACTCACACATACAACAGGTTTGTGTGTGTGCATGTGTGTTTTTAATTGAATCACTGTTAGATAAAGTTACAAGCTTTCTTGATGGAATTACAGTCATTCAATACACCCATTCCTCAACCAGTGTGCGAATCCCACTGCTAATATCCCGAGTCTTTTGCCTCTGTCTCTGTCTCTGCCTCTGTCTCACTCTGTCTCTCTCGCCTTTTGAGCATTATGATTTGCAACACACATACTGATAGTTCATCATGTTTGGCCCTTTACCCACATTCAGCACACATCTCCCATCCAGTGCAATCTGTTCCAACCATCATTGTCATAATTGTTCCTTCTCTATCCCAATTGCCTTCTCCAGCCCTGAGAAAGGCTTCTAACCATGGACCAATCCTTCTGGCCCTTGTTTCTACTGTCGGTGGTTGTTAGCCCTACACTGTGTGGTGTTTTTTTTTTTAATCTCACAAATGAGTGCAATCATTCTATGTGTGTCCCTTTCCCTCTGACTCTTCACTCTGCATGATACTCTCCATGTCCATACTTTTATAAGCAAATTTCATAGCATCCTTTTTTCTAATGCTGTATGGTATGCGGGCCATTTCAGGCTCATGACCCTGCTCCAGCCCAAATGCTGGCCTCACACAAAGGGAAAATGGGACCCACAGAAATGGCCTTGGATTTCCTCCCCTGGGTTATTTCTTTTTCTTAGGCACCACACCAGGCAAAGCTCAGAAATCACTCCCAGCAGAGCTTGGGCACAATATGGGTTTCTGGGAACGAACCCACGTTGCCCACTTGCAAGGCAAATGCTCTACCCCAAGAAAGAGTTCTTGAGAACCTGTGACTCATGGTAGAGAAGTAGATGAAGATAATATCCAGGAAAAATACTGAGACCTTCACTGAAACAAATCTACCTATGAATTCATGGAAACTCCAAGAGACCCGGGTAGGAATAGTGAGATGTGGGAAATTCACTGCCTAAAGGAACTCCATGATTGGGATAGCACCCTAAGAAAAACAAGTTTAGACCAAAGGGAAGCAGACAGACATGTCCAGACCATAATAGATTAGCAAACTGTCACTGAATCAATCTATCCTTTAAAGATGCTGCTGATTGTCAGTTAGCAATATCTGGGTCTCTGTCTTCATGCATCCCTTAATTGTGCCGTGTTTACTCACAGTCATGAACATGTCTGTCAAATTCAATGGTGGCTCACATAAGGGGAACCAGGATGCTGGAGCGATATGGGTGAAAAAATGGCCTGTCTGCGTGATCCCTGTTTGGGTGACCCTAAAACTTGGATAGTCATGACTTTTTTGTCACATTATCTGTGACCAGATTTTCAGAAGAGATTTTCAGAAGAGAAATCTAAAGAATCAGATAGTCCTGTGATACTCTACGACAGTATCGGGAGAGAGAACAGAATGATGTGATGTAAAATGGTGATCCAATAATATGATAGAAACGATTGAATGAGGGTCGGAGTGATAATATATATGGGAGGGCATTTGCCTTGCTCATGGCACACCTGGATTCGATCCCCAGAACCCCATATAGTCCCCATATAGAACCTCCTGGAGCAATTCCTGAGTGCAGAGCCAGAAGTCACCCCTGAACATCACCATGACTGAAAAACTCAAAGACAAAAAAATGACTTAAATGATTTTAAGTTTCTGGAACATATTCCAAATTACAGAAATGCATTAAAGTTGTCAAGTTAAAAATAATCAATTTAAGTCTCATATTACTAAAATATAACCTCTCTGTTATAAAATATATAATCGGTTCAAAATGTTCAACAAGATACTCAATTTACCTCTTTGAAAATAGTCAACTGAAATAATCCAAGAAAAATGAAAAACATAGTTGGGTAGAGACAGTAGAGCAGGGAGGGCGCTTGTTTTACACTAGCTGATCCCCGGCATCCCATTAGGTCTCTCAAGAACCACCAAGAATAATTCCTGAGTGGGGGCTGGAGCAAGAGCATAGCAGGTAGGGCGTTTGCCTTGCACGCGGCCAATCCGGGTTCGAGCCCCAGCATCCCATATGGTCCCTTAAGCACCGCCGGGGATAATTCCTGAGTGCAGAGCCAGGAGTAACCTCTGTGCATTGCTGAGTGTGACCCAAAAGGCAAAAAAAGAGAATCATTCCTAAGTGCAGAGCCAGGAGTAAACCCTGAGCATCGCTGCATGTGACACAAAAATCAAAACCGAAAAATATGGTATCAATAAATCCTGCTAGGTCATATTGATAATCCTCTAAAAATTTTTTGGACTAATTCTTCATTTTCTGAAAAATGACAGTGCTTTTGCAGAGTCTATTTATGTAATGTGTAAGTCACATTCACACCAGCATGTCATGACATTTCTCTCAGGTTCACCAACAAATCTGTTATTTATACTTGGTGCAGGTCTTTATCCAATGAACCAGGAAGCGATGGACACAATAGTTCTGCAAGATGTGATTTGGGGAATATTATTTTTCTTCCAATTCATATTTGGATTTACTGGAAATTCGCTGCTGCTCATGATACACATGAACACCTTTCTGCAAAGAGCAAAGCCAATAGATTGGATATTTACCCACTTAACTTTAGCCAACATGATGACAGTTTTATTTGCCGGAATTCCAGAATTAATATTTTTCTTTGGAATAAGAAATTTTCTGCATGACACTGGTTGTAAGGCAGTTTTGTTCTTGAACAGAGTGGGCCGGGGTCTTTCCCTCTGTACCACATCTTTCCTCAGTGTGTTCCAAGCCATCGTGATCACCAACAACCATGCTCAGTGGGCGTGGTTCAAATCAAACATCCACACATGCATTTCTTCTGCCTTCCTCTTCTTCTGGATACTCAACATGCTCATCTATAGCCAGGTCATCATTGCAGTGAAAGCCCCATTCAACACTACTGGAATTAGACTAGTTTATAACCAAAAATACTGTATGGCACATGACTCAGAGACTCTGGTGGTGTCTGGATTTCTGGGAGTAATGGTTTTAAGAGATTTCCTGTGTGTGTCCCTCATGATCTGGACCAGCGTGCACATGGTAAAGTTCCTCTACAACCATCGCAAGAATGTCCAGCACATCCTTAGGCACAGTCTCTGCCCACAGTCTTCTCTTGAGATCAAGGCCACCCACACCATCTTGGTCCAAGTGAGCTGTTTTGTCTTTTTTTACTGGTTAAGCTGCTGCCTTAACATTTATATAACATACAATCGTGAGGTTCAAGGGTTAGGAAACATCACTGTTTTTGTTTCTTCCTGCTATCCAGCGATCTGTCCTTTCTTGCTGATAAGAAGCCACAGAGGCCCCTTTCTGAACTGCACATTTTTAAAGATAAGGAAAGCTCCACAAACTACTGCCTTCAGAGACTTGAATACTCTCACACCATCTCTGACACAAAGTGCTCAGACACAAAGTGCTCAGGACAGGACATGTTAAGTGCTGTGGGGCTAGAGAGATAGGCTAGGGCACTTGTGTAGGGCACTTGCCTTGCACATGATCTGCAGCTTGCTAGGAGTGATTTCTGAGTACAGAGCCAGGAGTGAGCCATGAGCGTCACCAGATGTGACCAGGATGGAAAAGGAAAGTGGAAAGCTGAGACTAAGTGATGTAAAATGAAAGAAAATAACATCTTAAATGGACATGTCTCCACCTCCACAGCTTACTGTACATACTTGATAAATGAACAGCGAGATGGAATAAAAAACATCATGGAAAGACTCACCTACAGGGGATGCACATCTGGCTGTGCCTTCCAACCAGGTTGGCTGCGTGCCAAACAAGCACATTACCTTCTATACTATCACTCTATGCTCCCCTTTATTTCATTTACATAATAATTTTAAATATTCATCCCTGAGAATATTGAAGTGGCTCTGTGGAACTGATTTATGTAATGTGACACATTCCTCAGATAATAAAGAGACCAAACCTAGATCTCCCATGTGTAGGGCAAGTGTTGTAACCCACTGTGTTTCTCTCCAAATACATAGACCCATAGCCAAACCGAACTGCTCATAGTAGAGGGGCAATGATTACTCAAAGCATTGACAAATTATGGGGGGACAGCGCCCCTTCTGGAACTACCAAAAAGCCTTTTTCCTTTGTTTTTGATAGAGCCTATGATCTAATGACCAAAGTCTTAGAACTATTGGGGGCGGCAGCCACAGTGCAGTGGGGAGGGCTCTTGCCATGCATGAAGCTGATGCAGGTTCCATCCCCGACAACCCATAGGGTCCCTGAGACTGCCAGGAGTGATCCCTGAGTGCAGTGCCAGGAGTAAGCCCTGAGAATTGCTGAGTATGGTCCAAAAATAAACAAAAGAAAACTAGAACTATCTTATATAGTTCAGCTTAATTAAAATATTTTAGTGTTGTTTGGGAATTTGTTTTATAAATTTTAGAGTCTTTAATGTTGGTAAGAATTTTTTATCACAATACCAGATGTTCTGATTCATAGACATTTTATGTCTTCAAATGTCTTTTTCTGTCATCCAAAAATGGGGCTGGAGCGATACCACAGCGGGTAGGGCATTTGCATTGCACGCAGCCGACCCTGGTTCCATTCCCAGTATCCCATATGGTGCCCTGAGCACACAGGAGTAATTCATGAGTGCAGAGCCAGGAGTAACCCCTGTGCATTGCCGGGTGTAACCCAAAAAGCAAAAAACCAAACCAACAATAACAACAAAAAAAAACCCAAAATATCTTTCTACCATTTTAAATGTTTTTACCAAGAATGTCTTGGACCAATTAGAATTATTTTATATGAGTAAGACTGTTGAAAAACCCTTTTTTGTTAGTACCCATTGAACTTTATTTATTTTTTACTAATAGTATTTTTAAAATTTTTATTAGTGAAACACCATGAGGTACAGTTGTAGACTTACAAATTTTTGTGCTTGGGTTTCAGTTATAAAATGATCAAGTACCCATCGCTCAACCAGTGCCCCTTCTCCACCACCACTTATCCCAGTATCCCTCCCACCTTCCATCCCCCCTGTTGAAAATCCTTTAACACTGCAACTCTTTTATGACTTGTGTTATCATAGCTTTTTTTGAGGTTTCATTATTAACCAATGTAGATCGAGACATCTAACTGTTTATAATTTTCAACGTTTATCTTCTTTCTTGCTTTATCATACTATTGAAGATACAATGGAATAAAGTGGGCTTATGATAGTTGATATGTTTATACTTATGTTCATACTCAGGGATTACTCCTTCTGGGGCTCAGGGGATATGTGGTACCAGGGATTGGACCCAGGACAGCTGTGTGCAAGGCAAGTATCCTCCCGCTGTGCTATTGCTCCAGGACTTTTCCTGTACTATTTTGAAAACATTGTTAATTACTTACATGCATATTTTGTACTTCATTTAATAGTTGACTGAATTAAATTCTTCTTTAAATAATCCTGTGCTCGTTTCTCTCAGGACTATCCCTACTTTGGAAATGTTGTGCAACCTTTGCTTCTATCTAGCTGAAAAATTACATCAACCCAAAGGGAAAATGAGTTTATTCCTATTCCTAATGACAATTTTTTTTCTTTGCCACACATGGTGATGCTCAGGAGCTTCTCCTGGTGCTGCACTCAGGGTTTACTCCTTGCAGTGCCCAGGGTTCCATATGGGATGCGGAGCTTGTACCCAAGCTGGCCTCGTGCAAAGCAAATGTCTCGCTGCTGTACTATGGCTTCAATCCAGATAACAAATATCTATATTGTGAGCATAATAACAATGTGTGAGGAAGGCCAAAACCAGAGTGAGAAGTGACAAAAAATGAATGTCGGAGGGTTTAGGGGGATGGGTACCGAAAATGAGTTTCCTTAGCATTGCACCACCAAAAGGGAGCTGGGGCTGGGTTAGGCAGTGCCACCGCGAGTCAGAATCTATGGAGGAAAGACATTGGTTGAGGTTCAATGAACTTGTCTGCAGGGAAAGGGACAGAGGTTGTGAGTGGATGAGTAGTATTTCAAAATGAGTGACTGAAAATTATAAAAAAAAAAAATGAGTGACTGAGAATGAACTGGAAGTAGGCTTGGGATCAAAGGGAACATTCCAGTCCTCGGGGGTGTATTTAAGGGGCAGGACGGAGAGAAACTCACACATTCAAGAAGTGCGTGTGTGTATGTGTGTGTTTTAATTGAATCACTGTGAGATATAGTTACAAGTACCTTGGCACTGCGTCAAGGCTCACTCCTGGCAGTGCTTGGGGGACCCTATAAGATGCTGGGGATCAAACCCAGGTTAATGGTGTGTAGGTCAGCGCCCTCCCCTCTGTGCCATCACACTGGCCCCTGGATTCTGAGACAAGCCGTTCTACCCGAATAGCCGAGTTTGGGTCCCGGGCCTGGTCTACTTGGGAAAAACAGGTTATCTCTCTGTCTCTGTCTCTGTGTCTCTGTCTGTTTCTCTCTCTGTGTCTCTGTCTCTGTGTCTCTGTCTGTTTCTCTCTCTCTGTCTCTGTCTCTGTGTCTCTGTCTGTTTCTCTCTCTCTCTCTCTCTTTCTCTCTCTCTTTCTCCTTCCTCAGAGCGTTCAAATAAACCCTGTTCTTATTTTAAAAGAACAAGGGTATGTGAGGCCGGAGGGCCAGAGAGATAGTTCAGTGGGGAGGTGCTTGCCTTGCATGCAGCTGGTCCAGGTTTGATCCCCGGTAGCAGGTAGGGTCCCGCAGATCCACCCGGAGTCACTCCTGAGTACTGCCAGCTATGGCTTGCAAACAAAATTAATAATAATAATTGTTTGTCTTCGGGTCACACATAGCAATGCTCAGGGATCACTCCTGGCAGGGCTCTGGGAACTCTCTGAGATACCAGGGATGGAACTCGGGTTGGCTGTGTGTGAAGCAGGAGTCTCCAGTATTATCTAGTCACCCCGAGGGCAAGAGGGGAATGGTGGGTGGTGACAAGCTGGGAGAAGTGGCCCCAAGGGAGCTTGGTTACATTGTCATCGTTGGGAGTACTCGGCTTCACTGGGGACATCTGGGAGACACTGTGAGGCAGGCAGTACTTGAAAATTGCCCCACAGAGGCTGAGGGGGAGCCAAGAACCAGGGGCATTTGTCCACCAGCTCCATCTGTCCATCATTGCTCGACTGAACAGTGGGTGCTTGATTAAGCCTTCCCTGAATCCCACAAACACTCTGGGAGACCCTGATGCCTCAAGTTTCCAGCCTGGGACGACAAGGCCACAAGGGTCAGGGCAGGGACAGGGGAGGTAGCTTAGAAGATGGGGTGCATGCCTTGCACATGCAAAGACCAAGTTTTGATCCAATGTCACCACATGTTCCCCACACACAGGTATAGCCTTGGTGGCCCTCAGCATCTCAAGGCCCGAGCAACCAGCTCCCACCAGGAGGGGCCCCCAACCCCCTGAGCACTGCTTAGGAAGTTGAGCCCCCCAAAAATTATGCCGGTGGCAAGCACCCAGATGCTGTGTTCCACCGACCCCCTTTGTCCCCCAGGTGAATTGGCGGCTGCCGGCTTCGGACAGCCTTGTCAGAAGTTTGGCTCCCAGTTGGGGTCCATCTACTTTAGCAGCTGAGAGTCTCGGGGGTTGTGGAGGGGGGACAGACAGCACGCACCCACGGGGGCACTAATGGTACTGAGGCCTCAAGCTGCCCTATTTATCGTCTCCTGCAACTGCTCACGGTCAGACAAGAGGAATCTCCTTCCTTCTTCAGGATCCGGGGGGAACCCCAAACTTCTCCCCTCTGCTCTTGGGGGACACAGTGAAAGTTTAGCTGGAGTTTAGCACCCCTGCACTCCATTCGAAGGACTTCCAGCTTGGAGCTAATACAGTCCCCCAAAACCTGCCTCCCGCCCTGTTCCCCAAAACTCTGGTGATTCCGGAACTCCTTGTTGACCAATGGATTCCATCCTATCCGAGAGAGACTGCTCATTGGCTTCCCCTGACATTTGGGGGAGCAGGGCAGGCGTGGGGTCCCGAGTGTAGAAACCAAAGTTTGAATTCAGAAGGAATTGGCGGAGCTCTGAGCTCCCCCCCAGGCCCACCTCCATCGCTGCCCCACCCCTGCCTCCGACCCCCTCCTCGAATCATCGGGCCAGATTAGGAGGTGTGGACAGGGTCAGGGGGAGTGGGGGTGAGGGGGTGACCCGAACCCCAATGGTGCTGCCTTCATTCTCGAGGGATCCGTGTGCCAAGAAAAGGCTGCCTCTGGTGGATTTGACTCACTTGTATCCGCCGAGTGCTGGAAGGAATGAGAGAGTCCAGCATCTTTCGGCCCTGCCCATGCCCTGCTGGGCCTCAGGTCAGAGAATAAAGTGGTGAACTGTGTCTAGTTGTCTATGCTGCCTGGGTCTCACCCCACTGACCCTCTGCGTGGATAGACAACCAGTGGGCAGTGCTCCACAGCCAGCTGCCCAAGAGCGAATAGGGTGACACAGGAGAGGCTGCGCCTTCCCACAGTACGATGTCTCCAACCAACTTAGTTTAAAGGTCTCCAGAACCCACTCCCCACATCAAAGCACCCTACATTACTGAGGGTGCCATCTTCTGTCCTGAGTTTTGGGGTTCCTATACAAATTAAAAGTCCCATGTCTTCTGTTCTCCGTGGAGAAGGGTGACAAAGGCCAGATTCAACTCCAGCATTTTCAGATGCCTGAGGTGAAGGTAACAGCCATGAGAGGACCTGGGGGTGGGCTAAGTAGAATTTTAATTAACACAGGAATAATGAACCTAAGACTGGGAAATCTCCTTCCTGGAAATTATAAATAAAACATTTCTGCCAACTATTTTTTTCTTTGCTTTTGGGGTCACACTCAGCGATGCTCAGGGGTTTACTCCAGGCTCTGCACTCAGAAATTACTCCTGCGGTACTTGGGGGACCATAAGGGATGCTGTGGATTGGACCCGGTTGGCTCCATGCAAGGCAAACACCCTACCCGCTGTACTATAGCGCTGGCTCCAAGGATTCTTTTAGGGGGGTCTGCTTTGGTGTGGGCGCACAGGGTTCTGGGGACCATTAAGTACCTGGTCAGCTACAGGCAGGGTGAGATTATTTTGTTGTTGTTCTGTTCACTTTGACAAGAAAAGTTCTGAGCCCAATTTGCTCTGTCTGTGGCCCAGCTCTTCGGAAAGGTTTCCAGTTTTACTCAATCCCACGTGCCATCACCCCACATTCAGAGGGTGGACCAACCCTCTTCTACAAAGAAGAGGGGTCAGGGATACAACAAGATACAGCTCAGAATCCACCACGTTGGGGTGGGGGAATCCACCATCAAAAGACTGAGGCTGTTTTTGTTTTATTTGGTTTGTTCATGGTTTGGGGGCCACAAACCCAGCAATGTTCAGGGATTCTCCTAGCTCTAAACTCAGGAATCACTCTGGCATGATGGTGGGGCTGTATGGAGAGCAAATAAAGAACCAGGGCCCTGTGACTGCAAGCCAAGAGCACTAACCACTCTGCCTCCGCTACAGCGAACAATCGACTTGCTTGATCCTTAATCACCCTATACCTAACATCTAAGCTAAGAAAATGTCTGGAAATCTTAAGTGTGGGAAAGTCGGGCCGCGGCAGTTCCGTGAAACGCCAGGAGATGGCGCTGTGGGCGTTTCCTTCCCTCCCCAGGCCCGTTCTATAAGAATTTTCCACCCTTGGATTGGCTTCAGTTTTAAGAATGGGGTAATTAAGGACCAAGCAAGCCGCTTTCTTTCACTTGGGGAACTTGGGTTCGATTCCAGCCTTCATATCTTGGGAGGTACATAACTGAATCTCCTCCGGGGTCGAGTGGGTTGCTCCAGCGTTGTACCACGAGGTACAACCACGTGGTACACCAGGTTGTACCACGAGGGAATCAGAGGATTGGACCTGACGTGGAACGAGCAAGGCAAAGTTAATTTTCTTTTATTTTAGGGTCTTTTCACTCTGAGCTAGAAGCCTTCTGAAGCCACTTTAGTATGTCTAAATAGCTTTAGAAATATTTCCTATTATGGGCAACCAACACCCCATCACCCAATGTTCTGAGAGTGCCGAAACCCCTTCTACAAGGAAGAGGCAGCGTGGATACAGCAAGATACAGCTCAGAAAGCCCCATGTTGGGATGAGGGAATCCTGCAATAAGGGACTGAGGCTGTTTTGGTTTCATTTGGTTCGTTCATGGTTTGGGGGCCACAAACCAAGCAACACTCAGAGATTCTCCTGGCTCTGAACTCAGGAATCACTCTGGCATGATGGTGAGCCTGTATAGACAGCCAAAGAAAGAATCAGGGCCTGTGACTGCAAGCCAAGAGCACTAACCGCTCTGCTCCCGCTGCAGCAACCCAAGTGGCTTGCTTGATCCTTAATGACCCTATACCTAACATTGAAGCAAAGAAATGACTGGAAATCTTAAGTGTGGGAAAGTCGGGCTGCAGCATTTTTGCTGAAACTCCTCGAGATGGCGCTATGGGCGTTTCCGTGCCTCCCCAGGCCCTTTCTCAAAGAATTTTCCACGCTTGGATTTGCTTCAGTGTTAGCACTGTAGCACTGTAGCACTGTCCTCCTGTTGTTCATCAATTTGCTCGTGCAGGCAGCAGTAATGTCTCCATTGTGATACTTGTTGTTACTGTTTTTGGCATATCGTTACGCCATGCGTAGCCTGCAAGGCTCTACCCTGTGGGTGGGATACTCTGGGCTCTCTGAGAGGGATGGTGGAATTGAACCCAGGTCGGCTGCGTGCAAGGCAAATGTCCTACCCACTGTGCTATCGCTCCAGCCCTTTGTTGATATAAGCCAGCAAAATAAGCTTTTACAAACTTGTTGAAACCTAAGGTGGTCAGATGTTACCATATTTTGGTCAAGGCTAGTTCTGAGGCAGGGAGCTAGTATCTTCTTATCAGACATGGGGATAGGCTGCCTTAGTGACACACTTCTTTCTGATATCAAACAGTTAATCATATAATCTTGCATTTTCCTGCCTCCTCTGTTTTGATAATCCTATTTCTTTTGTGACCTGCAAAAAGATCTGACTGCAAAATGGTCTGGCAATGCAAACTGCCATTTACTGGCTATCTTTCCCCACATTCTAGTTTATACTCATGCCACGTGATGTTACATAGGTCAACAAGACAATCCTTATTTAAACTATCTAGCTGGACGTTCTTCCAGTGTTTCAATAAGCAAATCAAAGTAGAATATTTGGGAATCGATGTAGAATTTCCCGGGTCTCCTAAGTGCCAGCAATAACCTATGAGAAGGAAGGAAAAATCCTAAAATAGAATGATTTCTTGGCAAACTTTTCTCCTGGTAACGTCTCCCAAGGGGCTTTGTCCCCTTCTGCCTGAATTGCCATGGTTCTAACGAGTTCCATGACCACAACTGCATGCTGCCTATCCTGGGTCAGAAAATCACAAGCGAGGACATCTCCATTAGTGATCTGCCCAATACCCCAGGTGTCCCTGGTGCCTGCCCAAGCGTCCACACGACCACAGCTTGCGTGTGGAGCCGTATTTAGAGTGCTGTGGGTTTCTGAGAAACCTTCCTACTTTGAGGGGAGAAGATAAAAAGTTCTGCTAGTTCTTAGCTTGCTACATGTTCCATTGCTTCCAGCTTTCTTCCTCAAACTTCTTACCTGCCTTTTACACTTTTTTTTCTTTTTGCCTTGAATTGCCTAGAACTGGGTGGGAGTGATAGCACAGCGGGTAGGGCGTCTGCCTTACACGCAGCCAACATGGCCGACCCGAGTTCGATTCCTCCGCCCCTCTCGGAGAGCCCGGCAAGCTACCGAGAGTATTCGATATGCCAGACACAGTAACAACAAAGTCTCCAATGGAGACGTTACTGGGCCCGCTCGAGCAAATCGACGATCAACGGGAGGGCCTTTACCTTTACCTTTACCTGCCTAGAACTAAGCCTGCTGGCTGCCTCCATTAGTATTTGAATTGACCTCCAGCTGATCTTCAGTTTAGACTGGGTGGGGAAAGGATTTTTTGCCTAGGATTTGATCTCTGGCCCTACGTTTCCCAGAACCTTCTTACTAGTGAGTTTTTCTCCCATTCCTCTCATAGTGAAGGGTGCCTATGTTAAGTGTAAGTATGGGGCTATTAAGGATCAAGCAAGTGGTTTCCAGAGTTGCAGCGGTAGGAGAGCCTATGTCTATTGTCTTTCACTTGAGTAACCTGGGTTCGATTCCAGCCTTCAGATCTTTGTGGGGTACATAGCTGAATCTCCTCGGGGAGTCAGTCAGTGGGTTGACCTAGCTTTGTGTATGAACCTCGAGGGGAGCGGAGGATTGAACCTGGCCTGGAGCAAGCAAGGCAGCGTTATTTTCTTACATTGGTTTTTCTCTTCGCTCTGAGCAAGAAAACTTTTGAACCCCCATTGCAATGTCTGTGTTGATCAAGCCCTTTGAATGTTACGTGTAATAGGCTACCCAAACAACTCAACCCCAAATTTGGGTTGTCATGGGCAACCCAAATTTTCTAAGAATAAAAAATTCTTAGAGAAACGGGCCTGGGAAGGGTCGGAAACTCCCCACAGCGCCATCTCGTGGCATTTCAGCAGAAATGCCATAGCCCGACTTTCCCAGGAGTAAGATTTCCATCCCTTTGTTTGCTTCAATGTTAAGTATAGGGTCATTAAGGATCAAGCAGGCAGCCTAGGGCCATGGATCAAATATTGAGTCAGGAAGGCGCTTGTCCTGTATGAGGTAATCCAGGTTCCATCCCTGCACCCCATATGTCCCCCCCCCCCCCTCCCAGCACCATCAGGAGTGATTCCTGAATGCAGAGGCAGGGATGATCCCGAATATCGCTGGGTGTGGTCCAGAAACACAAACAAACAAAAGCCTTTCATGGAGGATTCCTTCACGCCAAAGTTGGGGATGCCGAGCTGAGTCTTGCTTCCACCACCTTCCTCCACGGAAGACCGTGAAGTTGTGTGGATAACCTGGACAGGAACCGTTAGCAAAAGGGGGCTTAGAGGGAGAGATTCTACTGCGGGCAAAGCAGTTGCCATGCTGCTGGGTTCAATCCCGATGCCCGGGTCGCCCCATATGAAGCAAGCGCCCTGGATGCTCGTCTACCGCTGCACGGCCTGAGGTGGCCTGCTGGATCCTAGTGACACACAGGGTAACATGAAAGCGAACCAAAGGGCTGGAAATCTTTAGGCAGGAAAGTCGGGCCAAGACTCTTCCGCCAATGCACCACGACAGGGCGCTGTGTGGCGGCTCCGTCCCTCCCCCTGGAATGTATCTGTAAGAAAGATTCATTCCTGATCCTGATCAGCCTCTATCACCCGCTATAGCTCCCCAGGACCCTCAAAATTTCTGCAGGGAAAAATTATTTCTGTACAGAGGAGCTGTATCCACAGCCCCCAGAGCTGACTGGCCAAGCTAGTGTCTCTGGCTTATTTTAGGGTGTGTGCTGTGCACAGCCGCAAACTTTTACAGGGCAGCCCAACATGACCCTATATGGTGCCTGATATGGAACCCAGGGGGAGAACAGAAGACAACTGTGCTTTCCCACAGTACCATGTCTTCAATCCGACCCGTTCTTAAAGGTCTCCAGCCCCTGCATCCCACACGTCAGCTCCCCACATTTTTGACCGTGTATCTTCCTCCCTCCCTAAGAGATCTTTGGGGTTCACATACAAATCCCAAGTGCTCTGATCTCCATAAGGAGAATGGCAGAGGCCAGATTCAACTCCAACATCTCCAAAGTTTGGGGTGATGGTACCTACTGTCAGAGGAACTTGGGGTCAGTTAGGAAGAACTTTTATTTAAAATTGTAATAATGAGCCTCGGCAGCCAATCTCCTTCCCTGGAAATTCTAAATACAACAAATCTGCTGAGGATTTGTTTTCTTTTTGGGTCACATCCAGCTATGTACAGGGGTTACTCCTGGCACTGCATTCAGTAGTTACTTCTGGTGATGCACAGGGGAACATATGGGCTGCCGGGAATTGAACCCGGGTCAACCAGGTGCAAGGCAAACGTCCTAACCGCTGTGCCATCGCTCCAGCCCCACTGCTGAGGATTTTTAATTTTTATGAGGGTTTGGTGTGGGCCCACGAGGTTCTGGGGACCAGTAGAAATGCCTAGGATTGAACCTCATCTGTCACAAGGAAGGCAAATTTTCACTTTTTAAAAATTTAAATTAAAATGTTATGTTCTCTCTCTGAGCAAGGCAAGTTCTAACCCCTCTCTGTTTATTCTCTGGCTGAACTACTTAATGAAAGTTTCCTGTAATTGTGCACCCACAACCTGACACCCCAAATTTCTGACGGTGTCCTCCTCCCATTCTGTGAGAATGAGGGATGTGGAAGCAAGATTCATCTTGGTACCCCACTAAGGTTTAATCCAAAGGAATCTGACGGCATTAGATTGCAGATGCTCTGATTTCTTTCCTCTTTTTATTTTTTGTATTTTTTCATTATTGGGCTGGAGCGATAACACAGGGGTAGGGCGTTTGCCTTGCACGCAGCCAACATGGCCCACCTGAGTTCGATTCCTCCACCCCTCTTGGAGAGCCCGGCAAGCTACTGAGAGTATATCGCCCGCACGACAGAGCCTGGCAAGCTACCCGTGATGTATTCGATATGCCAAACACAGTAACAACAAAGTCTCCAATGGAGACATTACTGGGCCCACTCGAGCAAATCGATGAACAACGGAAGGACAGTGACAGTGACATTTTTTCATCATTATTATTATTATTATTTTGCTTTTTAGGTCACACCCGGCTATACTCAGGGGTTACTCCTGGCTTTGCACTCAGGGATCACTCCTGGCGGTGTTTGGGGGACCATATGGGATGCTGGCAATCTAACTCAGGTCGGCCATGTGCAAAGCAAACGCCCTACCCGCTGTGGTATTGCTCCAGCCCCTCCTTTTTTATTTTTTGGGGGTCACAGCTGACGATGCTCAGGGATGACTACTGGCTATGGACTCAGGAATCACGACTTGCATAATTGGGGGACCATATGGGATACCAGAGAAGGTACCCAAGTCTGCAGAATGCAATACAAGTGCCCTAAGGGTTTTGCAACTGCTGCACGCCCCAGGCTGCATGCTTAATCCTTAATTACCCCACACCTGAAGCAAATGCAAGGGTGGAAATTTCTTACAGAATTGGGCCTAGGGAGGGACGGAAACGCCCCCACAGCGCCATCTCGTGGCGTTTAAGCGGAACTCCCGTTGCCCGAGTTCCCCACCCTTAAGATTTCCAGCTCTCGGATTGGCTTCAATGCTGGGGGTCATTAAGAACCAAGCACGTAGCCTGGGACCATAGTGGGGTAACAGTGGGTAAGGTCTTGCATCAGTTTGGAACTCTGGACCCCATATAGACCCCAGCAACCGACAGGGATATTTAACAATGGGCAGGACCAACCCCTGAGCATTACTGTGTGGAACCCCCCCAAACAGATGCTTGCCGCCCTCCAGAGCCTTCCCCCACACACAAACACACTGACTCCGCAAGAGTCTCTGGCTTCTTAATTAGGTGTTCAGAATTTGCTGTTCCTAGTGGGGTTTGAAGCAACATAAAGAAACATGATCTTTGTCCCTTCCCCACCCACCATACTGACTCTCTGGGCAAGTGACACTGGGTTCTTTATTGGGGAGGGTGGTCGGTGGCCACAGCAGACCTTCTGCGGGCACTCGGGGACCCTACATAATGCCGGGAATTGACCTGTGTTGGGCACAAAGCATTGCCTCCCCCCCCATCTTCTATCTCGAAGAACCCCATCTGAAAGGTTTCTTCTCTTGGTCACCCACATACCTCATCACCCTACATTTCAATAAAAGTCATTTCTCTGTTCTATGTGTAGCTGGTGAGGTCGAAGCAAGATTCAGCTCGTTGTTACTCCGGGCCTGAGGTGAAGGAATCCGCTGACAAAGAAACTGAGGTTATGGTTTTCGTTTGCTAGCTTCTGGTTGGGGGCCACACACAGCAATGTTCTGGGGTGACTCCTGGCTATTCTTTCCTTAGTTACTCCTGTAGGTGTTCAGGGAACTATAGGGGGTGCCTGGGTTCAGACGCGGCTTAACTGCTGCAAATGAAGCGCTTTACTACCCACTTTCCTCCTGCGCTATTGCCTGAGGCTTGATCCTTAATCACTGAAGCAAAGCCCAACTCTGGAAATCTTCGTGTAAACCCGGGACGAGACACTTCCTCTCCGTCGCCACAAGATGACGCTATGGAGCATGTTCGTCCCTGCCCAGGGTCCTTAATCTCAGGAATGTTCACCCCGGCCTCACCCAGTTCCAGAACCTACTGAAACTTCCCAGGACTCTCCAAGCTCTCTTCAGAGAGACCCCTGATCCTTGTCCCACTCTGTAGCCCCCAACACTGCCACACCAGTGCCCTGGATTTATTTGGGGGTGGTCACAGCAGGACTAAATGTGTGGGGAGTGCAAGGCTTTCTATGGTGTGGAAGATGGAACCCAGGTTGGCCAAGGCAAGCCAAAAGATTTCTCAGAGTTCTGTCTCCTTTTCCTGACCCTTTTTCCATCATGGGCATCCTCACACATCTTCCCCCTATAAAGTTTTTTGCTTTTTGTCGTCACACGGGATGTTGCACAGGGGTTACTCCTCGCTCGGTACTCAGGGATTACTTGTGGCAGTGCTCAGGGGACCATAGGGGATGCTGGGTATCAACCCCGTGTCGACCACGTGCAAGGCACACACCCAATTTTCTGTGCATTTGGGAGGACCCCAAAACTTGTCTTACTCCCTGCCAGAGTTCTGGGGATTCCGTAGATTTGAGATGTTCAAAACATTGTGCTTGGTGGCACTTTTGTAGCAGCCACGAAGTACACTTTCTGCACTCCCCACTCCCTTGGGCAAACAAAATAGGTTCCACTGAGCGATCCTGTTCTGATATTGTGAATTTTTATTAGTTATTCTATATGGAGCTGGAGCGATAGCACAGTGGTAGGGCGTTTGCCTTGCACGCAGCCAACATGGCCGACCCAAGTTCGATTCCTCTGCCTCTCTCGGAGAGCCCGGCAAGCTACCGAGAGTATCTCGCCCGCACGCCAGAGCCTGGCAAGCTACCCGTGATGCATTCGATATGCCAAACACAGTAACAATAAAGTATCCAATGGAGACGTTACTGGGCCCGCTCGAGCAAATCGATGAACAATGGGAGGACCATGACTGTGACCGTGATCGTGACCATTCAATATGAATTTTACCATGTTTCCAAAGATCAGAGGGAAACAAGGTTTTCCCAAATTCTTTACATACATAAAGTTTTGTTGTGTAAGCCTTTTGATACAAGCAGTATATGAGGATGTAGTAAAGTGGCTGGAGATGTAAATAAAGGTCTACCCGCATTCTGTACAGGTATGTGGTGTCTCCCCAGTGTGGATTCTCCTATGTACTATAAGCTTTGAGGATCAAGTAAAGGATTTCCCACACTCCTGACATATATTAGGCTTCTCTCCAGAATGAGTTTTCATATGCATAGTCAGGGCTGAGCATTGAGTGAAGGCGTTACCAAACACCAACATTTATGAGGTTTCTCTCCACTCTGAATTTCCCTATGTGTAATGAGGAGTCATCTGGTATGGAAGAGCTTTCCCACTGACCTCAAATATAACAGGCTTTTCTCCAGTTTGTATTTTCTTGTGCTTAAAAAAGGCTTGAGGGATTGGAGCGATAGCACAGCGATAGGGCGTTTGCCTTGCACACGGTCGACCCGGGTTCGATTCCCAGCATCCCATATGGTCCCCTGAGCACCGCCAGGAGTAATTCCTCAGTGCAGAGCCAGGAGTAACCCCTGTGCATCGCCGAGTGTGACCCCCAAAAAAAAGCAAAAAAAAAAAAAAGCTTGAGTAAGAAGCAAAGGGCTTCCCACTGTCCTTACATCTTACATGCATATGGTTTCTCTCCGGTATTAACTCTGCTATGTATAATAAGGTAGGAGGATTGATGTAAGACCTTCCCACATTGTTGACACGTATATGGTTTCTGTCCTGTGTGGATGTTCACATGGTCACACCGGGGTGATGCTGGACTCAAAGTTTGTCCTTGCTGCTGACATTCCTGGGGATTCTGTCCACCTGTGTGGTTTACTAAGGAAACACAAAGGTGTCGAGGACATGGGAAGGCTCCCCCACATTCCTTATACTTGAACGGGTTTGGGCCACGGTGTTTTTGCTTATGAGAATGTCGGTGTGAAGGACTCTCTATAAACTGTGACCTCTCCCACCGTCCAGGGGCTTCTCTCCTGGGGCGGTTTGTGTCCATGGACTGAGCAGAACAGTCTCTGAGTAGCTTTTCCCAGGGGAGAGCTTGGCATGCTCATGGGGCTGAAGAGACAACTGGTCACTCGACATTCTGTCACAGTGCACATGATCAGACAACCCACCTAGGCTGGCTGCTTCCCTGAAGAACAGCAGAGAAGGCTTCCAATTAGTGTGCTGTACCTGAGAGTCTCCTTGTCCAGAAGGTTCTACATCTGCAGGTTGGTTTCTAACATTTAACCCCCTCAATAGAAATTCTGGCATGTGACCAGATTTTCCAATCAACAACTAATGTTTCAATAAAACGGACAAGCAAACGTGACCGATGCGGGGTCACATAGCTATATAATTTTTTTTCAACTCAATGAACCGACATAGTAAGTGGAAATAACTCCCTCTGCAGAAAAATGAAGTACCAGTTTAGACTGAAAATAAAAGGGACCTGAGACTGGGTTTGGTTCCAGCTCAGTGTGGAGCCCAGGATACATTTGCAAAGGCAAAGATGCATCTCCACACACCCGAGAGGGACACTGTGAAAACATCTCACCTGAAGCAGATTCCTCTCCAGGATCAATGAGTTTTTTCTTTCTTGTTCTGTTTACTTAGGTGGGGAGAGGGTCACACCAAACATTGCTCAAGGATTCCTGCTGCTGGGGCTCTGGGGGACATGTGGGGTGCTGGGATGGAGTCCAGGTTCCCTTCCTGGTGCAAAAAAGTGCCCTTCCTAATGCAAAATCAATAGTGTTGCACCATCCTGTTCTTTTCAACACTCGCCACTTGTCTTTGCTGTCTATTCAATGTAAAATCACAGTATTTCCTCTGTATTAAGAAGAGATTTTGGAGGCTCAGAGCCATAGTACAGGGGTAGGGCTTTTGTCTTGCATGCGGCCGATCTGGGTTCAATCCTGGATATCCCATATGGTCCCTCAAGCATCGCTAGGAGTAATTACTGAGTGGAGGGCCCAGAGTAAACACTGAGCATCGCTGGGTGTGACCCAAAAAGGAAAAAGATAAATAAATACAAAGAAGTTTTTTTAGGTTTTAGAATTACTGATTTTATGCAGCAACAGGGTTGGAACGAAAAGATACTGTGTTGCATAAAGTTAGGCAGAAAAAGAAACACAAACAAAATGATGTCACTCATCTGTGTAACAATGGATGCAGAAATTTACTGTAAAGGGTGGGCTTAAATCATCCCTGATTCCAGTATTTAGAGACTGTCATAGTGCACAGGATCAGAGACATACCATCGAGGCTGGCTGCTTCCCTGGAGAACAGCAGAGGAGGATTCCAATGATTTCTTGATTTCTTGAGTCTCCCTGTCAAAAAATGTCAAGCGCTGCAGGTTTGGTGTCTAACATTTCCACCAGGCAAATGCAATTACCGACACATGTATGGCTTTTCCTGGAATGACAAAATGTTTTTGCAAGAAGGACATGCAAAATTGACAGAAGTGTTGGCCATTAACGTGTGTTCATTTCTTTCTAAACTCAATGAAGAACACAATAAGTGAAAATAATTCCTATACAGAAAATGGAAGCACCAGTTTCAAGCAAATAAATATACACCAGAGTCTGGGTTCGGTTGTAGCTCAGTATGGAGCTCGGGATGCATGTACGAAGGCAAGGCTGAATCCGCACAAATCTGAGAACACAGGGGCCACTGAAGACATCGAAACTAATTGAGTTAATGTCAGGATCAATGAGGTTTTGGGGGCTTTTTGTTTGTGTTTATTTGTTGGGGCAGTGTCACACGAAACAGTGCTCACAGATTACTCCTAGTGGGGCTGTGGGGACCATATTGGGTGCTGGGTATAGAACCTGGTTTCCATCCCTGGACAAAGCAGTGCACTTCCCACTACACTATTACTAGTTCTTTTCAACAATGTCCACCTGTGCTTACTTTCTGTAAGAGAAAAACTCAGTATCATTTTGGTATTTAAAAAAAACAGAATGTCTTTAAACCTTGAAACTACTGATTTTAGCACCCAATGAGGCTAAGAGCCTATTACTCTTGGCATAAGGCTGTGGATTTCCTCCCTGCGGTGTCCAGAGTCTGGAGATCTGCTGACAGCAAAGGATGCCAGGTGCCTCCATTCAAGTCACATGCTTGGTCCACTGAAAATCCCACCGTCATAATAATATTTATTCTGAACATGCAAATCTTTCCAGCTCACTTGTAATCGATGATCCTTTGTAGTGGATCAAAATGTGGTAATACTGAATCCCAAAGTTGGAGTTTGAGTTCTGAACTCGAACAAAACAGAATGTAAGAGTTACCCAGTGGATAGTAGAATGAGGCCCAGCAGATAGCGGACATCTTGATAGTTCTCACAGTAAAAACAGGCCCAAAGAAAAGGGTAGACCTTTTAGGTGATCACTGTGAGTAGCTTGGTTAACAAACTAGCTTTTGGGTTTTGTATTTTGACCAGACCAGATAACGAGACCATATGGAATTCAGGGGATCAAAACTCGGTCAGTGTCCTAAAATGCAAGTGCGCTCCCTGCTGTACACGCCCTGACCCAAACTAATTTTGTTACGGACTCATTCATTTTTTAAAAACAAAGGCAAAAATATGACTAAGAGGAATATGAGAGAACAGCATAGAGACCGTGTGCTTAGCTTGAGGCTCAGGTCTCAGATCCCTGAACACATTGGGTACATTTCTGAGCGCATGGCCATTAATTATACCTGAGACCCACAAGGAGTCACGTGTGACTATGGCTGGGCGCAAAACCTAAACAATGATAAACTTCTTACTCAAAATTATATAATTATCCAAGGGCAAAGATACGCATGGTGTTAGAGAGGACAGTGAGGGTCTGGCTGCTCCAGAAAAGGGGACCTGGAGTTGCAGGCTGCACAGCCACCCTGCTGAGGCACATACAGGACGATCAAAGGCTGAGATTCCCATGGACTTTTCTACGTACCTGACAGATAAGGAAGACTAACGACAAAGCCAGGAAATTAAAGCGCAGATCATTCCATGATGGAGAGTCCAGGGGGATGAAGGGCAGCATGCACTCAGCACAGATGTCTGGATCCAGGAGCTTGAGGCCACCCTGCGTGCTCCTGTCACTGCACTGGGTCATCTTGTCGCTCTCATTCCTGAGAATGGTGTGGCAGAGGGCACATCACCATCTCCTGCCTTTGTTTTTTCTGCGGATCAGCAGGAGGCTCCAAGGAAAGACCTGAGCCGTGAGCACCAGAGGAGCACAGCCAGCCCCACCCCCCCACCTGACCAGAAGTCCGTGCATTGGAACAAGAAATGTAGTGAATTGCCAGATGCTTGTACACTGGCTCACAGACCCATCCGCAGGGATACACTTCCAGATGCTCCTGCCTCTCCAGGGGACAGAAGTGGGTTGTGATCAGGCTACCTGTTGGGACAGAAGGGCTAGTCTCAGCCTACAGCGGAGGAAACTGAAGCCCGGCCTGAGCCCTGGGAATCCACTATAGACCCTACAGGAAGGTCCCTAAGGCCAGGGACTAACTCTGAGGCCAGAAGGTCCCATGCAGAGACGAACCCTGCAGGTGACAGTGACAATTGGTCCATTAGTGGCTCTGCTGTGGGGCCAGCCACAGGGACTCAGCGTGGACAAACCTCCAGCTGCCCTCTTGCAGAATGGTCAGGGACACAGGCCTGCGAGCTCTAGTCCAGGGAACAAGGTCACTTCTGGGGTCAGGTGAGCCCCAGGCAGTCCCATGTCTGACCTGTGGAACCTAGGCCATCCAGGTCATTATTTACTGTAATCCCAAATCAGCACATGAGCCTCATCCAACACTTGCTCCTACTTTGCAGGAATAGCTCTGAGAACCATGTGAACAGTGCCTTGTATCACAAAATTACCCAGATATCCAGGGTGTTTACTATGAACCATGATTTTACGTGTGTCTGACAACTGGAATTTCTCGAGTGAGTCTACTTTTAAACCATGAGTATTATATCTTGTGGATTGGTGTGGTAATACAGCGGGTAAAACATTCACCTTGCACTTGACTGAACCAGGTTCAATACACTAGCACATATATGGGCCCCTGACCCCTGTCATAAGTGATCCCTGAATGCAGAGGCAGGAATAAGGCACAGACTAAGCAGGGTGTTTACCAAAAATACTGCAACTTCAAAAGGTAACTCTAATGAAACGAAACAACAACAAATACTCAAGTGTGAATTCTGAGGCAACTTCCCAGGTTGCCTGATGTTAAGAATACTGAGTCGGTAGGTCGCATGGTATGAGGCGTTTGGTGGTCCATCTCTCCAGAGAAACAAAGCACAGGGACCACAACAATTGATGGCCAGTGCACAGTAGACCTTTAATTTAGAACCGAATAGCATGCTTATAGAACATCTGAACATGCTTATATAAAGGTACAGGACTGCATATATTGTGATTTACCATTTACAGAGGTCAAGCTTTTCAACAGAGGCGATTCTATGGGGGAGGGGGGATTAAATCAAGAAGACGTTCTGTCTGAGAAATTCACTCAGGGGATATAAGATCTATATTGCTTCACTCTTTCCCTGTTTGTACATATTAAATAATTAAGTTAACTTCTTATTAATATGTGCAGTTATCTGGATACACACAGTAAGAAACATTTCAAAACTTACTTATCTAGGTTCAGGAACTATTGTTAAAAGATGACTGTGCTTTTTCCATAAATTCCATACGGAGTCCTTGGCCCTGTTACTCCATGGGATCTGGTCTTTTAGGTCATGATGGCTTGGAAACAAGAACATGCTTGCTTTTTGGTTTCTAGACTGTCCCATATTGAAGCCAAATTATCTTTGATAATTACCACTGGTCAAACCAGAGATTCTCGGTGGGATCCAGTTTTCTGGGGTTAGAAAATACGGCAACTGAAGCCTGAGTCAAGTAATTATGATGGATGCCCAGGAGTAAATATATTTTAAAGTCAATTAACCCTTAAATATTCAGCACTTCATATTAACTTTTTCCTTTCTGAAGCAAAGAACATTGCTCTATAGTAATAGATCCTAGATTCTAGACTATATAGGTTAGAGGGGATAAAGAAATGCAAATAAATGACAACAGATACAAAGTCCAGAGTCACCAGAATGTTTGACTTTATGAGATAAAGATAAACTTGGGGGATTGGGAGTGCTCAAAAGAGTACTGTGACCTTCTCTGAGGGGAAGAAAAGTTGGCAATTTATTCATCAAGCCTAAAACACTTACGGTTAATATCCAACACTCATGTGTATAGACAAATTCTAGAGTGAAACATTTAAAGCAGGTCCTTAAGTCCCCTTTTCTGTCTTTTTCTATGCTGCAGAAATCCATATTTTCTCTTAAATACTAGTACTCTCTTCCATTGTTCCACACATCCTATGTGTGAGTATGTCTGAATGTGTGCATGTGTTTTAATTTTGGACCACAATTGGCAGTGCTCAGGGGTTACTGCAGCTCTGGGATCAGGGCTCAGTTCTAGTGGGGCTCAGGGAGTATGTGAAATACCAGACATAGATCTAACCTGGACTGGCTGCTTAAAGGTAAGCTCCCTGCTGGTTGTACTATTGCTCTGGCCCTTTCTAAGTTAATTATTTCCACCGCATAAGGAGTGACCCTGAGCAAGGCTTCCCCAACAACACCTTACACCCAAGAAATCAACTATTTCTCTTTAAAAATGACACATAATTTACCCCCATACTCACCACAACAGCTGGGGGTCATCTGGTCAGGAAGGGATTACATGTGTGGGGTGCTTTGCAACTGGACCTTAGGAAGCAGAAATTCTTGACCTAGAAAAAAAGACGCAAAAGTTGGGATGAGAGACCGTAAAGCGGGCAGGGAATGTGCCTTGCATGTTGCCCCCCCAGATCAATCCCTGGCATTCCATATGATCCCCGAGTACCATAAGCAGGAATTTCCAACTGCAGAACCAAAAGTAAACCCTGCACATCTCCAGATACGGTACACAAGCCCAACCAAAAAAATAATGAAGAGGCTGGAGCGATAGCAGAGTCAGGAAGGCCTCTGCCTTGCATGCGGCCAACCCTGGTTTAATTCCCAGGATCCCATGTGGTCCCATGAGCATCGCCAGGAGTAATTCCTGAGAGCAGACCCAGGAGTAACCCCTGTGCATCGCCGGTTGTGACCCAAAAGGCAAAAAAAAAAAAGAAAAAGTTTCACTTGCAAACCTCACCCACCCACAGGGAATGATCCACTGGGTGGTCTTTTCCCATCACAACAGTCAATCAAAGCACAGAGTAGAACTGGGTCACCCGCTTCGGGGGGCTGGGGCCCTGCCATTTGAAGTGAATCTGAAGGTTCTACACTAGTGATGCCAGGGCCAAAGGCACTGGAAAGAGTCAAGCACAGTCCAGTGCTGGCAGGTTTGAGAGGGCTAAGCCCCGCCTTGTGCAGGTCCCTCGGCCCCGCACCCACCCACCTCTGACCTTTCCTGAACCTGGAGGCGATCCTGGCTAAGGGGACCCTCCCACAATCACTTGGTCACACATGTGAACCACAAAATCGGCCTCCACAATCGCCCTGTCAAACGCGCCACCAATTTCTCCTCTACCTACTAGACCAATGGCGGCCTAAGCCAGGCAACCACGACTAGAATAGAAAGGATGCTGAAAGTACCAGTTCAGTGACATCACTTCCGCACCCACCAGGATCCTTAAAGGGCTATGGTCCAGATGAAGAGAGACCCTCTGTGACCACCCAGGTGAATTGGTGCTTTAAGGGGTCTGGACTGGAAATAGTACTGGAGAGGCAGCTGCTGGAGTTGTGGGTCACACAGTGGGGGGGCTTGGGGTAAGGACAAGAGCCCTGACCCTGTACTGGTTAGTGAACCATTGAAACACTGCTCTCACACACAGTGTATCAGGAAAAACACATGTGGGTTGATTCAAGGTCAAACAGGCAGGTGGTACAAGGTACCTGACATTGAGTTTCGTGAGGAAGTAATCAAGATGGGGTGAAAGCAGTGACTCTGAAGCCAGCCCTAGAGATGCAGAGAGAAACTGGCCGAGCACCAGCCAAGAGAGCTGGACAGACACTGGGAAGGGGAAAAGTGTGCTAAGACCATCAGAGAGCACTATCCAGCCAACATGCTACCTCTTGAAAATGCCTGACCAGTGGACTCTTGCCTACAAGGAAAACCACAGGAGGCAGTTTCAGAAACACAATTTCAAATCCAGAGTATGGACAAGAGGGGTAGTACAGTGGGGTGGACATTTGCCTTGTATGTGGTCTGGGTTCAATCTGGGTTCAATCCTCAGAATTCCAAAGGGTCCCCTGAGCACCATCAAAGTGAAAATCCAGGAGTAAGCCCTGTGAACTGCCAGGTGTGTACCAAAGACAAACATACATACATACATACATACATACATACATATATACATACATATAATATATGGAGTATTTGTGTTATACATAATATATACCATATAAATTATATATATCAAATTTATATTTATGTATATACATGTACACATAAAACCTAGAGTATATTCCAATCCTAAGAATGGAGGATAATAGGCAGCAAACCATTCCAGTCACTTTTGAGCCTTTTAAGGCCTTTTAACTGATCTGAATCCTTTTCACGATGCTGGTGACTACGAGATTGATAGGACTCTGCTCATTCCAAATACAATGATTATTCTTTTTCTCTGATATTATTGAATTGACATGTGGAATACAGGAACTTGACGACCCTTGTGAGTAATCACAGGTAAATGGAAGGCCCTGCTGGGATGTGGAGAGCCTGGGGAGTGCTGGGATGTGGGGAACTGACCCATATACCCAACATTTGTCAGACATTTGAATCAAATGTTTCCGTCCTTTTTAACGTCTTTCTACATACAGTGAAGTTCATTTAAACTGTTTCCAGTAGGGGCCAAAGAGATAGGAGAGCAGGGAGGACATTTCTCTTGCATTACCTTTAAGAGGGTCCCAGAGCAGCACCAGGAGTAATCCCTGAGTATTTCTGGGTGTGACCCAAGAAGATGTCGCAGGCCCAGAACTGCAAACAGAGAAGCGAGTGAATGCAGGACTGTGTGACCGAGCAGGCACAGCTCTCCAGAGCAGAAAGGACAAATAGGGGAAACACATGTTTTGGGATCTGAGTCACCGTAGTTGACAGGGCGAAAACGGGGCCAGCACACCCGGGGGACCTGTGATATGCATCGGGTAGGAATCCAGAGCACAGAGAAAAGAAGGCCTGGGCACCTCCACTGTGGCACAAAAATAAACAGGAAAGAAAATAAAGCAGCAGGATGGAGTAATAGAACAGAAGGTCGGGCTGTGAACCCAATCTTCCCATATGGTCCCCCAAGCACTGCCAGGTGCAATGCCAGAGTGCAGGGCCAAGAATAATCCCCAGAACCACTAGGTATAGCCGTCTAAACAAAATACCCAGACCATAGTCCCTGAGACATGTCAGGAGTCATCCTTGAGCACTACTTTATGAGTACTCTTTAACCTGGGTGTGGTTCAAAAGCCAAAAAAAAACAAAACTGAAACAAACATGGTCTCATACAGAAAGATTCGGGCCCTCCAACAAGAAGGCACAATGCAGGATCCTTCCTGGAACAACTCAGAGACATTAGGCACAAGAAGACTGAGCGCTCCTGTCACTGCATCACCTTATCTTGTCACTCTCCTCCTACCTACGGATGGTGTGTCCAATGGCAGGTCACTATCTTATCCTGCATCTGATTTTCCTGAGGATCAGAGACCTGGAGGAAGAGTCAGAGCAGTCAGCACTGGAGAGAAGGACAACCCCCAGCCAGGACCAGCCACACCTCCGGGCACTGGCTCACAGACCCGCCAGGGGGAAACTGTTTAATGCTCCTGTCTCCCCAGGGGAGGCAAAATGGGTTGGCATCTGTGCTGCCTTTCGCAACACAAGCTCTGGGCTTGGTAAGAAGAGAGAAAACTCAGCCCTGCCTTGGCCTGAGGACTCCTCCCTGGGTCCCACAAAAGGCTCTCACAGGCACAGCCAGGCACTGACTCGGAGGCCAGATCACGTGCATCAGCGCCCCCTGCAGGCTGGCAGGAGGGCTGCCCCCCACAACCATGGCCCAGAATGTGACTGTATCACACCACAGCCCTTCTCCTCTTAATAAAACCCACTTTCTCCCCATGCTCCCCCACCCTGCGTCTGGGATCATTGGTGGTGGATAATGGGCACTGGTGGAGAGATGGGTACTCAATCATTGTATGACTGAAGTGCATTCACGAAAGTTTGTAAGTCTTTAATTGTACCTCAAATAAAAAAATTAAAAAATAAATAAATAAAAAAACAATTTCTGCACACACACCCTTTACCCCAGTACTCACCTCAATGGATAGTGTCTAGACAGGGCTTTACAACTTGATGTGAAGAAGCAGAAATTCCTGTTCCAAAACACAGTAAAACTAGTAAGATGCTTGCCTTGTTGACACCAGTCAATCCTTTGCATCCCTATGCATCCGTATTGGCCCTCAGAGCACTCCAGGAAAATACTTGAGTCAGGGACCAGAGTAAACCCTCAGGGTATCTTCAGGCATACAGAGCCCCCCACTCCCCACACCAAAAATAGCCCCAAAAGGAAATTAAAACCCCAGTCACCTATGATCCACTGCTCTGGATGGCCCGTCATACAAGGGAAGCCATTGAAAAAACCGGACGATGACAGGGTCTCTTGGCATTGCAGGAGCTGCAACTATGCCCAAAGTAAATCTGGAGATTTTACAGCAGTGAGACACGGGCCAAAGTCCTAATGTAGGTCAGCTGGAGGTCAGGATTGCCAAGCCCATGCCCTCGGCAGGTCCCTCACCCCCAAGGCCCACAGCCCCCGCACTCAGCCCCGTATCCACCCGCTGATGCTCTATTGCAGAGCTGGAGGCAAATGTGGCCGCAGGAGCCCCCCGGGATCACTCACTCACATCCTCCTCCCTTGACCCTGTCAAAGATCCACTGCACCTCAGGAATCGCCTGATATCAGGGAACAAGTGAAAAACAAGTGCAAAAGTGCTCCCCAAGCTGCCGAGGACCCGCAGCTCAGTGTGGACACCAGAGGAACCACCAGGAGCTCACGGGAGATCACCCCCGTTCTTCCACAAAGTTGGCCTTCAGAGTCCCACTTCATCACAGGTGCCCTACACTGTCCTTTACCCACATGAACAATAACACTGACACAAATTCCAGGAATAGAAGCACCAGGAAGGGCCTCCTGTGATGTCACTTCTGTTGCCACAAGCAGCCTTAAAGAGCCAGACTCCAGAGTAGGAGAGAACCATTATGCCTATCCAGGTGAATTTGTAGCACCAGGGGGATGGGCTCACATAAAGGGGTGGAGAGGCAGCTGCTGTACTGGCCGGTCAAACAGTGGAGGGCTAGCGAGGGGTAAGAAGTCCCCTGGTCTCATACTGGGCAAACAATGAGCCAATGCTCTCACACACAGTCCATCAGGAAAATCGCAAAGGGGGTTCATTCAAAGTAAAAGAGGAGATAGGGAGCAGGTAGGGCACGGGACAGTGAGTTTCTCCAGGCAATCATCAATCAAGGTAGGGTAAAAGCAGTGACTCTAAGCCAGCACAAGAGCAGAGAGGAACTGGCCTAGCAGCAGCCCAGAGAGCTGGAAAGACGCTGGAACATGAGCAAAGGCTCGTAGAGAACATCAGAGAACACTGTCCAGTCAACGCTCGATGATTGCCAACACGCGAGCAGTGAACACGCATCAAAAAGGAAAACCCAGGAGGCAGTTTCTGAACCCTAAGTGGGTCTGCAGAGATAACACAGTGGGTAGGGCATTTGCTTGCGTGCAGCCTACCTGGGTTCGATTCCCAGCATCCCATATGGTCCCTGAGCACCACCATGAGTAATTTCTGAGTGCAGAGTCAGGAGTTACCTCTATGCATCGCTGAATGTGACCCAAAAAGACAAAAAAAATGTAGACCCTGAGCATCTCTGGATATGGTACACAAGCAAAATCAAACAAATGATACTGAAAAGGTTTCATTTGCAAATCCTAGCCTCCTGGAGGGACTGAACCAACATGTGGCCCTGCCATATCATGAAAGTCAAAGGACAGAGGACAACTGTGTCTGCTACTACAGGGGGGCTGGGACCCTACCCTTTGAAGTGAATCTGAAGGTTCTACATGAGTGATGCCAGGGCCAAATGCTCCGGAACAGAGCAGAGCAAAGTCCCATGCTGGGAGGGTTGAGACAGTGAAGCCCTGCCCTATCCAGGTCCCACAGGAACCGAACTCAGCCCCTGCGCTCTGCCCCATGCCCACCTGCTGCTGACCATTCATGGAGCTGGAAGTGATGGTGTGGAGAAGCAGCTGCGGAGAGTAGTGGGTCACACAATGTGGGGCTGTGGATACGGAGACCCCTGATCCTGTCCTGGTCAGTCAAACAATGACCCAATGCTCCCACACACAGTCCATCAAAAAAAACGCAGCTGGATTGATTCAAGATAAAACAGGAAGGTTGGTACTATTCACCGAGTGCTGAGTTTCTTGGGGAAGTAATCAAGATGATGTGAAAACAGTGACTGCAAAGTCAGTCCTGGAGATGCAGAGAGGAACTGGCCTAGCAGCAGCCCAGAGAGCTGGACAGACACTGGAACAGGAGCAGAGGCTGGTAAGAACATCAGAGAGCATGGTCTAGTCAACACACTACCCCTTGAAAACACCAAACCAGTGCACTCTTCCCAAAAAAGAAAACAGTTTCAGAAGCACAATTTTAAATCCAGAGTATGGGGCAAGAGTGTAGTACAGTTGCTTTGTCACTTGTGGTGCTTGCCTTTCATGGGGTCGATCTGGGTTCAACTCTCAGAATTCCAAATTGTCCCGAGAACCATCAAAGTGCAAAGCCAGGAGCAGGCCCTGAACACTGCCCGGTTGCACCAACATCATATATTCTGACCCAAAAAATGGACGTTAATTGGCAGCAAGTCATATTGGTCACCTTGGAGCCTTTTTTGTCCTGTAAGAAGATCTGAATCCTTTTTATCATTCTGGGACTTTGCTAATTCTAAATACAACACTTGGAGGTCACGAGTTGCTCCCCACGAGTGGGTCTCCGGCACGACCATGGCTCCAGAAGCACAAGGACTTAATGCAGAGCCCGGCAGCTTGCAGCAGAAAAGTAAATGGACTATGCTTTAATCCATGCCACCATGCCTGCCCGGAGGGGAAAGGGTGTTGCTCCCTTCCTCCTTTTCCCTCTGGAAAGAAAGATGGCAGCTGCTCCGGAGCTTTATGGAAAGCCAGGTATGAGCTGGGCGTGATGGGGCAACTGAAACCTCATGGGCATTCCCAGCTTGTTCTTCACACCCTACCGAGGTCAGGAGTTGCCCCCCACGAGCGGCTCTCTGGCACAGCCACAGCTACAGAGCACAGAAACCAATCTCATAATTATCTGACTCTCAGCAGAAATACTTCCAGGCTTAATAAGCAAAATACCAGAAATCCAAAATCGCATGGCCACAAAACATCATTTAATTCTTGTGACCAGCTGTAGAAAACAAATTATCTCACAATGCCTTTTTAGCATGTCTGATTTGGGGATGTAAACTATAAATAATAATGGTGAATCTTTTGTCAAAACAATGAATCTAATCAAATAGAGTGTTAACTAGAATTCATCTGCCTCACGGGCATTGGGAGGGTTGGGGGGGTTACTGGGGTTCTTCGTGGTGAAAAATAATTATTGGTAAAGGGAAATGTGTTTGATATTTGCATGACTGAGACTTAAACCTGAAAGCTTTGCAACTTTCCCCACAGTGATTCAATAAATAAAAATAAATAAATAAATAAATACAACACTTACCTTTTTTCTGTATTATTATTGAACTGATGGGGAACGTGACCAACTTTGTGAAAAATCAGAGGTAAACAGAACGGCCTGCTGGGCTGTGGAGATCTGACCCATATTCCCGGCACTTGTCAAACATTTGATTCAAGAGGCCCCTTCCATCCTTTTATATGTCTTTCTACACACTGTGAAGTTCATTTAAACTGTTTCCAATAGTAGGTACAACAGACAGGAAATTTGCCTTGCACCAGGTTTAACAGGGTTCCCGGAGCACCACCAGGAGTAATCCCTGAGTATTTCAGGGTATGACCCAAAAAGATGGGAAAAACAAAGTTTAAAATTTAAAAAACAAACTGTCTTCACGGCACTCCACTAAGGAACCTTGCCTGAGTCATTTAACTAAGATAAAACTTTCAGAATTATTTATCCTTTAAACTGACACAAAACTAACCAGTACCTGAACACATGGGTGGCAGAGATGGCATGGGGGAAGGAGCTGGTCACACACAGCCCACCTGGATTCCAACCACAGTACCCCATAATGATCTTGAGTCCCCCAGGTATGGGTGACTGAGCTGAGAGCGAGGAGTAGGACTCAACTGGTTGTGGCTCCGAAGAACAGGAATCAGGAGGCCCTGAAGAACGAAGATGTGGTTGTTTCTCTGCCATAATCCCCCAAACCCAGGGCCTCAAAACCAAGTCACTGGGACTTGAGCAATAGTCCAGAGGGGAGGGCTTTTTCCTCGCATGGGGCAGCCAGTTTCAATCCCTGCCATTCCATATGGTCCGCAGGCCCTGCCAGGAGTAATTACTGATTGTGGAGGCAGGAGTAACCCCTGAGGATCACTGAGCGGGAACCAAAAAGCAATAAAAAAAGTCAAACCAGAGTCACAACAAAGAATAAGACAATGGTGAGCCTTGACAGCCCTGAGAGAAGAGATTTTTTTTGCCTTTTTATTCACATTTTTTAAAGATTTTTATTAGTGAGACACCATGAAGTACAGCTATAGACTTATAAATTTTCATGCTTCGGTTTCAGTTATACAATGAACAAATACCCATCCCTCAACCAGTACCCTTTTCCCACCACCAGGGACCCCAGTATCCCTCCCACCACCCATCCCCTCATCCCACGCTTTCTCTGTGGTAGGGCATTCCCCTTTGTTCTCTCTCTCCTTTTGGGTGTTGGGGTTTGCAAAAGAGGCACTGAGTGGTAACCATGTTTGGTCTATATTCTACTTTCAGCATGCTTCTCCCATCCTGGGAGGATCCTCCTAACACCCTTTATTTGGTGCTCCCTTCTCTAACTGAGCTGCCTTTTCCCCTAGCAAGTGTGGCTGGCCTCCAAGCTATGCAGCAAAATCCTGGTATTAATCTCGGCCACTCTTGACCTTGACAGCCCTGAGCAAAGGGAATTTTTTTGCATTTTTATTCACATTCCTCTTAGCTTTCACCAGAAAATCTAAAAAATACATATTAACATACACATCAAGTTCAAATTCAGGGACACTGGCATAGACTTTCTCTTATAGACTGACATCACAGACAGTTTGTTACACATTACCAGGATTATTTCCTTCCTGGCTGCACTTTTGTAGCACAGCATCCCATGGTCCAAACACAATAGACTTTACCAAAATGTTCTATTTATGAATTTTATATTTCCTAAGAAGAAACAGAAAGGCTTTTCAACATTCTTGACATATAAAAGATTTCGCTCCAGCGTGAACTGACCTATGTACAGTAAGGCCTGAGGGCCGACGAAAGGCCTTCCCACATTCCTTACAAACAAAAGGTTTCTCTCCAGTGTGAATTCTCACATGAACAGTAAGGTTTGAGGAACAAACAAAGGCCTTCCCACATTCCTTACAAACAAAAGGTTTCTCTCCAGTGTGAATTCTCACATGATCATTAAGGTGTGAGGAAGAAACAAAGGCCTTCCCACACTCCTTACAGACATGAGGTCTCTCTCCAGTGTGAATTCGCATATGGGTGATCAGTCTTGAGGATACAACAAAGGCCTTTCCACATACCTTACATCCATAAGGCTTCTCTCCATTGTGAATACTCATATGCAAATTAAGGCTTGAGGAACTAACAAAGGCCTTTCCACAAACCTTACATACATAAGGCTTCTCTCCATTGTGAATTCTCATATGCCGAGTAAGGCCTGAGGATTCAACAAAGGCCTTCCCACATTCCTTACAAACATAAGGTCTCTCTCCAGTGTGAATTCTCATATGGCTAATAAGGTTTGAGGGTGCAACAAAGGCCTTTCCACATACCTTACATCTATAAGGCTTCTCTCCATTGTGAATCCTCATATGCACATCAAGGCTTGAGGACACAGAGAAGGCCTTTCCACATAGCTTACATCCATAAGGCTTCTCTCCACTGTCAATTCTCATATGCCGTGTAAGGCCTGAGGAATAATTAAACGCCTTCCCGCATTCCTTACATATATAAGGCCTCTCTTCAGTATGAGTTTTCATATGCCCAGTAAGGGTTGATGATTGAGTGAAGGCCTTTGCACGTGCCTTATATTTATGAGGTTTCTCTCCAGGATGAATTTTCCTGTGTCTAAAAAGGTGTGAGAAGTTAGCAAAGACCTTCCCACATTGCTCACACACATATGCTTTCTCTCCAGTATGAATTCTACAATGTTTTAAGATTTCTGAAGGTCGAGTGAAGGCCTTCGCACAGTCCTTACATGTATGTGATTTCCCTACATTGTGGATGTTCATGTAATCACAAAGGGGTAACAGTGGATTCAAACCATGTCCTTGCTGCTGACACTCCTGGGGATTTTCTGCACTGTGGGTTTCTAAGGGAACATCATGGTTCTGGGAACAAGGGAAAGCTCCCCCACATTCCTTACTCTTTGACAGGGTCAATCCATGTTGACTTTGCTTGTGGCCCTTTTGGTGTGAAGGACTCACTATAAACAGTGCTCCTCTACCACATTCTAGGTTCTGCCCCAATGTTGGGGTTTGTGTCCGTGGACTGAGAAGAACAGACCGTGTGAACATTTTCCCAGGAGAGGAATTCTTCAGAGTGAGGTTGCTCTCTTCATTCTGATCACCCTCAAGAGGCCATCCTGCCTGCCTTGGCATCCCCATGTGGCTGAGGGCACAAATGCACACTCGAGACTTTTTCACAGTCTGAAGGGTCAGAGTCATTCCACTCGGGCTGGCTGCTTCCCTGTAGAACAGCAGACAATTCCAATTATCGTTCTATGCCTTAAGAGTCTCCATGTTACATGAAATTGGTACATGCAGATTGGTTTCTAACATTTGCACCACACCAATGCAATTCCCGACAGGCGGATGGCATTACCATGAACTAACCACACATGGGAAATTGATGAATGAGGGGCCATTAATTTGTTAAATATTTTTTTCAACTTAATGAACGAGCAGAAATAACTCCCTCCACAGAAAACTGATGCACCATATTCAAGAGAAAATAAAACACTAAACTCTGGGTTCAGTTCTACTTCAATGTGGAGTACAGCCTGGAAAGCATTTATGAAGAAATGCTGCATCCAACACTGCTGAGACTGATCACAGGGGCCAATGAAAACATCTAACCTACTGGCAGATTCTTTTCAGGATCAATGACTTTTTCTGTTCTGTATTTTGTTTTCACTTCGGGGTGGGGGTACACCATACAGTGCTCGGAGATTATTCCTGGTAGGCCTCTGGGAAACACATGGAGCAATGTTGATGGACCTGTTTAAAAGACCAGGTCTTTTCACAATTACCATTTGTAGATACTTTCAATCAAATGAAAAAGCACGGCATTTACGTGAAACATATTACAATTTTCTTTAGGTTTTGAGCAGAGATGTCAGCACCCAGTGAATATAAGGGTCCTCGACCTCAAGCATCATACTCTGAATTTCCTTCCGGCCATTCCTGGCCCTGCACTTTAAAAATAACATGCTGGTCCACTGACATTTTCCATTAGTATTATAATATTGATTCCAAAGTTGCAAATCTTACCGGCTCACTCATACTCGGTGACTGAGTTCCCAAATCCTGAAGCCGTCCTTTGATATCTGAAACCAAACCCAATATACAATGTAAGAATTCTTCGAATGGAACACCCTTAACCAGGTAGTACAGCTTGAGGACATCTCTATGGTCCTCACAGTCCAAAGTATCCCACAGAAAAGGGAAGGTTCCGCAGAGGATTGCTGCGAAAAGCTTGGCAATCCTACAAGACATTTTTCCTTTTTTTTGTTAAAAATTCGCAGTGATGCTCAGGGAACTATATGGGATGCTGGTTATTGAACCAGGTGGACAGTGTGCAGGACAAGCGCATTTCCTGCATTACTATCACTCAGAGGCAAAATAGTTTCATTGTGGCCTTACTTATTAACTAAACGAAAATGACAAAAAATATTTTGAAGGTACAGCAACATTATAGGCTGTACAGACAGGTCAGTAAGGGAAAGACAGGGGGACCAGGAGTGAGAATTTTATCGACTGGAAGAAGAGGAAAAATAATGTCAAAGCCAAGAAGGTAAAGCACAAGATTATTCCACGACAGACAATCCATGGCAGCGTGAATGTAGCACAGATGCCTGGATCCAGGAACCCAAGGTATCAGGGTCAATAGCGAGTTTCACGTGTGCTCAGGGCACCCACACACTGCCCAGGGCCTGAGCCAGGGAAGGTTCTCAGACACTCACCTGCATACATGCTTCTCCTCCCCAGCCTCAGGGTTCCTCCTTCCAGCCAGGAGATCACCGCAGGCTTCACCCCAGAATGCCCTGAACCTCACAGAGATGGAGCATGGATGAGAGACAAGGAGAACATGACAAATAAATCCCATGTGTACCAATAAAATAGAGTAAATTACTGGAAAGCCATGGACAGAATCTGCACGAATAAATGCTCCAGATTTGGAGTTATCCAAGAGCTAACATTCAGGTCTTAATTTAAGAGTGAAATATGGGGCCCCAGAAAATACCACAAACAGTATAGCCTAGGTCTTAAAGGGCCATCAGGGGTTTGATCACAGCACAGTATGTAGTATTTTTTTTTCTCTAGTTCAGGATCCGCACCTGGGGATGCTCAAGTCTTCTCGCTGACCATGTACTCAGAAATCTTACCACTGGTGGTGCTTGAGGATCACATGGGATGTTGAGTATAGAAAGCATGTCCAGATCTTGCAAGACAAGCACGGTGCCCGCTGTACTGTCACTCTAGGCTCGGCATCACATGCAATGTCCTGAGCCTGCGTGAACTGATGCCTTAGTGCAGTAAACCCCAAAGCTTAACAAATCCAAAGATGGCCAAAGATGACCATAGCCCCCAGTTGGTTTGAAAAATAAACAAAAGGATCCAGACAGACAGCACAGCAGGTCAGGCACTTGCTCAAGGTCAATAAAGGTTCGATCCAGACATTCAGGAGGGTCTCTCAAGCCATCATCTGTGATCCCTAACTGCATAGTTCAGACGCAAACCCTGAGTCATGATGAACTGAGAACCACTAGGATAGACCACGAGCACTGAAATAAAAGTAGCATCTGATGGGGTGAGGCCCTAAGAAATAAAGGAGCTATGCTGGGAGCGATATTACAGCAGGCAGGACATAGACACTGCTCACACATACAGAATTGATCCCCAGCAGCACACAATGTCCTGGACCACAACCAGGATGAATAACTGAATACACAGCCAGAAATAATCCCTAAGTATTTGTAAGTATAACCCCAAAACCAAATCAAAACAAAACAAAATAACTGAAGCTGTGGGCCTGGTGCAATAGTATCAGGATTAAGGTAGCAACCTTTTAAGCTGCCAAGCGTGTTCAATCCTCAGCACCCCATGACCCCTGAGCACCCCCAGGAGTGATCCCTCAGCACAGAGACAAAAGGATTCAGATTTTGCCCCAAATAAAAACAAAACCAAAACAAATAAATAAAAATTATGTGTAGCACTAGAAGTGATCAGAGAAGAGAACTCAGCAATGGCAGGAACCAGGAACTATTTAGAGAGACCTGAGCGATGGTTCAGCGTGCGGGGAGACTGCATTCAGAGGCCAGCCTGGGTCAATCCCCAACACTGCAGATTCATCCAAACCCACAAAGAGTGATTCATATGGACAGAGCTTAGAGTAAGCCCTGAGCATCGCCAGGTGAGCACCAACAAGAGAACGAGGAAAGGAACTAGAGAAACAGCTACTGCACGGATGTTAGTCCTGGACCATCAGACTGTTGGACACACAATCAGGACCCAGCACAAGAAGCCCACACGGGTCTGTCCAGACAAGGTTGGCCCCGCACTGCTCTCACCAATAGCCTGCAGGTGCTGGTAGGTCTCCAGCATCACGTCCTTGTAGAGCTTTCTTTGAGAGGCATCCAAGCATGTCCACTCCTCGGGGGTGAAGCTCACGGCCACATCAGGGAAGGTCATCGTGTCCTGAGCCGGCATACAAAGGGGGCTGGAGTCAGGGTCTGTCCCCACCATGTTCCCTGGTCTGTGAGGCCTGGTCCACAAGGTCCTAGAGGGGCTCAGGGTCTGTCCCCTTGGGAGGAACCAGGCTTCACCCGAATTCCTGACAGACAGGTCCCAACTTCTCTCTAAGACAGCTGCATCTATGAAAATGTGAGAATGCTGTACTAGAATGTTCCTGAAGGTGGCAGACTTGCTCCTGACCCCAGGGAATTCCACCACTGCTCCTATGAGCACTGCCGAGAGTAAAAACTGAGCACACAATCAGTGGGACCCAAATGAGTAACCCTGCTTTCAGCTCAAAACACGAAACACACACCCCCTGCATCCCACAGCCCATGCTCTAGGGAGAAGGGGACACTCAATATCCAGTCACCGACTGAAAACTGTACATTCACGTATGTGCCTGTTAAACTCTGATCATGATTCAGGACCACCGCAAATGCCTCTCAAAGTGTCTTAATCCCAACAGCTTTGATGGCCCCAGAGATCCTTTGCTCCGTCTCCCTGGGACAAGCACATGCCCAGAACTGCAAACAGAGCAGTCAATGAATGCTGGACTCTGTGATAGAGCAGAAGACGCCCTCCAGAGCGAGGACAAAATAGTGGAAACACATATCCTGGGGCCCGAGTTACTGTAGCTGGCAGGGCATAAACAGGACCAGAGCACCCGGGGAACCATGATGCATATCAGGTGGAAATCCGGAGCACAGAGGCAAGAGGAAGCCCTGGGCATCTCCCCTGTGGCACAAAAGTGACTACGAAAAGAAACAAAGCAGCGTGATTGTGTAACAGGACCGTAAGTTGGGGACAGTGGGTAGGGCTGGTGATACCCGCCATCCCATAGGGTCCTCTAAGGACTGCCAGGTGCAATGCCAGAGTGCAGGGCCAAGAGTATAATCCCCAGAATCACTGCATGTGGCTCTGAAAACAAAATACCCAGACACCAGCCTTTGACGCCCAGCACCCCATATGGTCCCTGAGACATGTCAGGAGTCATCCCTGAGCACCAGTAATCTTTGAGATGCTGTGGTTCTAAAGCCATATATTTGTTATATTATGAAACTGACACAAACGTGGCTGCATACTGCAGAGAGTCAGGTGCTCTCACAAGGCGGCAGGATCCTTCCTGAAGCAAGTCAGAGACAGACATCCCAGGAAGCCTGACGCTCCTGGCACTGCATAACCTCATTTTGTCACTCCTACCTGGCTTCGGTGTGTCCGATGGCAGCTCACCATCTTCTCCTGCCTCTGTTTTTCCCGAGGATCAGAAACCTGGAGGACAAGTCAGAATTGTGAGCACTGGACAGGAGCAAAACCCCCAAGCTCTGACCAGCCACACCGTTGGGCACTGGCTCAAAGACCCACCTGGGGGACACTGACTAATGCTTCTTTCTCCCCAGGAGAAGCAAAATGGGTTGGCATCTGTGCTGCCTTTCGCGACACAAGTTCTGGGTTTGGCCACAAGAGAGAAAAGTCAGCCCAGCCTTGGTCTGGAGACACCTCCCGGATCCCACAGAAGGTTCTCACAGGCCCAGCCAGGAAGGACTCTGCGGCCATGAAATCCCGTGCATCAGTGCCCCCTTCTGGCCCCATGAAAGAGCCACAGTTTGGGTTATGATTGCATGGGGGAGCCCCTCTCTTCTTTAAAGAAAAAAAAAAAGAAAACAGGGGCTGGAGTGGTCAAACAGTGGGTAGGGCAGTTTCCTCTGCAAGTGGCCAACCTGGGTTCAATTCGCAGCATTCCATATGGTCCCCTAAGCACCACAGGAGTAATTCTTGAGATAGAATCAGGAGTAACCCCTTGAATCGCTGGGTGTGAACCAAAAAGCAAATAAGTAAAAAGTTTTAAAAAATTTCTACAGGGGCTGGAGCAATAGCACAGTGGGTAGGGTGTTTGCCTTGCACGCGGCCAACCCGAATTCAATTTCCAGCATCCCACATGGTCCCCCAAGCACCGCCAGGAGTGCTTCCTGAGTACAGAGCCTGTAGTAACGCCTGAGCATCGGCTGGGTGAGACCCAAAAAGCAAAAAAATAAATAAAAACTTTCTACAGACATACACTTTTACCAGCAGTACACGAATACACAAGCACACACAGATACACCCTTTACCCCCGAATACTCACCTTGATAGCCAGCAGTCTAGGCAGGACTTTGCAACTTGATATGAGGAAGCAGACGTCCCTATTCCAACATACAGTAAACCTGTTAGGATGCTTGAGTTGCTGACACTATCAATCCTCTGCATCCCCACGGCCCCCAGAGCACTGCCAGGAATAATATCTGAGGGCAGAGCCAGAGTAAGCCCTCAGGGTATCTCCGGGATTGCAGAGTCCCCCATTCCCTACTCCAGAAATAGCTCCAAAAGGAAAGTATCACTGGCAAACCCCGGCCACCTGCAGACACACCTTCCCGGCCCGACCCACGAGGGCAGCCAATGAAAAAGCTGGACTGCAACAGGGTCTAAAGCCTTTTTGAGGGGGGGGTGTCGGCTCTGGCCCTCAAAGTGAATCTGGAGATTCTACAGCAGCGAAACTGGGGCAAGGACCCAACATGGATCAGCCGGGAGGGTCGGGAAGGCTAAGGCCCCGCCCTCGGCAGCTCCTGCACCCCAAGGCCCACAGCTCCCATGGCCACAGCGGACCCCCAGGATCACGCACTCACACCCACGACTCCCGCATCCCACTAGAGCCCCCGATGAACCTCCCAAAGCTCCGCGCCCAACAAAAGACTCCATCATACCTCAGGAACTGCCTGGATATCGGGGAACACAAGAAAAACAAGCGCGAGAGGCTGGCTTTGTCTGCGGCTCACAGTGTGGAGCCGGGGAGGTGCGGGGCGCTCACGGGAGGCCACCCCCGACCTGCAGCAAGACAAAATCAGCCTTCAGATTCCCGCTTCCTCGCTGGGGCCCACTTGGTCCTTCACCCACCTAATAAGAACTCTCTGGCCCCGTTTCCAGGAAGAGAAGCACCAGGAAGGCCCCACTGTGATGTCACTTCCGGTCCTCCAAGCAGCCTTAAAGGGCCAGACTCCAGATGTGCAGAGAACCGTTATCCCCACCCAGGAGAATCAGTGGCTGGAGGGGAATGGATTTAATAAGGGAGTTGAGAGGCAGCTGCTGCAGTAGCTGGTGAGCATGGGAGCTCGTGTAAGAAGAAGTCCCCTGATGCATTACTGGCCAGTCAAGTGTGGAGTCAATGCTCCCACACACAAGGCCATCAGGAAAACTAAAACAGGGTTGATCCGGGTAAAACAGGCAGATAGGGAACGGGTGGGGCACAGAACAGTGAGCTTCTCTGAGAAGTAACAAATCAAGATGGTGGTGAAAGCAGTGACAGGGCAGCCAGCCCTGGAGAAGAACTGGAACAATCCAGACAGAGAGCAGCCACCTGAGAGCTGGACAGAAACTGGAAAGGAAAGAAAGGCTGCTAAGGACATCTGAAAGCACTTTATGTGTTAATGGTCTACCCCTGACAACACTCAAGCAATGGAAAGTCACCGGCAAGGAAAGTTCCATGGGGAGGCTTCAGAAATACATTTTCAAACCCAGAGTATGGACCAGGAGTGATGAGTACAGTGGGTTAGCACTTGCAGTGAACTTGGTCAACTTGAGTTCCATCCCTGGCATCCCAAGTGGTTACCTGAGCACCATCTGACACTAGGAAGTGTCAGGTGTGCTTCCAAATAAGAAACATTATTGAAAGAAAACAACCCAGCATGAGGACCCATCCTAGAATGGAGGTGTATACTGAGCTCACAGTTAGCAAACTTTCCTGATCAAAAGGCCTTATTTAGCCTTTTCGAAAACCTAAATGATTTATAGCATCCTAGTTACCACTAGATTATTGGGGTTTTTACTGCTTCCAAAAGCAAAGAGTTTCAGGCTTTTTTCCCCTCTAATATTTGTAAAGTGAAAAGTGCTCTTCATTTTTATTTATTTTTTTGCTTTTTGGGTCACACGTGGAGATGCATAGGGGTTACTCCTGGCTCTGCACTCAGGAATTACCACTGGCAGTGCTCAGGGGACCTTATGGGATGCTGGAAATTGAACCTGGGTCAGCCACGTGCAACACAAGCACCCTACCCGCTGTGCTATTGCTCCAGCCCCTCTTCTTTTCCTTTTAAAAAAAATTGTTAATGGCTAATACCTGGCTCTGAACTCAGGGGATCCTATAGGATGCTGGCTTCAATCCTGGTCAGCATCATACAAGGCAAAAGTCCTCTTGGTGTACTAGCCTCCTGCCCCGTGGGGGCTTTAGGGGATGATTCTTTACTTGCTTGGGGCGCAATAGTATTTGGTGGAGCTATTTGACTTTCACATGCTCCTCACTCAGAAATAGGTTCTGGACGTCCCACAGGAAACTGTAAGAGAATGCAGAGCCTGGTGCTGCATGAGGGCTGTGCTGGGCTTTGTGTCCTGGTGCGCCCCCTCACTCCCATCCAGGGGCCTGTTATTTGACCCAAGGCCCAGCTCCCAACTGTCCCACCTGGAGACTAGCTGGTAGCCTGGGGAGGGTCACTCCACTTCCCCCATCTCTGCTCTGGTCCATTACCTGGACCAGGTTGGTCTTCCTCACCTGGTCCCAGGTTTCGATGCTCACGACCTTCACCTCCAAGTCCACCTGACCGGGCTCCAGAGGAATGAACATGTAGGGCACCCTCTTGGATGAGCTTGGGGGCACGACCACCCTCTGACGCAAGGGGGATCCTGACTTGGACATGCTGCACAGAGCCTCCTTGTGGGTCAATTCCACTCAGACCTGGGAACAGGGGTGGGGTGGTGGTTGGGGTGATTGGCCATCCTCCCTACTTCTTGCTGCCCTGAATATCACCAGAGCAAAGATCCTCCTTCATGCTGTGTGACCTCAGGGAAGCTGCTGCACCTCTCTGGGCCTCCTTTTTCTCCTCTCTACACGTGTCGTTGCAGGGACTGGGAGATGATACAGGAGTGAGGTTGCAAGCATGGTATGTGTGGGTTCAATCTCCAGCACCACACAGACACTTGGTCTCCTAGGAATGGCTGGGTTTTCTAAAGGCCCTTTCGGGTGTCAGCCCAGGGTTGCCCAGGTGACCTCCAGTACCTCATCCTCGAGACTCTGCAATGAACTGCCACCCTATTGTCCAGGAATTGCCAGTGGAAAACCCCATTGATTTCTTGAGCACTGCTGTTGCCCTCCCAACAGAAAGCATCATGGTTGCCCCCTCTCCTCCACTTGGGTGCTTGGGAGGGAAGCAAAGGAGAAAACATCATCAAAAAAACAGCTTTGCCAAGGAGTTCGGTGGTTTCCAGCCCCTTAGCCCCTTTAGAAAAGCGGGTAGGGCGTTTGCATTGCATGCAGCCGACCCATGTTCCATTCCCAGCATCCCATGCAGCCGACCCATGTTCAATTCCCAGCATCCCATATGGTACCCTGAGCACTTCCAGGAGTAACTCCTTAGTGCAGATCCAGGAATGACCCAAAAAGAAAAAAAAAAAAGAAAGTGAAGACCCTCCCACAGTCGTGACATGAATAATGTTTCATTCCTGTATAAACTTTCCTATGCTCAGAAAGAACCTGAAAATAAATTAAAGGTCTTCCCTCCTACCTCACATATATGAGTAGAGCCAGTGCTCCCTCCTGAAACAACTCTAGAGACACTCAGCCCTGAAGGCCTATGCGCTCCTGTCACTGCACCATATCATCTAGTCACTTTCCTCCTCCCTGTGGACGGTGGGTCAGACAGCGCAACATCATCTTCTCCCACCTATAATTCCTGAGAATCAGCAGGAAGCTCCGTGCAAAGATCTAGAGACGTCAGCACTGTGAGCATGACAGAGGTGCACAAACGCCAGAGTCCTGACCAGAAGTTTCTGCTTTGGAGTCTGAAATTGCTCTCAGGTAGGGCAAGGCAAGCAGCTGACCTGCTCTCCTATCTCACGGTTCATAGATCCACTTGAACTGAAAATGCTATGATATCTAAACAGAAATATAGTGGAACAGAGAAGAAGTAGGCCCTGGGCCAGAGCAACAGCATATTGGGGAGGGCACTTGCCTGGAACACACCTGACTCTGGTTTAATCCCCCACATCCTATAGGATCCCCCAAGCCCACCTGGAGTGACTCCTGAGTGCAGAGTCAGGTTACTCCAGTACCCAGAGTACTGCTGGCTGTGGCCCCAAAACAAAAACACACAAGTAAAAAAGTGAATTGTGTAGTTAATCGGAAAAAAAAAAAACACAAGGTTCTGGACTTTACTCAGCATAAAAGCATTTTTATGATGGCTACAGAGATAGCACAGATCACAAGGTGCTTGTCTGGCACACAGCTCACAAGGGTTCTGTCCCCATCACCCCACAGGATCCCCAAACCTAGAGCAATCAATGAAAACAGAGCCAGAGGTAAACTCCGCGGGGTGTGGCCAACCAAAAAAAAATTAGGTGTCAGAACTATAGTATGGTAGGGTATGGGCCTTGAACATAGCTGACCTGTGTTCAGTCCCTGGCACCACACTGGGTAACAAAAGCAGCAACCACAGGGTATGACCAGAAAAAAAAAAGTTTTTGTTCATGTGTCAACATCCACCAGTTTTGGAGAATGCAGGTCAGACTTGGGTTTTGGAGCCACAGGTGGCAGATCTTTGGGCTCACCCAGATGGTGCTTGAGGAATCCTGCGTTGTGCAGGAGATTGTACCGTGTGACAGGCTGCTTGCAAGGCCAGGGCCTGCACTCCTGGCCTATCACTGACCCCAGGAAATCAAAGTCTATATAAGTACTGTGACCCTTATGAGAAGGATACAGGCAGGAAACAGGGATGAGGCCCAGCTGGTAGAGGTCCAGGCAGTGCCGCTGCCACCTGGGGCCTCCCGGTGCAAACCTGAGCCAGAAGTACAAACTGCAATTTCAAAGGTTTGCAGGGGCCAGAAAGAGCACACAGTGAATGGCAGGGCACTTGTCATGCATGCGGCAGACTCAACTTCACGTCCTGAATCCCAGGAGTGATCCCAGAGCACTGCTGGGTTTGGCAAAAGCCCACACAGACAATCCCCCTCCTGCCCAAATAAAGGCAATGAGGAATTTATCTGCCAACAACAGAGGTCTGAAATCTAGTAATATATTCACAAGGGTCAATCCTTTGGGTTTTTTTTTTTTTCTGTTTTGGGACCACACTCAGAAGTGCTCAGGGCTTATAGGCCAGGTTTTCAAACTATATGATTTTACTCCTATGGGTACATGATTTTATAAAAGAAAAAGGGGATGAAAAATTACACTTGGGGCCAGAGTGACAGTACAACGGGCAGGGCATTTGACTTGCACCCAGCTGACCTGGGTTTGGTTCCTGGCATCCCATATGCTTCCCCGAGCACTACCAGGAGTGCATCCTGAGTACAGAGGGTGAGTGCAGAGCCAGGAATAAGCCCTGAGCATCGCCAGTGTGACCCAAAAAGTGGAGAAAAAAATTGCAATTATCCCAAATGAAAGTTTAAAGTCCATAATTTCACTCAGAGCCTACAAGTCCTTCCTTTCCTCCTAACAGCCTCTTGGTCAAAGGACTCAAGAATGTTCATATTTAAGAACTTCCAATTAAGGTATGAATAGAGGAGTAGGAGAGAATACACCAGACTGAAGCAGATATTGGCCAACTGAAAGCCTGAGGGCATTCCCTGGTACCCCTAGTCCCCTGAACAGGACACAGACCTCAAGCACTGCCAGGTATGGTCCCAAATCTCACCTCATCTGCTCCCCAAGTAGTGAGTTAGACCCAGGGAGAGGAGCTCAGAGGGCTAAGCACCTGCTTTACCTTTGGGGGACATGACATGGCTCCCCCTGCATCCCAGACACACAGACACTGAGTGGGGAGAGTCTCTGACTATCTCCAAGTTTGTGGCAAACAGGGAGGAAAAGACAGGTGAAATACCCCAACACCAAAAAGAAGTTCAAAGAATACTCGTGTGTCAAAACAAATTCTGGTGTGGGAGGGTTGCGGCCATACCTACTGATGCTCAGGGAACCCTATGGCGTGTCAGGGCATAACTCTGGTCATTATAAGAAAGACAAATGCCCTCCTGACTATACTAATGACCAGCCCCTAAGAGTGAGACATTTAAAACCTATTGCAGCTGGTCCCCGGAAAACCCCTTTCTGCAAGTACTCACTTCAACAGCAGGGCACACCCCTGGTCTGGGAGAGACGGACAGTGAGGGATGCTTGAAATCTTGACAGGTGAGGCAGAAATTCTTTTTTTCTGAGGAAATATAATCATATAGGGTTAACAAAGACAGTAAGTAGATAGGGTGCTTTTCTTTCAAGCAGCTAAGCCGGGGTCAATATGCAACAGTACATATGATCACCCACCCCAGCACTGCTAAAAATGAAGCCTGAGCTCAGAAAAAAGAGTAATCCCTGAGCACTGAGTGGTGCTGTGGCCCAAAAAAGTATAATAAAATAAATTATAAAGGGATTGGAGAGATCGTATAGCAGGTTAGGTGCTTGCCTTGCACTCAGGTTTAATTCTGGGCATCCCCTATGGTTCCTAGCACCACTACGAGTGCTTGCTGAACGGAGAGCCAGGAGGAACCTACGTGCATCACTGGGTGTGACCCAAAAAGCAAAATTAAAAAAAGAAAGAAAAAGTAAAGAGAAGCTCCCCACCTCCCTGTACTCCCAGAACCCACTGAATGCACAAGGAACAAGTGAAGATCAAAGGCTCTGCCAAGGGGGGCTAGAGCAACAGCACAGACGGTAGGATGTTTCCCTTGCACGCGACCAACCTGGATTCCCAGCAACCAATATGGTATCCTGAGCACCGCCAGGGAAAATTCCTGAGCGCAGACCAGGAGTAACCCCTGTGCATTGCTGGGTGTGAACCAAAAAGGAAAAAACACTCTGCCAAATGCTTTTGAGCCACAAGCACATAAATGTGCTTCCCCTCCCCCACCCACCCCATTACAGGCCCCTGGCTCTGGGCTGGCTGGTACTGGGACGCTGTCGGGTGCCAGGATCGAACCAGGCCAGCCCCGTCCCCCCCCTTAAGCATCTTTCTAAGTAAGTTCTCCTTAGTAACAACGACCTTCTTTCCATCAAACTCAATTTATAAACAAGAAAACGCTTTCGGCAGGGGCGCTCAGTGCATCCCGGGTGAGGGGCCACCAACCCGGGCCACCGCCACGAGCGACCCCGCTGACCACAAGGTGGAGACCGCTGAGGTTCAGGCACTCAGAGCGACCACTCGGGCGGGCTGCGGGGAAACCGATCTTCCCGGACCCCTGGACCCCCCTGCCTGCCCTGGGGGGGCGTCACCCGCTCCTCACCTTCTGTGGCAACGTGGCCCGCCTGCACTTCCGCCCAGAACGCCAAGGCAGTGCGGATAAAGGACCCGGATTCTGTGACGTCACCTGTACCTTCGCCCAGAGTCTTAAAGGGCCAGGCTTCAAGTATTCCTGACCAGGTACTTTCCTGCTCAGAAAGGTCCATTTTTCCCCGTTTCTGGGATAGGATAGGACACTGAGGGTTGCCAGGTCTGGGTCAGATAGAGACTGACAGACTGGACAGATAGCATGTCGATCAGAAGCCTTTTTTTTGACGAAGGAAATAAAATTCACAAAGATTCTTTGCAAATAGCCACCCAGACCATCTCTCTGAGTCCCCACGTACATTTATATAGCACTGAAAGTCCAGGTCTTGAGTAGCTTCAACTGTTTATTTTCACAATTATAGGAGAGAGCTATTTCTAGCTCTAAGAGAATCACGTAGCTCAAAAAGGGGTCAGGGGTAGCCCAGAAGGGGACTCAGGGATTGGTGATGACTGGGAAGATATTTGTGTACGCCAAAATTCCTGTGTCTGTATTTGTGAGTGTTCAGAGTAAATGGTGCTCTCCAGTTATTCCTTGAGAGCTGTGTGCAGCAACTCTTCAAACAGTGCTCAAGCTCTACATAGCCATGAATTCTATATGGATCAGACAAATGAACGGAAAGTCCCTTAACTGCTGTGCAGCTAAATAGTCTTTTAATATTTTTGTACTAGATGATTTATTAACCTATAATTCTTCAAAATTTGAACCAGTTGCCAAGAACAACGGTATAGCAGGTGTGCAGGAGAAAGTCTCTTTTTCAGACACGTTGATCTATTGTTCGGCTACGATGATTTGGTGTTTGTTACAGTAAGAATATGAAATTTAGTTCACAAGCTTACTTCTTAGCGGAATTATTCCATAAACATACTCAATTTCTTGTAACCACTCCACTAGGGTGCCAGATCGTCACAGAGTGCAAATAGGAACAATAGGTTAGGGTCACTCCAAAGTGAGGTAGTAAGTGTCAATAGCTGATTTCTTTGTGTATTTGCTTTTTCTTGCTTCAATAACTATGATTACATAAATTTACGGGGTAACAGGATGTAGGCCTGGTGAATCTAATTTTGTAGGTGCTTATGAAAAGGACAGGTGCATCAGGATGTGCTTTTTTCTAACCAACAGACTGTGCTTCTCTTGCAGGGAGCCTGCTGCTTTGCCTAGCAGGACAGCCTGCAAGCTGGTGTGAACAAACACTCCAAATTTTGGAGTTCATCCAGATTTGATGGTGTGGGGGCCCAACATCCCAAGTCCCAGGGATGTCCACAGAAAGCCTTCAAAGGACCTGTTAGTGCTGGCAATCTTCTCTCTGGTCCGTGAGTCAACTCTGGAATGGTGTAGAAGGCTGGACGCAGCACAACCTCCCCTATCTTCAATTTCCATATCTTCCCACTACACTGTCCTCCCGTTCATTGTTCATCGATTTGCTTGAGCAGGTCCGGTAACGGCTCCATCGTGAGAATTGTTACTGTGTTTGGCATATCGAATATGTCACGGGGACCTTGCCAGGTTTTGCCATGTGGGTGCGATACTCTCGGTAGCTTGCCGGGCTCTCCGAGAGGGGCAGAGGAATTGAACTCGAGTCAGCCTCAAGGGCCTTGCGCAAGGCAAACGCTCTACCCGCTGTGCTATTGCTCCAGCCCAAGTACTACACTATTCTGTTGGAAATATAGCTCTAAACATTCTAGGTTTAACACTGGTATGTCCACTCTCCCTTGTCACAGTGAGTTTAATTTTATTGGATTACACCCATAACAATGCTCCTGAGTTACTCCCATTGCTGTTTCTTGGAATATAGCTCTAAACACTTTAGGTTTAACATTGGTATGTCCTTCCTCCCTCACAACAGGGAGCTTAGGTTTACCACAGTGCTCCTGAGACACACACATTCTTCTGTGTTTCTCTGTAACTTCCTTCTCTGTAATTTGCTTTCCCAACTGGCCTGTCATACTTTTCTCCTAATCAGACTCTGTTAACTCGTAAGGTCGGATTCCTCAGAAATCTGAGTGAAATACTGCTTTTCTCTTCTCCTTATGTTCTTTGCATAGTTATTTTAGAGCAACGTCCTTTTCATATAGACATAGGAAAACAGTTAATACTATGACTATGTAACTTGGGAGTTAATTGACTCCAAATAATAATTCATACCTGGGCATCTGCTTTCTCAATCTAAGCCTCAGTTGCCCTTAGTTTTTAGCACCCCAAAGACAGGGTCTTGATGAGGGACTGAATGGACCCAGAGCTAGCTGTTAGGTACACTGGTATCAAAATGGGCTAAACCACAATGCCATATAAGTTAAGAGCATGGCCATGGACAAATTCTGTCATGTTCCAAAGAGTAACAACTAGATTAGGACCATGCTAGGGTTAAGAAAGACTGATCTGACCTGAGCACTGTAGTCTGAGATCTATATTAAGATGTCCCCAGCGTAATGTATCTATTACTGTGTTCATACAAAATGATTAATTTTATTAAGGAGTAGAATTAAGATGAATGTTTATATGGTTGCTGGACTAAGGGAGGAAAAACACACCCATAGATGGCATTTCACATTTAGGTGGGTCTTCTTGCTGAAAGAGTTTGTCCTAGAAGAAGCTTCCTCTGAGAGAGGGACCATGCATCCATTGATTGTATGACCTCACTTATGTGTAATTGCTACCCCAACTCCCTCATGATTTGGGAGATAACTAAGGCTGTAAGACTCGCCAAGGGAAAAAAAATCAAGATAGAATCCAAGAGGGAGAATCCAAGTGGAATGAAGGAGATTCATGAAAGGAGAATCAGAGGAGAATTGAGATGAGATTGGAGGAAACTGCAATCGATACCAACCAGCCTGGCCCTCATTCCCTCCGTCATCCACCCATGGCCATCAGCTGTCCAAGGGTCGGGGAAGCAGCCTGATACCATCAAATTCATCTGGGTGCAGAGGAAAGAGAAGCGAGAGAGGAGAGAGGGCTTCATATTTATTTTTTGAATACACAACATGAACTGACAAACCAGTTCTTTGAAACAATTACCACTTGTGTTTGCTTTCAATAAAAGAAAAAATTAAAGTACTTTATTGATATGAAAAATAATAGAATTTTTTTTCAGTTTTAGTACCCAGTAAGGCTAAGTGCCTTTTACTCCCAGGGTAAGACTCTGGATTTCCTCCTTCCAGTGTCCAGAGATCACAGATATAATGGCAGGGAGAGAGCTCGGACCCCCACCTTTCAAGTCACATGCTTGCTCCACTGATCTATCCTGCAGGGTATAATGATATTCATTTTTAAATGTGTGAATCTAAACAGCTCACGCATATTCAGTGACCCTATTCCCAAGTCAGATCGCAGCTATGCCAAATCCTGACACTGTGGTTTGAGTTCTGAAATAAATCACAGCAAGTAAGGTAAGAATTAGTCGAATGACACCTGGGTGAACAAGCCGAGCAGGTAGATGACATCTCTGTGGCTCTCACTGTCCAAAGAGGCCCAGAGAAAAGGGAAGATTCTTTGGGAGTATCGCTGGGAGGAGCTTGACAATCACACACTAGCCTTTTGGGTTTTCTATTTGACTAGACCCAGGGATATTTGAGGATCATATGGCATACTGTGAATCAAACCCAGTGTAAGGCAAGCACCCTTCCCAATATACTATGACTTCAGCACATACTAGCTTTATTAAGGGCTCACTCATTGACTTTTTAACATAAAAGCAAAGAATATTTCATAGTGGGTCAGAGAGAGAACAGTTATCTCTCTTGCATATGGGCATCTGCCTTGCACAAGGCTGACTAGGGCAGGATTCTGAGCACTGCCCAAAGGAACACCTGAGGACCGCCAGGAATAAACCCCTCGGCAACATCAGAACCCAAACCAAAACAAAACAAATTGTCTTCGTATACTCAAAAAACGGGGCTGAAGCGATAGCACAGCAGTAGAACATTTGCCTTGCAAGCGGCCAACATGGCTGACCCAAGTTCGATCCCTCCACCCCTCTCGGACAGTCCAGCAAGCTACCGAGAGTATCTCGTCCACACGGCAAAGCCTGGCAAGCTCCCCGTGACAGATTTGATATGCCAAACACAGTAACAACAAATCTCACAATGGAGAAGTTACTGGGCCCGTTCAAATAAATTGATGAACAACGGGAGGACGGTGACAGTGACTTAAAAAACATGCTAATGATTTGAGGGCAAAGACAAGCATAGTGACAGAGAGGGCAGGGTGCAAGGTGGTTCTGCTGCGACTGAAAAGGGCACCCCAACATTACAGGCTGTGCAGCCAGGCTGGTAAGGGAAAGGGGTACAAAGGACCCTATATCTCATGAACACATGACTAATGAAGAAGAATGAAGCACATGATCACCCCAAGGGAGCGAAGAGCCCTATGAGTACAGCACAGATGCCTGCATCCAGGAGCCCGAGGCCCCCGGGGTCAGCAGTATGTTTCACAGACACGATGCCCAGGGCCCAAGCCTTGGAGGGTCCTCAGATACTCAGCTGCACACACACACCTCTCCTCCCTGGCGTCAGGGCTCCTCCTACCAGCCAGGGGATTACAGCTGGCTTCACCCTAGAATACCCTGCCCCCACAGAATCAATGTAGAGATTAGTGACAAATGAAAAGGCGAGAGGCCTAACCCATATGTCCCTGATATAACCAGCCAAGTTACTGAAAGTATGCAAACAACACAATCTTCACTTTTGCTGCCTTGCACGCAACTGGTCCAATTCAATCCCCGGATCCCATAGGATCTCCCAAGCAAACCCCAAGACTGATAAGTGAGTGCAGAATCCAGAGTCACACCTGAATATCATGGTGTGGCAGAAAAATGAAACTAAACAAAAAAAAATGGACGCATACAAAATATAAAGTTGGTGCTGAAAGATAGTACAGCAGGTGGGGCAGATTCTTCAACTACACGTACCCAGGCTTGGCAATTCCCAAATTACCTTTCTGAGTTTTCATTTTTGACCAGACCCAGTGATGACTGGGAGAACATATCTGATGTCCAGATTCAACCTGGGTTGGCTCTGTGCAAGGGAAGCACACTTGTGTGTACTATCTCTCCGGCTACATTTAACTTTGTTATGTGCTCCCTCATTCAATATTTAAATATAAAGTCAAAAAATATTCCTTAGTGGGTGGAAGAAAACAGCAGGTAGGGCATTTGCCTTCCAAGAGGCTGACAGGGGTGGATCCCTGAGCACCACCAAAAACAACCTCTGTGAACAGCCAGGAATAAAGGCTGAGTCTTTCAGGCCCAAAACAAAAACAAAATCATTTTGTTGATATTATGAAAAGCCATGCCAATTATCCAAGGGCAAAGATAAGCACAACAGGGCTGGAGTGATAGCACAGTGGGTAAGATGTCTGTCTTGTATGTGGGAGACCTGGGTTTGATTCTCAGCATCCCATATTGCCCCCTGAACACTGATAGGAGTAATTCCACAGTGCAGAGCTGGGAGTAACCCCTAAGCATCGCCGGGTGTGACCCAAAAAGAAAAAAAGAGATAAGTATGACAGTGAGGGCAGAACATCCAGCTGCACTTGGAAAGAGATCTGACATTGCAGGCTGTACATCTGTGTGCAACCGTCCCCCCCCCCCACTTTTTGACCTCTTAGGCAGCCCCTTGCCTTAGTCTATATCAGATGCCCCCTCCCGTGAGTGGGCCTCTGTCCTCTTGACATTTTCCCTCCTAGATGTATCAGGTCGTGGGTTTTGTGTTGGTGCCGCACCTCCTTCCTTTGACCCTTCCAATCTATGTGCCACCCATATCCCTGATCCTTCTCTCCAGTTAGACCAGTGGACTCTCCCTTCATCTGGATCCTGGTGGCTGTGCGTTTGAGCAGGACTTAACCCACATCTGGCCGGATCCGTCTTTCGCCCCGCCCAGGACTTCTGTGTCTCCGTTGTTGTTCTGCCCCGAGCTCTCTACCATCCGGTCAATTCCTTTTAGGAAGCTTGGGACAATAGGACTGATCTCCATCGTAATCATCGCAACCTGTTCACACTGTTGCTACCCTCCTGACCCTGACCCTTGCGGGCGCAGGGACAGGCATCGCATCCCTGGTGACTCAACACTCTGCACTACCCTCCCATCATGCCACTGTCGACGCAGACATCAGCCACTTGGAAGGCTCGATCGCCCATTTGGAAGAATCCCTCAATTCCTTGTCTGAAGTTGCCCTGCAGAATCAGAGAGGACTGACCTTCTTTTTGAAAGAGGGTGGACTCTATGCTGCACTGAGGGAGGAATGCTGTTTCTATGTCAATCATAGTGGAGTCATTCGGGATACCATGCGGGAAATCCACGAGGGTTTAGAGCTCAGACAACGCCAACGAGAGTCCTCTACCTCTACCTGGGGCTTTCACACTCTTCTCCCATACCTACTCCCCTTCTTCGGCCCCCTTACTGCACTCTTGTTAATTGGTACTATTGGCCCTTGCGTGTTTAACCGTCTAATCAGCTTTATCAAACAGCAAGTTGCCTCACTGGTCGCAGCACCTATACAGGTGCATTACCACCGCCTGGCAATGGAAGATGCTCCCCTAGACCATGCGGCCGCAAATTCTGCTGCTACAGAGGACAGCTAGCAGGTCGTGGTTAGTTGGACCCAAACTTTAGTTGTTCATGGCCAGCTCCCCTGCCCCTCTCTGATCTGACAATCTCGGTATGAAAGAGTCGGACTTTACCCTATTCCATTTTGTTCAGCCACTAGGTGTCTGGCAAAGCACTGCAAGGGAGGCCTCATGGCTGATTCCGACTACCTGTGGAGGACACTGGGCCTGCATGGAGGTTTCCTCTGCCTAACACTGGCCTTTTTCCACGGTTCCCCTCCGCTAGTAGGGTGGGTAGGGGAAAATGGGCTCTGTCTACTTTCCTCCCCTCTGCAAAACAGAGGTTTTCTTGATATCCTGGAGGGGCCCAGTCAATGCTCCCCCTAGCTGGCGTCTTTTATAATAAAGGAAGGGGGAGATGTGGGAAGCTGGCCCTTTAACTGACCAAGAGCCTACGTGCCTGTGCTAGGTATGGCTATCTTAACCTATGTGACCCTCGGCAGGTAAAGCCTGTGGTATGGTAATCGTGACCTATGTGACCCTTCTCAGGTAAAGCCTGTGGTATGGTAATCCTCAACTACATGACCTTTGGCAGGTAAAGCCTGTGCTATGTATGATTATTCCGAGAAAACAATTGTCATGGCTGTAAGTGACAATGATTAACTTAGTATAAGCTTTGTAATGCATGGTATGTCAAACTTATAGACTCTGTAACTTTCCTAACCACATTTGGGCACGACGCTTTGTGTAGATACCTCACTAATATATAACCCCATCGCCCTCAATAAAGTCTGTCCCTTTTTCTCTTTGTTTCTAAGCTGTATTCTATCTCTTGTGCCTTGTGTTCATTCGGTCAGTCCTTCCCTGCACCTACGGATCCTAGGGTCATATCCGAGGGCCGGAGAGTGGTCTGGCGGGGCCCGCCATATCCCCAGAGCTGACCAGCCACACCCTCGGGCACTGGATCACAGACCCGCCTGGGGGATACTGCCTAATGCTGCTGTCTCCCCAGGAGAAGCATAATAGGTTGGCATCTGTGTTGCCTTTCACAACACAAGCTCTGGGCTTGGTTACACAGGAGAAAACTCAGCCCTGTCTTGGTCTGAGTACTCCTACCTGGGTCCCACAAAAGGCTCTCACAGGCACAGCCAGACGCTGACTCAGAGGCCAGATCTCATGCATCAGCGCCCTACAGGCTGGCAGCAGGGCTGCCCCCCACAACCATACCCCAGAATGTGGCTCTATCACGGGGACAGCCCTTCATCTCTTAAAATAACTCACTTTCTACACACACACACACACACACACACACATACACACTAACACACACCCTTTTCCCCCAGTACTCACATCGATAAACGGGTATCTAAACAGGGTTTTGGAACCTGATATGAAGAAGCAGAAGTTCCTGATCCAGCAGACAGTAAAACTAGCAAGATGCTTGCCTTGTTGACACCAGTCAATCCTCTGCATCCCTACGCATCCCCATGGCCCCCAGTACACTCCAGGAAGAATATCTGAGCCAGGAGTCAGAGTAAACCCTCAGGGTATATTCGGGCATGCAGAGCCCCCATTCCCCACACCAAAAATAGCCGCAAAAGGAAACTAAAACCCGTTACCTGCGGATCCACTGCTTCGGATGGCCCCATCATACCAGGGAAGCCATTGAAAAAGCCGGACAGTAACAGAGTCTCTTGGCATTATGGGAGCTGCAACTCTGCTGAAAGTGAATCTCGAGATTTTACAGCAGCGAGTCTGGGGCCAAGGTCCCAACGTAGGTCAGCTGGAGGTCAGGATGGCCAAGACCCTGCCCGTGGAAGGTCTCTCACCTCCAAGGCCCACAGCCCCCTTGCTCAGCCCTGTACCCACCCGCTGCTCCTCCATCGCAGAGTTGGAGGCGATTGTGGCAGCAGGTGCCCCCCAGGATCACTCACTCACATCCTCCACCCTTGATCCCGTCAAAGATCCACCGCATCTCAGGAACCACCTGGTATCAGGGAATAAGTAAAAAAGAAGTCCAAAAGTGCCCCCCTACAATACTACTGAAATACAATACAAAGGCCCTCCCGTTGATCGTCGATTTGCTCGAGCGGGCCCAGTAATGTCTCCATTGGAGACTTTGTTATTACTGTGTCTGGCATATCGAATACTCTCGGTAGCTTGCCAGGCTCTCCGAGAGGGGCGGAGGAATCGAACTCGGGTCGGCCATGTTGGCCGCTTGTAAGGCGAACGCCCTACCTGCTGTGCTATCGCTCCAGCCCAATACTACTGAAAGCATTGTATAAATTCAATGCAATGCCTATCAGGATACCCATGACATTCTTCAAAGAAATGGAGCAAACACTCCTGAAATTTATATGGAACAATAAGCCCCCATGAATAGCTAAAGCAATTCTTGGGAAAAAGAAAATGGGAGGAATCAACCTCCCTAACTTCAAACTGTACTACAAAGCAGTAATAATCAAAACAGCATGGTAATGGAACAAAGGCAGAACTGCAGACTAGTGGAATAGGATTGAATACACTGACATCACCCCTCAATCATGTGATCATCTAATCTTTGATAAAGGTGCAAGTAATGTGAATTGGAGTAAGGAAAGCCTCTTTAACAAAGTGTGCTGGCAGAACTGGATGGCTACATGCAAAAAAGTGGGCTCAGAACTCTGCCTAACACCATGTACAAAAGTAAGATCAAAATGGATTAAAGACCTCAACATCAGACCAGAAACATTAAGGTACATTGAAGAAAAAGTTGGCAAAACCCTCCATGACACTGAAGCTAATGGTATCTTCAAAGATGTCACGCCACTGGCCGAGCAAGTGAAAACAGAGATAGATAAATGGGACTATCTTAAACTAAGAAGTTTCTGCACCTCAAAAGAAACAGTGACCAAAATACAAAGGCAGTCTACAGAATGGGAAAGGATATTTGCCGAATACACATCTGACAAGGGGTTGATATCAAGGATATACAAAATACTGGTTGAACTCCACAAGAAGAAATCATCCAACCCCATCCAAAAATGGGGCAATGGAATAAACAGAAACTTTCTCAAAGAAGAAATTCAAATGGCAAAAAAGCACATGAGAAAATGCTCTACATCATTAATCATCAGGGAGATGCAGATCAAAACTACAATAAGATACCATCTCACAACTCAGAGATTGGCCCACATCCAAAAGAACAAAAGCAACCGATGCTGGCGCGGATGTGGCAAGAAAGGGACACTCCTTCAATGTTGGTGGGAATGTCGACTGGTTCAGCCCTTCTGGAAAACAGTACGGATGATGCTCAAAAAATTAGAAATTGAGCTCCCAATTGACCCAGCAATACCACTCCTGGAAATATATCCCAGAGAGGCAAAAATGTGTAGTCGAAGTGACATCTGCACTTGTTTGTTCATTGCAGCACTCTTTACAATAGCCAGAAACTGGAAGAAACCTGAATGCCCAAGAACAGATGACTGGTTAAAGAAACTTTGGTACATCTACACAATGGAGTACTATATAGCTCTTAGAAAAGATGAAGTCATGAAATTTATATACAAGTGCTACAACATGGAACATATCATGCTAAGCGAAATGAGTCAGAAAGAGAGGGATAAGCATAGAAAGATTGCATTCATCTGGGGGATATAAAGTAACAAAATATGAGATTAATACCCAAGAATAGATGAGATCAGCACCAGGAGGATTACTCCATAACTTAGAGGCTAGCCAGGCATTCTAGGGGAAAGGGCAGCTCAGATAGAGAAGGGAGCACCAAATAAAGAATGTTTGGAGGATCCTCCCAGGAGGGAAGATGCATGTTGAAAGTAGACTATGGACTGAACATGTTTGCCACTCAAAGCCTCTTTTGCAGACCACAACACCCAAAAGGAGAGAGAGAACACAAGTGATCACCCTGCCATAGAGACAGGGTGGGATGGGAGGGATGGAGGTGGGAGGGATATTATCTATGGTGGTGGAAAATGGGCACTGGTGGAGGGATGGGTATATGATCATTGTATAATCTAAACCCAAGCACAAAAAATTGTAAACCTACAACTGTACCTCATGGTGTTTCACTAATAATAATAAAAAAAATGAAAAAAAGTGCCCCCCTAAGCTGGCGAGGACCCGCAGCTCAGTGTGGAGAAGGGGAACTGCCAGGCGCTCGCGGGAGATTGTCCCCTTTCTGCCACAAAGTTGGCCTTCAGAGTACCACTTTCCCACAGGGGCCCTACTCTGTCATTTACCCACGTGAGCAATGACACTGACCCAGTTTCCAGGAATAGAAGCACCAGGAAGGGCCCCCTGTGATGTCACTTCTGCTTCCACAAGCAGCCTTAAAGAGCCAGACTCCAGATGTGGAGAGAACCATGATGCCCACCCAGGTGGATCTGTGGCATAAGGGGGGTGGGCTCACCTAAAGGGATGGAGGCAGCTGCTGTACTTGCCAGTCACACAGTAGAGGGCTAGTGACAAGTAAGAAGTCCTACTGGGCAAACATGAGCCAATGCTCTCACACACAGTCCATCAGGAAAAAAAAAAACAACAAAGGGGGTTCATTCAAAGTAAAAGAGGCAGATAGGGAGCAGGTGGGGCACAGGACAATGAATTTCTCCGGGTAATCATCCATCAATGTGAGGAAAAAGCAGTGCCTCGAAGCCAGCACAAGAGCAGAGAGGAACTGGCCTAGAAGCAGCCCAGAGTTCTAGAGAACTGGTGGAACAGGAGCAAAGGCTCGTAAGAACATCAGAGAAAACTGTCCAGTCAACGGTCTATGATTGCCAACACGCGAGCAGTGAACACTCATCTACAAGGAAAACCCAGGAGGCAGTTTCCGAATCCTGAGTGAGGCTGGAGAGATAACATAGCAGGTAGGACGTTTGCCTTGCATGCGGCCTACCTAGGTTTGATTCCTAGCAACCCATAGGGTCCTGTGAGCACTGCCAGGAGGAACTCCTGACTGCAGAGACAGGAGTATCCCCTATTCATTGTCAGGTATGACCCAAAAAGCAAAAACAAAAAGTAGACCCTTATCATCTCTGGATGTGGTACACAAGCAAAATCAAAACAATGATACTGAAAAAGTGTCATTTGCAAAGCCCAGCCTCTGGCAGGGATCAAACCACCATGTGGCCCTGTCATATCCCGACAATCAAAGAACAGACAACAACAGGGGGGCTGGGGCCCTGCCCTTTGAAGTGAATCTGAAGGTTCTACACGAGTGAGTGATGCCAGGGTCAAATGCTCTGGAAAAGGGCACAGCAAAGTCCCATGCTGGGAGGGTCGGGACAGCCAAACCCTGCCCTCTGCAGGTCCCACAGGCCCCGAGCTCAGCCCCTGCGCTCAGTCCCACGCCCACCTGTTGCTGACCATTCATGAAGCTGGAGGTGATGGTGGCCAAAGGGGACCCCACGATCACCCACACACACAGCAACACCAACACCCCCTAAAACCTCTGGTTCTCCTAAAGCATCCCTCATGCCTCAGGAAAAGGCTGATATCAGAAATGAGAGGAAAAACAAGCACAATAGGGCCCCCCAAGCTGGTGCAGCCCCAGCGCTTTCAGGGCGGAGAACAGGAGGCACTGGGCGCTCATAGACCACCACTAGTGTCCTGACAAAAAATAGGTATTCACAGTCCCCCTTCTACAAAGGGCCGCCATTTCCTCCTCTACCACCAGACCAATGGCAGCCTGATAAGGCAACCACAATGGGAAGAGAAAAAAACATCTGAAAGTCCCTGGCCTGGGACGCCACTTCCACTGCTGCCAGAACCTAAGCTTTAAAGGGCCATGGTCCAGATGCAGAGACCCTTTTTGCCCACCCATATGAATCTGTGCTTCAAAGGGTATGGACTGGATAAAGGTGTGTAGAGATGGCTATGGAGAGTGGTGCGTCACACAGTGGGAGGATGGGGATAAAAAAAACCCTGATTCTGTACTGGTCAGTCAAACAATGACCCAATGCTCTCACGCAGAGTCCATCAGGAAAAATGCAGCTGGGATGATTCAAGATAAAACAGGAAGGTTGGTACAATTCATCAAATGCTGAGTTTCTAGGGGAAGTAGTCAAGATGGGGTGAAAGCAGTGACTGCAAAGCCAGTCCTGGAGATGCAGAGAGGAACTGGCCTAGCAGCAGCCCAGAGAGCTGGACAGACACTGGAAGAGGAACAGAGGCTGGTAAGAACATCAGAGAACACTGTCTGGTCAACACACTACCCCCTGAAAACACCAAACCAGTGGACTCTTGCCTATAAGGAAAATAATTTCAGAAGCCAAATTTTAAATCCACAGTATGGGGCAAGAGGGTAGTACAGTGGCTTGGGCGCTTGCGGGACTTGCCTTGCATGTGGTCAATCTGTGTTCAACCCTCAGAATTCCGAAAGGTCTCCTGAGCACCATCTACGTGTAAAGCCTGGAGTAGGCCCTGAACACTGCCCGTTTGCACCAACAACATCATATATTCTGACCCAAAAAATGGAGGCTAATGGGCAGCAAGGGATTTCGGTCACCTCGGAGCCTTTTTTGTCCTTTAAGCAGATCTGAATCCTTTTTATCATTCTAGTGAAAACTACATTGAGGGGACTTTGCTAATTCTAAATGTGTGTGTATGTGTGTTTATCTATATCTATATCTATATACCTATATATAAATATAATATGTATGTAATTTGTTCACAGTCAACCTCCACCAACCAGTTTTGTAGAATGCAGGTTTGGATTTTGGCGCTACAGATGGCAGAACTTTGAGCTTACCTGAGGGCTGAGCACCTGATTTACCTTTGGGGGACATGGCATGGCTCCCCCTGCATCTCATACACACAGACACAAGAAGGGGAGAGTCTCTGACTATCTCCATGTTTGCAGCAAATGGAGCGGGGTGGGGGGGAGAGGGAAAGACAGGAGAAACACTCCAAACCCAAAAAGATGCTCAAAGAATGCTCATGTGTCAAGACAAATTCTGAAGTGGGAGGGTTGGAGTCATACCTAGTGATGCTCAGGGGACAGTATCACCTAGTGATGTGGCTGGGATAACTCTGGTCACCCCAAGAAACACAAACACCCTCCTGACTGTACTACTGCACCAGCCCCTGAAAGTGAGACATTTAGAACCTATTGCAGCTGGTCCCTGGAAAACCCCTTTCTGCAAGTACTCACTTCAACAGCAGGGCACACCCCTGGTCTTAGAGAGATGGACAGTGGAGATGCTTGGAATCTGGACAGGTGAGGCAGAAATTCTTTTTTCTGAGGAAATAAAATCACATAGGGTTAGCAAAGCTAATAATGTGATAGGGGGCTTTTCTTTCAAGCAGCTAAGCTGGGGTCAATATGCAACAGCACACAGGCTTCCCCACTCCAGCACTGCTAAAAATGATACATGAACTCAGAACCAAGAGTAACCCCTGAGCACTGAGTGCTGCTCTGGCCAAAAAAAAAGTACAATAAATTAAGTAATGAAGACATTTCTGGGGCTGGAACGATGGTACAGCAGGTAGGGAGTTTGCCTTCCATGCGGCCAGCCCAGGTTCGATTCCCAAAATCACATATGGTCCCCGAGTACTTCCAGAGGTGATTCTTGAATGCAAAGCCTGAGGAACCCCTGAGCATCGCTGGGTGTGACCCAAAAAATCAAAAAAAAGAAAGAAATTTCTGTGTAAAGAGATTGGAGACACAGTATAGCAGGTGAGGTGCTTGTCTTGCACTCGGCCTAACCAAGTTTGAATCCTGGCATCCCATACGGTTCCCTGAGCCCAGCAGGAGTGATCCCTGAGTGCAAAGCCAGGAGAAATAACTGAGTCTTGCAGTTGTACTTCCTACAGACTAAATAATTAATTCATTTAAATGAATAAATGTGTGGTGGCCAATAGTGATCCTAAATTGCATGATTAGAGGGTCTAGGGCCACTCTGGAAGTGCCCAAGCTACTTCCTGCTAAGATGGCATATTTGGTTGCAAGACCCACTGTAGCACCACCCTGATGCACCCCTCTAGACCACAACCTGAGTTGGCTTAGAGCTCCACACCTTGGGGCCTGAGTGACAACACAGACAAATGAGCATTTCTTTTGAAGGTGGCCAACCTGGGTTTAATTCTGGGCATCCCGTATGGTTCCTAGCACCACTAGGAGTGCTTGCTGGATTTAGAACCAGGAGTAACCATAATGCCTCGCTGGGTGTGAGTCAAAATGCAAAATAAATAAAAAAAGAAAAGAGAAGCTCCCCACCTCCCTGAACTCCCAGAACCCACTGAATGCACAAGAACCAGTGAAAATCACAGGCTCTGCCAAATGCTTTTGAGCCCCAAGCACATAAAGAATATGCCGCGCCCCTCGCCCCATCCAGCCCGGCCACCCCCAAAGAATGACAGGCCAGAGGGGAGGGGTTGTTTTCTTTCATGCTGCTGACCCAGATATGGGGTACCCTGAGCAACCCCATGAGTCACCCCTGAACACTGCCAGGTGGGGCTCAACAACCCCCAGGAGGAAAAAAAATGTGCACCCAGGTCCCTTTGATGAGGGAATCCCATGTTTTAGCCCTACTCCACAATCTGCCTAAGGAACGACAGGGGGCCAGTAACGGGATGTCCTGGGGACACAGCTGGGATGATCCACCCGCCCCTGTGACTGACCAGGTGCTGGAGTCGCCCCGAAACTAAGATAACGCTGAGCTGCCCTCACACACCCCATCAGATCTGGGGGAGACTGAGGCTCCCTCTAGCTCTGACACTTTCTGCTTTGTGAGGGCCCCGAGCGATGGGTCAGCAGGGAGGGCGCTGGCCTCACATCCCGACACCCTAAAGGGTCCTCGGATCCCCAGGGAGGGAGTCCTGGGCGCCACCAGATAAGGGTCTAAAACACATAAAATAAAATTAAAACTTTTTTTGCCACTTTTGTTTGTTTCGTTATTGTCCTTGTTTCTGGAATTTTCAGAACGACCTTAGCGCTTCAAATTCGTTTTTCTCCTCGACCCCGTGCTTCCTCTGCCCACCCACCCTTTTTGGAGGGGCTGGGGGGCTTTGCTCAGGGGTTACTCCTGGCTCTGGGCTCACTCCAGGCCGTGATTCGACACTGTGACGTGGCGGGATCGAACACAGCCGGCCGCGATCCCCCCTTATGCATCTTCCTAAATAAGTTCTACTTAGTAAAAACGATGGTTTTTCCCTCAAAATCAATTTATAAACAAGATAAAACTTTCAGGAGGGGCTCTCAGTGCGACCCGGGTGAGGGGCCGCCACCCCGGGCCACCGCCACGGAGCGACCCCCACCGCCCACAAGGCGGAGACCGCGGAGGTTCAGGCACTCAGAGCGACCACCGGCACCGGCAATGGTGAAACCGACCTTCCGGGACCCCCCTACCCCCCCTGGGTGCCCCCTCACCCACTCCTCACCTTCCGCAAACACGCGACCCGCTGGCACTTCCGCACAGAATGCCTAGGCCGGAGGATAAAGGTCCCGGATTTTGTGACGTCACCTGCACAGTTGCCAAGAGCCTTAAAGGACCAGGCTTCAAATATTCCTGACCAGGTAATTCCCTGGTCAGAGAGGTTCATTTTTTCTCGTTTCCAGCATCCCATACGGTCCCCCAAGAACAGCCAGGATTAATCCCTGAGTGCAGAGCCAGGAGTAACTCCTGTGCATCTCTGGGTTTGACAAAAAAAAAAAAAAAGGGCAAGAGAAAACAAAAAGAGTGACAGTTGTGATCGAGGGGTGGTTTTTGTACCCATACACTTAGTTCCTATTTAATCAGTTTTCACCTGAATTCCATCATCAATACGCATTATTTACAGGGGCAAGAGCAATAGCACAGCGGGTAGGGCGTTTTCTTTGCATGCCGTCGACCCAGGTTCGATTCCTAGCATCCCATATGGTTCCCCGAGTACAGCCAGGAGTGATTCCTGAGTGAAAAGCCAGGAGTAACCCCTGAGCATCTCCGGGTGTGACCCAAAAAAGAAAAAAAAAGGACATATTATTTACAGGTTAACATACATATCAAGTTCAAGTGCTGGGACACTGGCATAGGAAATAGTAATCATTTCTATAATTATTATGGTTTGCTATATAAGGTAACTCAGGAGGTTAATTCAGGTTCATAAGGAACTCAGGCCTTAGTAGGCATATGAAAATACACAGTGGCAAGAACTCTTAAGAGTGTACAGAATGGGAAGAAATTTGTGTTTCCCTGAACTGCAATCATCAGCAATTCCCTTTCCCTCATAGTACTGAAGCCACCAGTTTAATTTGAACTTGAGAACTGTAACATAAAGAATGAACTAGGAGTGTGTATTTAAGATATCAAAAGGTTGAAGCAGAGTGTTTGCCGTAGGATCCCCCAAGCACCACACTCCCAGAGTAATTCCTGAGTGCAAATTCAGGAGAAACCCCTGAGCATCACCCAGGTGGGAAACAAAAATGAAAAAAAATGGTCAAAGGGAAAGCCCTGAGGAACCCAGAGATAATGGAGGCATTGTGTATCCCACCCAAGGCCTGGGGGAGATTAAATGATGCATTCAAGGTAAATTGAAATTCAGATTTTAGGGACTGCTGGGCGTTTGTCTTGCATGGGATGATTGGATATGATCTCTTTCCCTCCCAGACCCACCAGGAGTGATCCTGCCTGTGGAGTCAGAAGTAACTCCTGGGAATTTCTGGTTGTGCCTTACCCCCACCTCTACAAAAAAGTACTTGTTTTGTGTATTGAACAGAAAGCGCTATGTCAGGGGGATCAGTTTTATAAATGACAGATGTGAGCAATTTCAGTGATCCCTGTGATCAGGCTTTCTCTGCCTGTAGATGGTTTTTCTGGGCTCACCCCCAGTATCACATGGTCTCCTGGTACCACAGGGAGTAATCAGCTACCTGGGCAGCACTGGGAGCCTTAGGATTTGCATCTTTGGGGAGGGAGACACAGTTAGCAGTGCTCAGGGCTTATTTATTCCTGCCTTTGCACTCAGGCGTCGCTCCTCTGGGGCCAGGGTTGAGGTCTCCTAATGTCCTAACATCCAGCACCTCCTAATGGTTTGGAGGGAATTGATGTAGGCATGCAGGCAGATAGAGAAGGTCCACCCTCCCAAGGAAAAGGCAATAAATTTCCTGGGAATAGCTCTGAAGTTGTGAAGGCCAACCTTGCAAAAAACAGGAATTAAGGCCTGATCAGGCCCTCACCTATGGCCAGCAACAGACCCAGAGAAACTCCTGCTGAAACAAAAGGCCAGAAAAGGAATTTCAAAGAAGATCATCACCACTCCCAACCTGCCTAGGCAACCTCCTTAGCAACGGGACTTTGACCTAGGTAAAAGCCTAGCTTGGATTCCCTCCTGTTCCAGGGAGACCACTCATTGGCTTTCCCAGACATTTGTGGGAGCAGGGCAAGTGGGGGGGTCCCCGAATGTGGGAACCAATGTCGGACTCCAGAAGGATGTGGAGCCCCCCACCACTGCTTCCGACCCCCTCCCCCAAATTATATAATCAGATCAGGAGGTGTAGACCAGGTGGGGTGGGGTGGGGGTTGGGGGATGACCCCAGACCTCAATGGGGGAGCACCCCAATGGTTCTGCTTCATTCTTGAGGAGTCCGTTTGCCAAGAGAAGGCGGCCTCTGGTGGATTCAACTCTCTTACACCTGCAAAGGGCTGGAGGGGATGAGAGAGTCCAGCATCTTCCGGCCCTGCCTGCGTACGACTGGGCCTTGGGTCAGAGAATAAACTGGGGATCTGTGTCCGGATGTCCCTGCTGCCTGGGGCTCGCCCCACTCACTCTATGTGTGGAGGCACACCCAGTGGGCAGTGCTCCAGAGCCAGCTACCCAGGAGCGATGAGGGTGACACAGGAGAGAGGCTTGCCTTCCCGCAGTAAGATGTTTCCAACCAACTCAGTTCTACAGGTCTCCAGACCCCACGTCCACATATCACAGCACCCCGCATTGCTGAGGGTGCCATCTTTCATCCTGAGTTTTGAGGTACTTATATACATGAGAAGTCCCATGTCTTCTGTTCTCCGTGGAGGAGGGTGGCAGAGGCCAGATTCAACGCCAACATCTCCAGATGTCTGGGGTGAAGGTAACAGCCATCTGAGGAACTAGGGTTTGTTAAGAATTATTTTAATTAACACAGCAATATTGAGCCTTAAGACTGGGCAATATCCTTCCCTGGAAAATCTAAATATATCACTTCTTCCAAGGATTTTTTTTTTTTGCTTTTTGAGTAATAACCAGCAATGCTCATGCGTCACTCCAGGCTCTGCACTCAGAAATTACTCCTGGTGGTACTTGGGGGACCATATGGGATGCCGGAGATTGGACACAAGTTGGCTGTATGCAAGGCAAACATCCTACCAGCTATACTCTAGCTCTGGCTCCGAGGGGGTTTTTTGAGGGGGAACTGTTTTGGTGTGTTCCAACAGGGTTCTGGGAAACACTGAGTACCTGGGATTGAACCTGGTTGGTTACAAGCAGGGTGAGATTATTTTGTCGTTGTTTTGTTCACTTTGAACAAGAAAAGTTATGAGCCCTCTTTGCTCTGTCTGTGGCCCAGCTCTTTGGAAAGGTCTCCAGTTATAGTCAACCCCACATGCCATCACCCCACTTTCTGCGGATGCCCCAACCCTCTTCTACAAAGAAAAGTGGTCACGGATACAACAAGATACAGCTCAAAACCCACCAAGTTAGGGTGGGGGAATCTGCCATCACGGGACTGAGGCTGTTTTGGTTTTATTTGGTTTGTTCATGGTTTGGAGGCCCAACACGAGCAATGCTCAGGGTTACTCCTGGCACTCAGGAATCACTACAACATGATGGTGGGGCTGTATGGAGAGCCAAAGAAAGAATCTTCTTGGGGGTCGAGTGGGTTGCTCCCGCTTTGTCTCTGGTTCACGAGGGGTACAGAGGATTGAACTGACGTGGAAAGTGCGAGGCAAAGTCATTTATTTTCATTTTTGTTCTCTTCACTGAGCTAGAAACCTTCTGAAGCCACTTTGCTATGTCTGTGACCAAGCCATTGAGAAACATTTCCTGTTATGGGCAACCCACACCCCACACTCCACATTCTGAGGGAGCCCAAACCTCTACTACATGGAAGAGGCAGCATGGATACAGCAAGATACAGCTCAGAAACCCCACAATGGAGTGAGGGAATCCCCCAATAAGGGACTGGGACTGTTTTGGTTGTACTTGGTTTCTTCATAGTTTGGGGGACACAAATCCAGCAACAACAGAGGTTCTCCTGATGTTGCATTGAGGAATCCGGCATGATGGTGGGGCTGTATGGAGAGCCAGAGAAAGAACCGGGGCCTGTGACTGCAAGCCATGAGCACTAACCGCTCTGCTCCCACTGCAGCGACCCAAGTGGCTTGCTTGATCCTTAATGACCCTATTCCTAACATTAAAGCAAAGAAATGGGCTGGAAATCTAAAGCGTGGGAAAAGTGGGCCGCGGCAGTTCCGGCGATACGCCAAGAGATGGCGCTGTGGGCGTTTCTGTCCCTCTCTGGGATCATTTCTTTGTTATTTATTTATTTATTTATTTATTTATTTTATTAGTCAATCACCATGAGGTACAGTTGTAGACTTACAAATTTTTGTGCTTGGGTTTCAGTTATACAATTATCGAGTACCCATCCCTCCACCACCACTGATCCCAGTTAGTCCCTCCCATTCCCATCCTCCCATCCCACCTTGCCTCTGTGGCAGGTCATTCCCTTTTCTTCTCTCTCTCCTTCTGGGGGCTGTGGTTTGCAAATGAGGCATTGAGTGGCAATCATGTTCGGTCTATAGTTATCTTTCAGCATGCATCTCCCATCCTGGGTGGATCCTCCCAGCACCCTTTATTTGGTGCTCCCTTCTCTATCTGAACTGCCTTTTTCCCTAGCATGTGTGGCTGGCCTCCATGCGATGGAGTAAACCTCCTGGCACTTGCCTCGGTTATTCTTGGGTGCTAGTCTGAAATAAAGGGACAGACATAGAAAGAATGCTTTCATCTGGGAAACATAAAGTAACAAAACGTGCTCGTTTCTCTAAGAATTTTCCACCCTTGGGTTTGCTGCAGTGTTCAGTATGGGGTAATTAAGGATCAAGCAAGCTGCTTCCACAGGTGCAGCAGTAGGAAGGAAAGCCTGCAGTTGCTTGTCTTTCACTTGAGTAATCTGGGCTCGATTCCAGCCTTCAGATCTTTGTGGGGTGGATATCTGAATCGCCTTGGGGGTCGAGTGGGCTGCCCTAGCTTTGTCTCTAAACCTGGAGGGATACAAAGGATTGAACTGAACCTTTAATGAGCAAGGCAAGGTTATTTTTTCACATTAATTGTTCTTTTCTCTCTGTACAAGAAAGGTTCTGAATGCACCTTGTGATGCCTGTGACCGAGCCCTTTGAATGTTTCCTGTTATGGGCAACCTACATCCCATCACCCCACATTATGAGGGTACTCTGTCTTCTCCACCGTTGTGGGGAAAGGAAGAATATACAGTTCTGACACCCTCAAGTCAGGGTGATAGAATTCGACATCAAAGAGTGAAGTTCTGTGTTTTACTTTTCTTTCTTGTTTGTTCCTTTATGGCCATACCCGGATATGCTCAGGGCCTTCTCCTGCCTCTGCACTCAGTAATCACTATGACTGAAGAACTGTAGGGGAAGTCTATGACTATACCCGGGTCCTATAGATGCAAGGCAAAAACCTTATCCGCTCTGATCCCATTGCAGCGGCCCAAGCTGCATGCTGGATCCTTAATGACCCCATACTTAACATTTAAGCAAAGAGAAGGGCTGAAAACCCTAAATGTGGGAAAATTTGGACCGCGGAAGTTATGATGAAACGCCATGAGATGGAGCTGTGAGCGATTCCGTCCCTCTCCAGGCCCATTTCTCTAAGAATTTTGCACCCTTAGGTTTGCTTCTGTGTTAAGTATGAGGTAATTACATATCCAGCACGGAGCTTCAAAGGGGCAGTGGTAGGAGAGCCTTGAATTTACGAGTCTCTCACATGGGTGACCAGCATTCGATTCCCGCCTTCAGATCTTGTGGGATACATGGCTGAATCACCTCAGGGGTTGAGTGGGCTGCTCCATCTTTGCCTCTAGACCAAGAGGGGTGCAGAGGATTGAACCTGACGTGGACAGAGCAAGGCAAAGCTGCAAGGCTGGAGTGATAGCACAGTGGGTAGGGCGTTTGCCTTGCATGTGGCCGACATGGCCACCTGGCTTCGATTCCTCCACCCTCTCAGCAAGATAACAAGAGTATCTTGCCCACACGGCAAAGCCTGACAAACTACCCGTGATGTATTTGATATGCCAAACACAGTAACAAGTCTCAAAATGTTACTCGGCCCCCCTTGAGCAAATCAATGAACAATGGGAGGACAGTAAATGTGACACTCTGAGCTAAAAAACATCTGAAGCCACTTTGTTATGTCTGTGGCCAAACCATTTAGAAATATTTCCTGCTATGGGCAACCAACACCTCATCACCCTACGTTCTGAGGGTACCCAACCCTTTTCTACGAGGAAGAGGCTGCATGGATACAGCAAGATACAGCTCAGAAACACCCACGTTGTTGTGAGCTAATCCTTCAATAATGGACTGAGGCTGTTTTGGTTTTATTTGGTTTGTTCATGGTTTGGGGGCCACAAATCCAGCAACGTGCAGAGGTTCTCCTGGCTCTGTACTCAGGAAGCACTCAGGCATGATCGTGGGGCTGTATGGAGAGCCAAAGAGTGTGAGAGCTTTCTTCCACTTGGGTAACCTTGGTTCAGTTCCAGTCTTCATATCTTGTGGGATACATAACTAGTACATAACTGGACTCACTATAAACAGTGCTCCTCTCCCACAGTCCAGGGACTTCTCTCCTGGGGTGGTTTGTGTACATGGGCTGAGCAGAACTGTCTCTGAGTAGCTTGTTCCAGGGGAGAGCTTGTTTGCAGCGTGGGCGCTCACTTCCTACTGGTAACCCACAGAAGACCTCCCACCTGTCTTGGCATCCTCATGGCGCTGAAGGCATAACTGCTCACTCGAGATTTTGTCACAGTGTGCATGACCAGAAGAATTCCACCTGGGCTGCTGCTACCCGAAGAACAGCAGAGAAGGATTCCAATTACTGTGCTGTTCCTGATAGTCTTCTCGTCAAAAAAATTCTAGACCTGCAGGTTGGTTTCTAACATTTACCCAACTCGGTTGCAATTCTGACATGTGGATGGCTTTTCCAGGCAATGACCTAACGTTTCAGCAAGATCGACAAGCAAAATAGACCAACGGCAGGTCACATAGCTGTGTAATTTTTTCCAACTCAAAGAACAGACACAGTAAGTGGAAATAACTCCCTCTGCAGAAAATTGAAGCACCAGTTTAGAGTGAACATACAAGGCGCCAGAGACTGGGTTTGGTACTAGCTTAGTGTGGAGCTTAGTGGGATAGCTTAGTGGGATATACGTGCGAAGGCAATGATGCTTCCCAACACAGCCAAGACAGACCTTTGAAAATATCTCACCTGCAGCAGATTCCTCTCGAGGATCAATGAGTTTTCTGTTATCTTGTTCTATTTACTTATGTGGGGAGAGGCTCACACCAGCATTGCTCAGGGATTCCTGCTGCTGGGACTCTCGGGGCTGAGAGAGATAACCACGAAAAAACCGCCTTTCTTTGAACACTCTTGAACTTATTCGCCAACGTGGCTTGGCACATGCCTCAGGCAACTGCAAGCGAATGTCCGAGCTGGCAAAACAATGCAGAGAAGCCATCAAGGATAACCTCAAAGACAGGAGAACCGTGATGCTGTTAGATGCAGCAGAAGCTGTGAAAGGCCTTCGTAATGCCCGCCTGTCCTTCACCAACTACAAGACCAAGATGACTACCCTCCAACATCCTGATGGATCTATCACATCTTGCAGAAGGGCAATGGAGAAGATTATTCATGACTTCTTCTCAGATCTCATTAATAGCCACGTCCACTTGCCCACATACCACATTCTGCACGATTGACATATTGTTCCCAATGTTCTCCCTTCCAGAATTCAACACACCATCTCGTCGGTAAAGAAACAAAGAGCAGCTGGCCCAGACAAGATCAGACCCGAACACCTGAAGAACTTACCATCAATAGTCATCAATACACTGGCTCGGCTCTTCACATGCTACCTGTCTGAATGCAAGATTCCATCCCAATGGAAAACCAGCAAGACTGTACTACTATACAAGAAGGGAGACATCTATGACATTGGCAACTATCGCCCAAACTGCCTATTGTCTGTCATCTGCAAACTGTTCACTCGAGTCATCTTGAATTGGATTAGCAGAACACTAGATGAAGAACAACCATGTGAACAAGCCGGGTTCCGAAAAGGATTCAGTGCCATCTACAATATCCACACGATTACTAAGCTCATTGAGCTTTCTCAGGAGTTCAAGATGCCCCTCTGTCTAATGTTCATTGATTTAAAAAAGGCCTTTTTTCCTGTTGAGATGGAAGGGGTCATAGAAGCCCTAGCCAATCAGGGTGTACAAACTCAAATCATCAGGATCCTCCGTGAGCTGTATTGCGGATTCACTACCAGAATCTCACCATTCTAAAAAGAAGTAATTATCCATGCCAAGAGAGGGGTTGGGCAGGGTGAAACCATTTCACCAAAACTCTTCAGTGCCACCATCAAGAACATCATGAGATGACGGGAATGGGAAGGAATGGGAGTGAAGATAGATAGTCGGCAACTAAACCACCTCCACTTTGCTGATGACATCGTTCTAATAACACCATACATCAGCCAAGCGGCACAAATGCTGACCTACTTCGACCGTGAGTGTGGAAAGGTCGGACTACAGCTGAATCTTACGAAGACAATGGTTATGAGAAACAGCCTCGTTCCTGATGCTCCATTCGCTCTCAATGCACCACCATCTCCAAATGCAACAATTATATATACCTAGTTCGAGAAAGAAACATGATGAATGACCTGGCACCTGCGTTATGCATGAAGAAGAGAGCGGCTTGGAATGCCTTCAAGAGTGTTGAAGAAATAACTAAGAGTACAAAGAACCTCCACCTACGAGCACATTTCTTCGATTTCACTGTTCTTCCTGCATTAACATATGCCTTAGAGACCTGGGCCCTACGAAAACAGGATGAGAACGCTACTCAGGTCTCTCAAAGAGAAATCAAAAGAGCTATGCTTGGAATATCACGCATCACTCAAATGAGAGATAGAATCTGGAGTTCTGATCTCCATCAACGGTCAAGAATCAGGGATGCTGTCTCATCTGCCAAGGCATCAAAAATCAGATGGGCTGACACGTAATGAGGTTTACAGACAACCACTGGCCTAGACCCATTACTGGCTAGATTCCACGGGACGTCAAAAGATCGCAAGGATGCCCACCTTCAAGATTGTCAGACTTCTTTGTCAAGACCCTGAATGATTGGTTTGAGGCTCTGCATGTTCCTAGAATGAACAGATGCCATTGGGCTACACTAGCACGCAACAGGCATGCATGGCGACGTTACTGGCAAACACTCGAATAAATCGATGAATAAAGGGAGATCAAGTGATCAAGTGATATATTTTTTAGGTTTTAGAATTACTGGTTTTATGCAGCAACACCGTTGGAACTGGAAGATACTGTCTTGAGTGAAGTTAGCCATAAAGAGAAACAAAAACAGTATGCTGTTCACTCATCTGTGGAATACCGAACACTGGATGTGGAAATGTACTGTAAAGGGGCTGCTTCAATCATCCCTGATTCTAGTGTTTAGAGAGAAGCCGGACAAAGAAGGAAAGAAATTTGGGGTGGAAGAGAACCAGAAGTTTCCAGGGATCAGGGATTCATTTATGCCTGTGACATGAGGGAGAGGTGTAGCCATTTACCCAAAACACAGATGCAACAGAACTGAAAACAGGAGATCTAAGCTGTAACCACTGAAACCTAGTCATGTGCTTGTCCAGATGACAGGCGGGGGTAGAGTGGGGCCTGGGGTGGGGAGGGAATATGGGAACACAGGTGGAGCGTAGCTGATGCAGGAATTTGTGTTCAATTATTGTATGCCTAAATACAACTATCAATAACTTTAAAAATACTGGCACTTTAATGAAAACTTTAAAAAACAATACAATAAAATAAATTTCCAGATTTCAGCACCCACTGAGGTTAAAGACCCGCTAGTCCCAGCATTAGGCTCTGATATTTTTCCTGTGATGATGAGAGCATAGATGTGGTTGTGGGGATGGATCCGGACACCACCTTTGAAGTCGCATGCTTGGTCCACTGAGCACTCCAATGGCATAATAGTTAGTTTCAACAAGAGAATCTTACAGCACACTTGTATGCAATACCTCTGTTCCCTAAAGAAATTGCTGTAATGCCACATCCTAAAACTGTGATTTGAGTTCTGAAATCCAACAAAATGCACAATGAGAATTAGTCCAGTGTTGAATGGAAAGCAGTTGAACGACCAAGCAGGTGGAGGACAAGTCCATATTTCTCACAGTCCAAGCAAGTCTACAGAAAGGGAAAATCTGCGGGATGTGTTGCCAGGAGGAGCTCGGCAATCCCCAAAAAGGCCTTCTGGGTTTTGTTTTTAATCAGACCCAGTGATGCTTGGGATACCATAGGGGATGCTGGACATCGAAGGTAGGCACCATCTGTAAGGCGAGCACCCTCCGTATTGCACTGCTGTTCTGGTCCTAATTAACTTCACTATGGGCTCACAGTCACAATTTAACATACACACAATAAAACAATTTTTGGTGTGTACAAGCGTACAGCAGGTAGGCATTTGCCTTGCATGAGGCTACAGGGGTTGATCCTTGAACACTGTGAAAAGGAACTTACGAGAACCACCAGGAATAACTGCTGAGCATCCCCAGGCCCCAAAACAAAAGAAAACTAAATTTCTTTCCATATTCAAAAAACACTACGCAGTCTCCAGCCCCTGCGTCTGGCTGTTCCTCACCGGGGTCCCTTGGAGGGGAGCGGGTTGAGCTTTCCTCCCCGCCCCGACCAGGGCTCCGGCAGCGGAAGGCCTCCAGGACCAGCCACCACCTTGCCGAGACCACTCTCCGCACACACGAAGGTACTGGCAGAGGGACAAAGCCACGCGGGTTCCGGGTCCAAGATCTCCAAGCCTACTTGGATTGGAGTTGAGCATCCTCCACCCAGATCCTCCAAATTCCAGTAGGCTGGGGTCACACCCACCACCTGGCCCCCTGGCGCCGTGTAATCCCATCAGCGGCCAAGACTCAGAGACGATAAAATCCAGCTCCCGGAACTGAGCGGCCACGCGACATCTTATCAGGTCATCTTTTCATGACATCTTATTATCTCATTCCTACTTTGGACAAACTTGCAGGCTATCGAATGTAGCCTGCCCACAGGGCAGAGTCGGGCAAACTCCTTATGGCGTACCAAATATGCCAAATACCAGTAACAATTATGGGTCTCATTCTCCAAAAGAGCCTTGAATATAATCTCAGAGCTAGTATGAAAGAGACGTTACTGGGGCCTGCTCGAGGCAATCGACGAATAACAGGATGATGAAATGAAAAAAATGAAAAAATTGAAAAAACAAAGGCAATGATCCAAAGGCAAAGATATGCATGGTGTCAGATTGACTGAGCGGAGTCCAGAAAGGGCACCCGATCCTTTAGGTGTACAGTCTGGCTAATTATACAGCCGGGAACAAAAGGGCCTTGAAACACATGGACTACTCGACATACCTGACAGATAAGGAAGAATCACAACAAAGTCAAGAAAGCAAAGCACTGGATCTATCCGTAATGAACAGATCCGGGGAAAAGACACCCCTTCCCCGTGCCACACCTCCACATTACATGTTCTATGAATGAGAAGGGGATACTCAATATCCAAAGAGCAATTCAAAGATGTTGTGGAATGGAGGACTCCTGGGTTGGCCACATGCAAGGAAATCATCCTACTTGCCCTATTATTGCTCTGGCCATTTCTAAATAAATGGGAGAAAACGGGAAAAAATAGGAGAGCAATTACAGAGCTTTCAGGTTTAATTCTCGGTCATAAAATGAAACACCCTTCCCATTTCCCACCACTAAAAACCCAAGTATACCATCATTCCACAGCCTCCCCTTACCTGTGGGGCAGATAATTTCCACACTCTCCTCTCTACTTTGATTACATTTAATATTTTGATACGAGACCACTATTATTATTTGGGATTTTACCCTAACACTCAGATCTGCTGAAAACGCAACAGTAGACAATTCTTTTTCGATTGCTGGTTAAAAATAACATATGATTTAGGAATTCTAAAATTTTAACAACTAAATCTGGAGGGATTTCTGCCAAAACCTGCTGGGTTCCGAGATTTGTTCCTGAGTCTCTGGGATTATGGCCATTAAACAGCTTTACCACAAGCCAGAGAGGTGGTTCGTGGGAATGACATAGGCTCTTGTTGGGGTGGAAAGGAATTAGTCGGCTCCACCCCGTCCTGAGAGGCCCCACATATCTTCCTGAGTGTGGGCCCAAACCTGACTTTCCAAAGGCCTTTGGATGATGGAGGCCACTGAGCCACCAAGTGGGAGCAGTTGGGGGGACAGCACCAATTCCCCCTGGGGTGGACCGTGGACAGTAACCTACTGCAGGGTCGAGACACATTTCTGCTAAAAGGCGCTGGGTTTTGAGATTTGTCTCTGAATCACTGGGATCATGGTCATTATGCACCTTGATAACGAGCCACATAGGTCAATCGTAGGCGCCAGAGAACTTGGGGTTTCGTTGGGGTAGGGAGAAACAGGCCAGCTCCACCACCATCCAGTTAGGCCCTGCATGTCTCCTCACAGCAGTCCCAAACCGAACCGTCCAGAAGCCATTAGAGATGGCGGCCACTGAGTCGCCAGGCACGAAACCTATTGCCACCTGAAATACCCAGCTTTGATAACCTACTATGGGGACCAGACACATTTCTGCTGAAAGCTGCTGGGTTCCGAGATTTGTTACTGAGACTCTGGGATCATGGCCGAGTGATCAAGAGCCAGAGAGTCCGTATATGGGTAGCGAATCGGGGTCTCATTGAGGTGGGGAGGAAAGGGCAGAGTTCACTCCAATCCCATGAGGCCCCGCATGTCTTGTCACTGCAGGCCCAAACCTGTCTGTCCAATGGCCTCTGGAATATGGTGGCCACTGAGCCACCAAGTGGGATCAGGCGGAGATACACACTCTTTCCCCCTTGTGATGGTCTGTTACTGGTAGCTCATTGCGGGAACCGGGCGCATCTCTGCAAAAAGCCGCTGGGTTCTGAGATTTGTCTCTGAGTGTCTGGGATCATAGCCTTTAAGCAGTTTGATCAGGAACCAGAGAGACCTTGCCTCCAATTATATAGCTGAGCCAGAAATGGTTTGTTGGTGTGTCTTGCACATACCTAACTTTTGGCCGTTTACTTTCTTGGAAGACTTTGCCCAAAGTTTTTGTTGTCTGGCCAAAGGCACAGCATCTATTTCGGAGTATCTGGAAGTCTGATGGTTCCATCATTCTGCTGATGCACTTGCCTTACAGGCACAGATTGACCTGCTGGTGGTACCATACACCCGGGAGGTAGAAATTATAAATATGGAAAAAAAACACCAATAGTGGGGTTGGACTTACTGTAAAGTGAGTAGGATGCTTGCCGTGCTGATCCAGATCAAATCTCCCCATCCCATAGGAGCCCAGCAGCACCGGAGAATAACTTCTGAGCTGCAGAACCAGAGGTAAACCATGAGCATCAAAGAATCCCTTCCAACTCCCCTGAATAAAAAAGCTATTAAAATTAATCCAAAGTAGGGCTGAAGAGATAGCAGAGCGGGTAGGACGTTTGACTTGCACATGACAAACCCGGGTTCAAATCCCAGCAACAGTATGGTCCCCTGAGCTTTACCAGGAGTAATTCCTGAGTGCATAAGCCAGGAGAAACCCGTGTGAAACGCTGGGTGTGACCAAAAAAGCAAAAATAATTAAATAATAATAACCCAAAGAGTAAATTTTCAGAGGCAAATACCTCTCACTTGTCCAAACACGGCCCAAAGTCCCAAACCCAGCACAGAAACCAATGAAAATGACTGATCGCAAAAGTGGCCCTTTCCTTTAGGGGCTGGCCGTGAACATATCTGGAGTTTCGATAAGTGTTATGTCCAGTTCAAAGGCTCCAAACATGGTCCTGCGCAGTCTCGAGTAGGGAGGAATGAGATGACCAAGACCCCCACTCTCTGTAGGATCCTCACACCAAGGCCTGAAGTCCATGTGCCCACCCTCCAGTGCCATATTGGACCTGGTTGTGATCGTGGCTGCAGGGGTCCTCAGGATAACGCACCCTCACCCATGAAACCTGATCCACAGAACAGCCCCCAATGCACCACTCAAAAGCTCCATGTCCCGGGCTGGAGAGATAGCACAGTGGGTAGGGCGTTTGCCTTGCATGCGGTCAACCCAGGTTTGATTCCCAGCATCCCATATGGTCCCCTGAGAAGCACCAGGAGTAACTCCTCAGTGCAGAGCCACGAGTGACCCCTGTACATCGCCGGGTGTGACCCAAAAAAGCAAAAAAAAAAAAAAAAAAAAAAAAAAAGCTCCACATCCCCTAAAGCCTGGATATCCAGAAAAAGTAAAAAAAAAAAACGCGTGAAAGCGCCCTACAAGCTGGCGTGACCTGCCGCTCAAGTTCCCAAACCGGGATTTTCAGGGTGCTCAAGCATTCGAAATCCTAACACAAGAAAGACTGAAGAATGAAGGTTTACCAGTTTTTCCATTTTCAAAGAATTTAATGCAGCATCTTGGTTGATTTCTGCCATAATTCCCACCAAACAGCCCCTCTGGGCCAAGCCAGAAACATAGAAAACATTAACAAAGTAGTGAGCCCTGACAGCTCTGAGCAGGAGGGTGTTTCTGTACCTGTTTATTCAGTCACCTTCCTTCTTATTTTCATCACTAGGACCCATTATTTACAAGTTAACACACAAGTAATTCCAAGCACTAGAATATTGGCATAGGTGCAGCCCGGGTGAAAATCAGCAGGTACATTTCAATGACATGAGAAGCCTGTCCCAAGCAGGCAGACTTACTTCCTTCTTAACTGCACTTTTTTTTAACACCCTTGACCATTGTGTCCAAAGGAAACTTGCTTGACTGACTTGTCCTGTTCTGTCCTTAGAGACTGTTATTAAGGGATTAAATCATCCAGTATGAATTTTTATGTGTTTATTATGGTGTGAGGGGTACATGAAGCCCTTCCCACGTTCCTGTCATACATGCAGTTTGTCTCCAGTTTGAATTCTCATACACAGAGTAAGAGAATAGCACCAAATGAAGGTTTCCCATAAGTCGGACACTGATAAGGTTTCCCTCCACTGTGAATTTTCCTGTGCTTAGCAAGGATTCAGAATGGCAGAAGGCCTTCCCACATTCATTGCATATATAAGGTTTTTCTCTGGCGTGAATGCTCCTTTGTACACTAAATCTGAGGCTTCTCAAAAGGCCTTTCCACAATTCTTACATGTATATGGTTTCTCTCCTGTACATATTCTCCTGTGTACATTAAGTATTGAGGACATACAGAGGTCTGCCCACATTAATTACATATAGAGTTTCTCTCCAGTTTGAATTTTTCTATGTACACTAATATTTGAGGCTGTAGCAAATGCCTTCCCACATTCCTTACATATATATGGTTTCTCTCCACTGTGAATTCTCCTATGTACAGTCAATTGTGAGGAAGAAGTAAAGGCCTTTCCACACTCCAGACATATCTAAGACTTCTCTCCAGTATGAATTCTCATGTGTAGAGTAAGGGAAGAGAACCGTGTGAATGCCTTCCCAAATATCTGACACTAAGATGAATTTTCATATGTGTAGTAATTCTTGAAGACCCATCAAAGGCCTTTCCACATTCCTTTCATATATACGGATTCTCTCCAGTGTGAATTTTCCTATGGTGACGAAGTGTTGAGGCTACAGCAAAGGCCTTTCCACATTCCTTACATATATGTGGTTTCTCTCCAGTGTGAATTCTCCTATGTACACGAAGGCTTGAGGCTTCAGCAAAGGACTTCCCACATTCCTTATATATATACGGTTTCTCTCCAGTGTGAATTTTCCTAAGTTCTCTAAGTGTTGAGGCCCAAGTAAAGGTCTTTCCACATTCCTTACATATATATGGTTTTTCCCCAGTTTGAATTTTCCTATGTACACTAAGTACTGAGGCTCTAGCAAAGGCCTTTCCACATTGCTTACATATATATGGTTTCACTCCAGTGCGAATTCTCCTATGTACACTAAGTGTTGAGGATTCAGCAAAGGCCTTCCCATATTCCTTACATATATACGGTTTCTCTCCAGTGTGAATTCTCCTATGTACAATAAGTTTTGAGGCTCTAGCAAAGACCTTTCCACATTCCTTACATATATGATGTTTCTCTCCAGTGTGAATTCTCCTATGTACACTAAGACTGCAGGCTACAGCAAAGGTTTTCCGACATTCCTTACATATATACGGTTTCTCTCCAGTGTGAATTCTCCTATGTACAATAAGTTTTGAGGCTCTAGCAAAGACCTTTCCACATTCCTTACATATATGATGTTTCTCTCCAGTGTGAATTCTCCTATGTACACTAAGACTGCAGGCTACAGCAAAGGTCTTCCGACATTCCTTACATATATACGGTTTCTCTCCAGTGTGAATTTTCCTATGTACACTAAGTACTGAGGCTCTAGCAAAGGCCTTTCCACATTCCTTACATATATACGGTTTCTCTCCAGTGTGACTTCTCCTATGTAAACTTAGTGTTGCAGCTCAAACAAAGGCCTTTCCACATTCTTTACATCTATACAGTTTCTCTCCAGTGTGAAAAATTGCATGTCTCCTGAGGCTTGACGACTGAGTAAAGACCTTGCCACACTCCTGACATATATAAGGCTTCTCTCCACTATGAGTTTTCATGTGTCTATTAAGATGTGAGGTCTGACATCGATTTCAGAGTGAGGAAGGTCATAAGAGATAGTGAAGGCCATTTCTTATTGATCAAAGGATCTGTACAACAGGAAGAACTTACAATAATAAATGTATATGCACCTAATGAGAGACCAGCAAAGTACTTAAAACAACTACTCATAGATTTGGAAAAAGACATCAATAGCAACACAATACTAGTGGGAGACTTCAACACTGCTTTGTCACCTCTTGATAGATCAACCAGACTCAAGATTAGCAAGGACATACTTCATTTGAGGGAAACAATGGAAGAAAGGGACTTAGTAGATATATACAGGACACTTCATCCACAAAAAGCTGAATACACATTCTTCTCAAGTGTACATGGAACATTCTCCAAGATAGACCACATGCTGAGCCACAAAACATGCCTCCATAAAATTAAGAAGGTAGAGATTGTATCAACAATCTTCTCAGACCATAATGCGCTGAAATTAGAAGTAAATCACACACAAAAACAGAAAACTAAATCAAACACCTGGAAATTAAACAGTGCACTATTGAACAACGAGTGGATTAGACAGGAAATCAAAGAGGAAATCAAAAGATTCCTAGAAACGAATGAAAATGAGAACACGAGTTACCAAAACTTATGGGACACAGCAAAGGCTGTGTTAAGAGGAAAGTTTATAGCTCTACAAGCATTCCTCAGGAAGGAGGAGCGAGCACACATAAGTAACTTAACCTCACAGCTTAAGAGCTTGGAGAAGGACCAAAAAAAGGATCACAAACCGAACAGGAGAAAGGAAATAATAAAACTCAGAGCAGAGATTAATGAGATGGAAACCCAAAAAACAATCCGAAAGATCAATGAAACCAAAAGCTGGTTCTTCGAGAAAATTAACAAGATCGATAAGCCTCTAGCAAAACTCACAAAGAAAGGGAGAGAGAAAACCCTAATAAACCGAATCAGAAATGAAAAGGGGGTCATTACAACAGAAACCACAGAAATTCAGAGGATCCTCAGGGAGTACTTTGAGAAGCTTTATGCCACAGAACATCAAAACCTCGAGGAAATGGATAAATTCCTAGACTCCTACAGACTCCCAAGGCTGAACCAAGAAGACCTGGAATACCTGAACATCACCTGGAATACCTGAATATCACCATCAAGGAAATTGAAATGGTAATAAAAAGTCTCCCCAAGCACAAAAGTCCTGGCCCGGATGGATTCTACGAAGCAAATATCACACTGATACCAAAAGCAGACAGAGATACCACAAAGAAAGAGAATTACAGGCCGATATCCCTGATGAGCACAGATGCAAAGATCCTCAACAAACTACTAGCAAATAGAATCCAACTACTCATCAAAAAGATCATACACCATGACCAAGTAGGATTCATCTCAGGGATGCAAGGATGGTTTAACATTCGGAAATCAATCAACATAATCCACCATATCAACAAAAGAAAAGATAAAAAGCATATGATCGTATCAATAGATGCAGAGAGAGCATTTGATAAGATCCAGCACCCCTTTATGATGAAAACCCTAGCCAAAATGGGTATAGAGGGGACCTTCCTCAACATAATTAAAGCCATCTACCACAAGCCTACAGCAAGCATCATCATCAATGGGGAAAAACAGAGAGCCTTCCCTCTAAGATCAGGGACGAGACAGGGATGCCCACTCTCTCCACTGGTGTTCAATATAGTACTGGAAGTACTTGCAATAGCGATTAGGCAGGAAAAAGATATTAAGGGCATTCAGGTAGGAAAGGAAGAAATCAAGCTCTCACTATTCGCAGATGATATGATACTCTACTTAGAGAACCCAATAACCTCCACCAAAAAACTCCTAGAAACAATAGACTCGTATAGTAAAGTTGCAGGTTATAAAATCAATACCCAAAAGTCCATGGCTTTCCTATATGCAAACAGTGAGAGAGAAGAAAGCAACATGAAAAAAACAATCCCCTTCACAATTGTGCTCCAGAAAATCAAGTACCTAGGAATCAGCTTAACTAAGGAAGTAAAGGACCTGTACAAAGAAAACTACAAAACGCTACTTCAGGAAATAAAAGAGGACATGAGGAAATGGAAAGATATCCCCTGCTCATGGGGCGGGAGACTTAACATTGTCAAAATGGCAATACTACCGAAAGCATTGTATAAATTCAATGCAATCCCTATAAGGATACCCATGATTTTCTTCAAAGAAATGGAGCAAACACTCCTGAAATTTATATGGAACAATAAGCCCCCACGAATAGCTAAAGCAATTCTTGGGAAAAAGAAAATGGGAGGAATCAACCTCCCGAACTTCAAACTGTACTACAAAGCAGTACTAATTAAAACAGCATGATACTGGAAAAAAGGCAGAACTGCAGACCAATGGAACAGGGTTGAGTACAGTGACATCTCCCCTCAATCATATGCTCATCTAATCTTTGATAAAGGTGCAAGTAATGTGAAGTGGTGTAAGGAAAGCCTCTTTAATAAATTGTGTTGGCATCACTGGACGGCTACATGCAAAAAATAGGCTCAGAACTCTGCCTAACACCATGTACAAAAGTAAGATCAAAATGGATCAAAGACCTCAACATCAGACCAGAAACCATAAGGTACATTGAAGATAAAGTTGGCAAAACCCTCCATGACATTGAAGTTAATGGTATCTTCAAAGATGCCACGCCACTGGCCGAGGAAGTGAAAACAGAGATAGATAAATGGGACTATCTTAAACTAAGAAGCTTCTGCACCTCCAAAGAAATAGTGACCAAAATACAAAGACAGTCTACAGAATGGGAAAGGATATTCGCCGAATACACATCTGACAAGGGGTTGATATCCAGGATATACAAAATACTGGTTAAACTCCACAAGAAGAAAACATCCAACCCCATCCAAAAATGGGGCAATGAAATGAACAGAAATTTTCTCAAAGAAGAAATCCGAATGGCAAAAAAGCACATGAGAAAATGCTCTACATCATTAATCATCAGGGAGATGCAGATCAAAACCACAATGAGATACCATCTCACACCTCAGAGACTGGCCCACATTCAAAAGAACAAAAGCAACCGATGCTGGCGTGGATGTGGCGAGAAAGGGACACTCCTTCACTGTTGGTGGAAATGTCCACTGGTTCAGCCCTTCTGGAAAACAGTATGGACGATTCTCAAAAAATTAGAAATTGAGCTCCCATTTGACCCAGCTATACCACTCCTGGGAATATATCCCAGAGAGGCAAAAATGTATAGTCAAAGTGACATCTGCACTTGTTTGTTCATTGCAGCACTCTTTACAATAGCCAGAAACTGGAAGAAACCTGAATGCCCAAGAACAGATGACTGGTTAAAGAAACTTTGGTACATCTACACAATGGAGTACTATGTAGCTCTTAGAAAAGATGAAGTCATGAAATTTACATACAAGTGGTACAATATGGAAAGTATCATGCTAAGCGAAATGAGTCAGAAAGAGAGGGATAGACATAGAAATATTGCATTCATCTGGGGGATATAAAGTAACAAAGTATGAGATTAATACCCAAGAATAGCTGAGATCAGCACCAGGAGGATTACTCCATAACTTAGAGGCCCGCCGGGTATCCTAGAGGAAAGGGCAGTTCAGATAGAGAAGGGAGCACCAAATAAAGGATGTTTGGAGGATCCTCCCAGGAGGGGAGATGCATGTCGAAAGTAGACTATGGACTGAACATGTTTGCCACTCAATGCCTCTTTTGCAGACCACAACACCCAAAAGGAGAGAGAGAACACAGGGGATTGCCCTGCCACAGAGACAGGGGGGATGGTGGGATGGGGGTGGGAGGGATATTATCCATGGTGGTGGAAAATGGGCACTGGTGGAGGGATGGGTATCTGATCATTGTATAATTGAATGCAAAGCACAAAAAATTGTAAATCTACAACTGTAAAAAAATAAAATAAAATAAAATAAAGTGAAACAAATTTATAACAAAAAAAAAGATGTGAGGTCTGAATAAAGGCCTTCCCACAAGTCTGACATTTATATGGTTTCTCTCTTGTATGAATTCTCCTATGCAAAATAAGATGTGCTGATCTATTGAAAGTCTTCCCACATTATTCACATGTATAAGTTTTCACTCTTGCATTTCTATTCATATGGACATGATGGGGTAACCCTTGACTCACACATTTTTCTCGGGACTGACTTTTCTGGGGATTCTGTCCACTGTGGTTTTCTAAGGGAACACCACAGTGCTGAGAACATGGGGAGGCTCCCCCGCATTCCTTACCTGTAGATGGTTTCCGATCACGGTGACTTTGGTTGAGGGTATGTTGCTCTGAAGGACTCACTATAAACAGTGCTCCTCTCCCTAGCAGGTGCCCCATTGGGGAATTTTTTGCCTGTGAACTGAGAATAACGCACTCCAAGGAACTTTTTCCAGGAGAGGGCTTCTGCAGAGTGAGGTAGCTCTCGCCACTCTGATCACCCTCAGAAGACATCCCGCCTGTCTCGGCATCCTCATGGGGCTGAGAGTAGGATTGCTCAGTAGAGACATTGTCACACAGTGTAGGATCAGAGACATTCCACTCGGGGTGGCAGCTTTCCTGTAGAACAAAGAGGATTCTAATTATTGACTTATTCACTGAGTCTTCCTGACAAAAAACTGAGCCCTTCAGCTGTGGTTTCACACATATGCACCACACAAATGCAGTTACCAACACATGAATTGTCTTATGATAGAATAATTTCATGTTACTGTAAGTTGGACACACAAAATTGATGGATGCAGAGTCAGTAAATTCTGTGACTTTCTCCCCTTTAAATTAATGAAGGAATATAACTGGAAATAATCCCTTCTATAGAAAACGGAACCATCTATTTCAAGAGAAAATGAAATAGATCCACATGTGGGTTTGGTTAAAGTTCCGTGTGGAACCTGAGATGCGGGGGTGAAGACAACGCTGCATCGTCACGCAGCTGAGACAGACCACGTGGCCATTGCAAAGCTCTCACCACAAGTGATGGCTTTCAGGATCAATGAAGTTTTTTGTTCTTTCTGTTTTGTAGTTTCTATTTATTAGGGGTTGGGTGGGTGGAGGGGCACACCATGCAGTGTCAAGGATCATTTCTGTGGGTCTATGCTGTCTATAAGGTGTGCTGGGTAAGGCGCATCCATTCCTGTTCAAAGAAAGTATATTTCTAACTGCACCCTCTCTAGGGCGCACCAATTAGCTTTCAAAACGACTGGCACTGTCAAGCGAATCAAAACTCAGTATTTTTATACATGGTTGATTTCAGCACCTAGTGAAGTTAAGGGTCCTATACTCTAAGCATCAGGCTTTGGAATTCCTCCCTGCCATTCCCAGTCTTCCACCTTAACAATCACATACTTGGTCCACTCCTGCTGGCATAATAATATTTATTCTGAATTAGCGAATCTTACCAACTCACTTGTACTTGCGGACCCCATTCCCAAATCAAAATGCTGTAATGCCAAATCCTGAAGTCGCGGTTTCAGTTCTGAAACTGAACAAAACATGCAATTCAAGCACTTGTCCAAAAATGTAGCATAATGATGCCATGTAGTTAAGAGCACATCTCTGTGGTTCTCAAATTCCAAAGAGCCGCACACTAAAGAAAAGATTCGTATAGTGGAAAACAGTGAGGATCTTGGCAATTCTACACTAGGTTTCGTTTTTGTTTTTGAGTAGACCTGGTAATGTTCGGGGAACCAGGTTATTGAACAAATTATTGAACAGGTCACCTTCAGGCACTGCAAAGCACTTCCTGCTGAACTATCGTACAGATCCAAACTAGATCTGTTATGGTCTTACTTATTCGAAAGCCATGGAAGCAAATTACAGGATCATTCTGTGACTGACAGTCCAGGGAAATGAAGAGCAGCGTGAGTGGGGCACAGACCCAAGGATCGAGGAGACCAAGGCCCCGGTCTCAGCAGCGTGTTTCCTACATGCTCAGGGCACCCATACACTACACAGGGCCTGAGCCAGGGTCCTCAGACACCCGCACTCACGCCTCTCCTACCCTACCTCAGAGCTCCTCCTTCCAGCCAGGAGATCACCGCAGGCTTCATCCCAGAGTGCCCTGCCCCAACAGAGACAGAGGCATGGATAAGTGACATCCCCATGTTCTTCTGATATAAGTGGGCATATATATGAAAAGCATGAACAGAATGTCCATTTCCAAATGCCACATATTTTTAGTTATTTGAGAGGAAAGACCTAAGAAAATACCACAAATACTCTAGACCTGGCCTTGTGTATGGCCGAAAGGGGGTTGATCAGCATAGTATGTTGTTGGTTTTTGTCTTGCTTGGGGTCTCACCTGGCAATGATCAGGGGTGACTCCGGACTCTGTATTCAGAAATCACTGCTGCTGGTGCCCGGGCATAACATGGGATGCCGGGGATTTAACCCACGTGCGCTGCTTGCAAGAAAATCTCTTTCCTCCCTGTACTGTCTCTCTAGGCCCAGCAGCACATGGAGTTTCCTGAGCCCCTCATGTACTCGTCACGGATTTCAGTAAAACTAAGTGCATAATAAATCTGGAAATGGCCAAGGGTGGCAAGAGACCCTTATTTTTTTAGGCTAAAAATGTATCCAGAAAGAGAGCACAGCACAAGTTTCTCATGGACAATCCAGCTGCGAAACCCGATATCACCTAGGGTCTGTCATGCCAGCCAGGAGTGATCCCTGAGTGCAGAGTCCAGGAGCAAACGCTGAGTCCTACTGAAGTCTCACAAGAACCATTAGAAGTAAATCCAAGCACTAAAATAGGGCAGCATCTTATGAGTTGAGAGACGAGATATCAAAGCTCGGTAGTGGGAGAGATATTACAGCACATAGGACACAAGCGCTACACAAACATGTGGGTTTGATCCCAGGCAGCCCATATGGTCTTGGAGCAAGGCCAGGTGTTGATCCTGAATGCAAAGGCAGCAATAATACCTAATCCCTAAGGAAAAAAGAAAAAGCAAAAACATTCTCACTTGAGTGACTGGTGCAAAAGTACTGGGGGTGAGTCACCAACATTTTAAGTTGCCAAGAGGTTTCAGTCCACGGTACCCCATCCCTGAGCACTCTTAGGAGTCATTCTTTAGCACAGAGCCAGGAGAACTGTGGACTGTGCCCCCAAACAAAGGCAACAAACAAAAACCAATTAAACACACAAAAGTTCGTGTAGTACACAAAGTAAATTGATGCACCAATGGATAGAACTATTTAAAGGGACCTGGGTGATAACTGGGCAGAGAGGGATCTTCCCATGGACACAGTTGAAACGCGTTGATCTGAATCACCCCATAGAGTACTGCTACCCCACAAGAGTGATTCCTGAGGACAAAGCTGAGAGTAAGCCCTGAGTATCCACAGGTGAACCCTAAAGAAAAACCGTGGAGGGAACAGCTACTGCATGGCTATCCAACATCCCAGCCCATCACAGAGCTTCTGTTGGACACATAGCTGCCGCCCAACCCCAGGGAACCCATGCGGGTCTGTTCAGACACGGTTGGCTCCACACTGCTCTCAACGACAGCCTGCAGATTCTGGTAGGTCTCCAGCATCACGTCCCTGGAGAGCATCCGCTGAGAGGCCTCCAGGCATGACCATTGCTCCGGGGTGAAGTTCACAGCCACGTCATGGAAGGTCACTGCGTCCTGAGTCAGCACACGAAGAGGGTGGGAGTCTGAGTCTATCTTAGCCTCATTCCCACTACTCTGAGGCCAGGTCCCACGGTCCTATATTGTAGCTGGGCTTCTCCGCTCCGAATGAACTAGCCTCCATGCACACACATGACTGACGGGCCTCAAAAATCACATAAGGCAACTGGATCTGCTAAAGTGGGAGGACGTTATACAGAAGGTTCTTGGATGTATCTGCCTTACCTGGTAACCCACGGCCAATTTGAGCACCACTGTTACAGTGAGCACTGTAGAGAGGATCACCTGAACACAGACTTGTACGATCCAAAAGACTATCCCTGGGAGTAGCAAAACCCACTGCACGCCCACTGCTGCACCCCCACAGCTCATGACCACTAGGATTGAGAACTGGATAGTCCATATAGACAACTACTCAGAGCAGTGAATGGCATGTGTGCCAGTAGGAACTCACTGCTCAGGACCGCCCCAAATCCCGCTCAAAGAAGGTAGAAGTTTCTTGACCCCAACATCTCTACTGGCCTCAGAGATCCTTGGCTCTTTCTCCTTGGGATCGGCGCATGCCCAGAAATCCACACACAAGATTATGTGAACGTAAGACTATATGACCGAGTAGGTAGTCTCTCCAAAGTAGGAAGGACAAAACAGGAGAAAAGCAAGTCTGGGGGCCCAAGTCACTGTAGTTGCCAGGGCGCAAACAGGGCCATCACATCCCAGGGTACTCTGAGGCCAGTCAGTTGTGAATCCAGAGCACAGAGTCAAGAGGACAGCTGATGACAAAAACAATGCAAAAGAAACTGAAGCAGCGGGTTGGCGTAACAGGACAGCTGTTCCGGGGACAGCATGTGGGACTGGTAATCCCCAACATCCCATATGGTCCCACAAGTTCTGCCAGGGGCAATGCCAGAGTGCAGCACAAGGAATGATTGCGAGAATCCTTGCTCTGCCACCCCTAATAAAACAGAAGACCCAAGATGAAACCTTTGGACCTCCAGCATCCCATTGGTCAACTAGACCTGTCAGGAATGAGCATTGAGCACTGAGCTTTGAGTACTCCTCATGCACCACTGAGTCGGCCCCAAAGCCAAATAAAACAAAACAAACATACACAAAAGCAGCATCAAACAGCAGAATTGGACGGTCCGATTGGAATTCTCATCTTGGAATTCGTCCAAAAGAAACTCAAAACTGAAGGGCCAGGAAGCCTGGGCACTCCTGGTACTACCTCATGTCATTCTATCTCTCTACTCCTACCTGCGAACGGTTTATCAGAAGCCGTGTAACCATCTTCTCCTGTCACTGTTGTTCTGAGGATCAGCAGGAAGCTCCAGGTGTTGTCTGCTCAGGGACAGATGAAGAGTCACAGGTGCTTTGCAGCTTGATGTGAGGGAGCTGAAATTTATGATCCGGAGAAAGAACACCAGTATTGTCGTTAGAAGGCAATAATGTGAATTGGGTGCTTGACTAGATGAAGCAATCAATCGTCTGCATCCCATATGGCCCCCAGCAGCGCCAGGGACAATACCTGAGCTTAGAGACTCGATTAAATCATGAGCATCTCCGGGTATGTGCCCTCTCTCCCCCCAAAAATCTAAAGAACCAAAAATAGCTCCCCAAATACAGTTTCATTGGGAAACCTCAGCCACCTGCAAGTCTCCTTCCCCCCATCCCCCGCATGAAAGGGGCTCTCACGGCAGACAATGAAGATGACCAGCAACAGGTCTCCTTTCATTAGGTGGAGGGGCTGAAGCTCTGCCTCTCAAATCTGGAGATTCTACAGAAGCGAGCTTATGGCCAATGGTTCAAACATGACACTGCTGGGAGGGTTGGGATGGCCAAGCCCTCGGATGATTCCCGCATTCAGCCACTGTTGCCCCATCCCGGAGCTGGAGACGATTGTGGCCAAAGAGGCACCCTAGAATCACGAACTCAAAACTGTCACTCCTGAACCCTGAGACAGCCCCCCCGCACCCCCAAAGCTCTGTGTCCCCCTAAAACCTCCACCACACCTCACGATCCACCTGGATGTTGGTGAACAAGTGAAAACCAGTGCAAAAGTATCCCCCAAGTTGGCTCGGCCCCTCGGCTCAGAGTATGGAAACGGGAAGGCGCGGGGTGCTCACAGGAGGTTGCTTGAGTCCTGCAACTAAATTCTTCTTCAGAGACCCCCTTCCAGGATGGGGCGCAAATTTACTTGTCCCTTGCTAAGTGAGCAACAGTCCCAGTGTCTGATACAGGGATGGAAAATGAACCATGACATTTATGACATCACTTATGACATCACTTCTGTTTCCATTAGGTACCTTAAAGAGCAAGAGTCTAAGCACTGAGAACCTTTTTGCCACCCAGGTGAATCTGTGCTGCAAGGGGGATGGACTCGAATAAAGGAGTGGAGATGCAAATGCTAGAGTGGTCGGCCACACATTAAGGGGCCTGGGGGTACGGAGAAGTCCCCTGATCCTGCAATTGTCAACTAACATCGAATCAATGTTATCTAAACACAGAATGTTACCCTGACTCTTGTCAAATGATCCCTGAGCTCAGAGACTAGAGTAAACACTGAACACTGTAGGCTGTGGTGAAAAATATAACAATAAAAAAGGCAAATTCTACTGAAGGGGGAAAAATGATGTACAAAGATAAATTTGATAGTGAAATATTAAAAGAGTCAAATTTCTGATCCTTAAAAATCCCCTATTCTTACAGCTGGAGAGATAGTACAGTGGGTAGGGCGTTTGCCTTGCAAGCAGCCAATCCAGGTTCGATTCCCAGCATCCCATATGGTCCCCTGAGCATTGCCAGGAATAACTCCTGAGTGCAAAGCCAGGAGTATTCCCTGTGCATCGCCAGGTGTGACCCAAAAAAGAAAAAAATCCTCTATTTTTGATCTATCTCTGCTACAGAAACTCACAGTTTCTCCTGAATCCCTATTGTTCTTTCACCATTGTTTGTGCATACATATGTGTATATATAACTGTGACTTTGTGTGATTTTTTTTTTCGGGGCCACAACCGGCAGATTCAGGGCTTACTCCTTGCTCTACACACAGGAATCACTGTGGTACAGACCATATGGGATGTAGGGGATAGAACCTGGGTCAACTGCTTGGATGGTTAAGTCCTTACTCACTGTACTATGGCTCCGACCCTAAGTAAATGTGCTCCTAGCACACCCAGTGGGATTCCTGAGCAAATGGCCTTACTCCTGGAAAAACAAAACTTTCTTGCTTAAAAAAACAAAACCCTCTACCCTGGTTGGATTCTAATTCTAAACAATTTAGGTTTAACATTAGTTCATCATTTCTCCTCTGCTACAAGGAGCTGAGGCTTACTGAGTAACACCCATCCCAATCACTCCCATTTCCTTAGTATTCATCTTTAACTTCCCCGTGCTCTGCTTCCCCTATATGTTAATCACCCATTTCCCATAACCACAACCTGTTAATTGTAAAGTCAGATTCTTCAGAGATCTCTGGATTTTGTATTTGGAAGTGAAATGTTGACTCTCTCTTTCCTTTATATCCTCTGCAGTTTACTTTAGACAAATATCCTTTTTTGATCCTCGACAAGGACCAGTGCAGTCCCAGGTTGGGAAGATTGTGCTGGGAGCATTGGGATGGCCATGCCCCCAGCCCTCGTCTTTGTATAGACCAACGAAGGCAATATTATGCTTTTTTAACTTCAGAGTTAATTGACTACAGATACTATATACTCCTGGGCATTGTCATGTTTATAAGACTTCAGCCTCAGCTGCCCTTTGTTCTTAGCACCCCAAAAGCAAGAGACTGGATGGACCCAGGATAGCTGTGAGCTACCCTGGCATTGAAAAGGGACAGGTAAGCACCATAACAAATTCCATTATGACCCAAACATAAGCAACTGGATAAGGATCCTGCTGTGGTTAGGAAGGACTATCCTGTCCTGGGGAGTGTAATCTGGGAGCTGTAGGAAATATCCCCAATAGAGACACCCTATAAACTCAATAGATCTCTTACCATGTCCATTCAAATTGAACAGAAAGGGTAACTGTAAATTTAAGATGACTGTTTCAATGAATATTAACTAAGCAAAGAAAAAATATGTCCTTAGAGAAAATCCTGCCCTCGAGCTCATCTCTCCTTCGAGTTAGATTTTTGGCCTAGAAGTTTCCCCTGAGGGAGGGCTATACATCCTACAATTTTACAGCCACATCTCTGCGTATTTGCTGCCTCTACCTCTGTGGGATGGGCTGGAGAATAAAGGCTGTGGAAGACAGGTGAGGAGAGGGAATGAGGAGCAGTGGGAGACTGGTATAGGTACGCAGGAGAACGGAATAAAGAGCAACTCATCACTGTGAGTCCACAACGTAAAATGTGCGAGTGCAGTGAGTCCAGAAAGTAAAATGGGGGTCCCTTCCCAACAGAGACAGTGAGACAGGGAGACAGAAAACCACACCCTGATGGTGAAAACGGCCCGTTTAATGCAGAACAGCTACCATACTTATAGAACGTCTGAGGAGGCATGAGCTAAGGACATAGGAGTGACTGTTCATTTATGCAGATAAACATTTGGCAGAGGAAATTCTCAGGGAGAGATTCACTCAAAGAGACAATCTGTCTCCCAGGGACATCTACATTGCTTTTATCTTTTCATCTAGTCGTATAACTTATCAATACTTGCAGTTGTTTGGATAAACACAGTAAGAGACAAAGATCCCAACACTTAGTTCTCTGGGCTTTGAGAGCAAATAAGGATTTTAACACTTAATTCTCTGGGCTCTGAGAGCAAGCAAGGTTTTACTGTAAATCCCAGACTAAGTCCTCAGGCCAGTTCAGCTTGTCCTTCCCCATGAGACTCCTATATCTAATGTTGTAACACTTTGCATCAAGACGATGCATATCTGCTTTCTATAATGTTCCATTTCGAAACCCAGGTAGTTTTGCCACTTGCCCCGGGCCCATCCAAGTCCCACGGCAGAACCTCCCTTTTGGGGTGTTAGGAACTACAGTAACTGAAGCCTGAGTCAAGTAATGATGACCAAGAAATTATGCCCTGAAGTAGATAACTTAAGAGTCAATCAACTCCCAAATCTTAGGAGTATAGCATTGATGGTCTTTCTGTGTTTAACCAAACACATTGTTGTATAGTAAAAACATAAAAAATCTAAAGGAGAAATAGAAAAGCAGGTACAAATACACAGCACTTCAACTACAAAGCAGTACAAATACGAAGTTGAGAATTACCAGAAAGTTATGGCTTATAAGTAATCAAGACTGACTTGGGGAACTGAGACAATGAGAGATAAAATACAAAGAAAAGGTTAAAGATAAACTTGAACTAAATTAGGGATGCTAGCAAGGGCATGATAATCTTCTCTGGGAGGAGCAAAAGGGGCAATTCACAGATGAAGCCTAAAACACTGTTAAGTTAATATCCAGCAGATCACCCAGAGCCTTGCCCCTGTTTCCTTCTTCGATCCTCTGTCCCCCTTTACCGGCCAGGGTGGGGAGACCAATCATGGCCACCAAATGCACACAGTACATGCCCAGACTTTATTTGAACACAACTCTCAGTACTCAGTGTAATAGCCGAGTTTTGCCTGATCAGGGAGAGAGGAAGAATCAGGGTGCTATTTTCAAGTTGATTTTAGGGTACAGAAATTCTCCCTTAGAAAAAAAACAACAATGTGGAGTCAGAAACAGTAAGCTGGGAGGGGCGCTTCCCATGCTGACCCAGATTGATATTCAGCATCTCACATGACCCCTAAAGAACTTTAAAAAAAAAAAAAGAATTGCAGAGTGCTGCTCCTGAAATCCCGAGCTTCCACAGAAGCACCCACAATACAACCAAAATAACCCCAAAGTAAATTTTCATTTGCAAACCGCAACCACCCCTAGAACCACACCCACCGAATGGTCTGGAAATCAAGGCTACTAATGAATAGTTACCGAGGGCTACAGTGTCATTAGCCATTGGGGAGCTGCCCCCTGCCCATGTAAAATGAACATTCCTTTTATAGTTTTGGAGGCACCACCGGCGATATGGACAAGAAACTTCTGACTCTGTGCTCAGGTACCCGTCCTCGTGGAGCTCGGAGATCGAACTTGGTAGGTCAGATGCAAAGCAAACGCCCTAACCGCTGTGCTATCTCTCCCGTCCTCTAAGAGAATCTGAAGGTTCTACAGCAGTGAGGTCAGGGCCAAAGCGTCCAGGACAAGGCGCAGCACAGTCCCATGCTGGGAGGGTCAGGCCAGCCCAGCCCCTATGCTCTGCAGCCCTGGGGCTCACACTGCCCCACGGTGGAGCTGAAGGGGACTGTAGCTGCAGGGGATCCCCAGAACCAAAGCTCCGCGTCCCCCACAAAACCCTGGTGCACCTCAGGAACCACCTGGATATCGGTTGAAAAAGGAGCTTAAAATTGTCCCTTGAGCTGGGTTGGCCCCACCGCTCACAGTGCGGAGACTGGAGGCATGGGGTGGGGCTCTCACGGGAGGCCGATAGTGTCCTGCCATGAAAACGGCCTTCACAGACCCCTTTCACCCGGGACAGCCTCTTCTTCCTTCACCTGCGTAACAAATGGAGGACTGATCCAGCTTCTTGTACGCAAACACCTAAATGCCCTGCTGTGACTTCACTTCCACTTCTGCAAGCAGCCTTAAAGGGCCAGACACCAGCTGTGTAGAGAACAACTAGGAAAATGCAGGTAAATGTGTAAGGCTGGTTGGCTGGAGCGAAAGCACAGTGGATAGGGCATTTGCCTTCTACGCAGCTTACCCAGGTTTAATCATCTGGAATCTATATGGTCCTCCAAGCAGGGCCAGGAGTGCAGAAGAGCCAGGAGAAACCCCTGAGCACTGCTGGGTATGACCCAAAAATAAAAAAGAAAAAAAAGTGTACTGCAAGTGGAATGGGCTCACAAAAAGGAGAAGTGGTGGCTAGTGTGTTCAGTCACAATGTGAGGATCTAGAGAAAGAAGTCCCCTGATCCTGTATTGCACAGTGACTCTGAAGCCAGCCCTGGAGATGCAGAGAGGAACTGATCTAGTAACACTCAGAGAACCTGAGAGACACTGGAACTGGAGGAAAGGCTTCTACCCCTTAACAACATGAGAGAAGTGGACTCATGCCAACAAGAAAAAACCCAGGAGGCAGTTTCAGAAACATTTCAAACAAACAGTGGTCTGAAGGGTAGTATAGTGGGTTGGGCACTTGCCTTGAACTCAGTCAGTTCAGTCCCTGACATCCCCAACAGTGGCCTAGGAACCACCAGGAGTAACCCTTAAGAACTGTCAGGTTTCCCCCAACACACATGCTAGGGGAATAGGGAGTGAAGTAGTGAAGGGAGCACCAAAAAAAGGGAGTTGGGAGGATCCTCCCAGGATGGGAGAAGCATGCTGAAAGTAGACTATAGACCAAACATGATTGCCACTCAATGTCTCTTTTGTAGACCACAACACCCAAAAGGAGAGAGAGTACAAAAGGGAATGCCATGCCACAGAGGGTGGGATGGGGGCAATGGGGGTGGGAGGGATACTGGGACCCATGGTGGTGGAAAATGGGCAATTGTGGAGAGATGGGTATTTGATCATTATATAATTGAAATCCAAGCACAAAAATTTATAAGTCTACAAATGTACCTCATGGTGTTTCACTAATAGAACTTTTTAAAAAAAGAAAATACATAATTAAGTACATCAAACACTGCGTACAGACCAACCCCCAGCATGGAGGCATGCCTGGGGCTAACAGGCTGCAAAGCACATTGGTCACTTTGCATCCTGGCTTGGGGAGACCAATCATAGTCACCAATTTTTTAAAAAAGAAAATACATAATTAAGTACATAAAGCACCATGTACAGACCAACCCCTAGCATGGAGACATGAATGGCGCTATCAGGCATATTGGTCACTTTGCATCCTGGCTTGGCCTTTTGCACAGATCTAAATGGTGTTTACCATTTGGGTGAATAGTAGACTGTTAGGATTTTACTGCTTCTAAAGTGTAAGTCTCAAAACATTTACCCTCAGTGTTTGTGTAAATCAAATGGAAAGCTGAATACAATGAGCGCATATATGCCACAGCGAGTGAAGTGCTTCCTTGCATGTGGCTGACCTGGACACAAATTATGGACAACACAGCGGGATGTGGCTCCCAGAACATAACACAGAAGGGCCTGAAGAATGGAGGATTGGCTGTCTATCCAACGTCAAAAGGGCTCACCGCAGCATCCTGGTTGATCTCTGCCATGATCCTCTGCAAACCAGGGCCTCTGAGCCAAGTCAGAGGCACAGCAAAGAATGAAACCATGGTGAGTCTTGACAGTACCCAGCAAAATGCAATCTTTGTACCTATTTACTTCTTATTTAATTACTTCCACCTTGCTTTATCACTAAGAACCATTATTTACCAGTTAACATACTGGGAAGTCCACATACCAGGACATTGTCATAACCATGGTACAGGGGATAATCAGCAAGTACCTTTCACTTACGGTACTAGTATCACAGGAAGCTTTCACACAAAACAGGATTATTTCCTTCCTTACTGTCCTTTTGAATCAATCCCCCACCCACTTGTTGAAACTAAAATTGTTTTACCTCAGAGCCCTGTTCTGATGCCGGCCATTGTTATTATGGAAGTGATTGATCCAGCATAACTTTTGTATTTACTAAAGTCTGAGGGAACATGAAGGCCTTCCTATATTCCTTACCTACAGGATTTTCTCCAGGATTTTCTTTAAAGTCGCAGGTGCGAATAATGCACTTTCCACGTTCTTACATAAATATATATATTCTTACATATATATATGTATATTTATATATAGCTTCTCTCCATTGTGAATTCTCCTATGTAGAAGGCCCGAGGATCCAGGAAAGTCCTTCCCACACTCCTGACAGATATAAAGTTTCACTGCAAAATGACTTTTCACATGTGCAGTAAGGGCTGAAGACAAACTGAAGACCTTTCCACATTCCTTACACTTATGAGGTTTCTCTCCACTGTGAATTTTCCTGTTCAGAAAGCTATGCCAATTGCATCAAAATCTTCTTGCAGTCCTTTCATATATAAGGCCTCAATCCAAGATAAATTTTTCTCAAACAGCAAAGCTTGAGGATTGAGTAAAAATCTTCCCACACCCCTACATATGTTTTCTTCGAGTATGAATCTTCCTATGTTTAATAAGGAGTTAGGGGGAAGTGAAGGCTTTGCAAAAGTCTTTACAAACATAAGGTTTGTCTCCAGTATGAAAATTTCAGTGCCTCAAAAGGATTGTGAAATACACAAAGGCCTTGCCACACTCCTTACATATATATATATATATATATATATATATATATATACACATATATATATGGATTCATTGCAATGTGTGTTTTATTATGGACGGAAAAGTTTCAATAGTAAGTGAAAACCCTCCAAGAGTAGTGACATGAATAGTGTTTCATTCCCCTGTATGAACTTTCCTATGCTCAGAAAGACCTGAGAAGTAATGAAAGGCCTTTCCACCTACCTCAAATATATAAGGGTTTTCTACGAAACAGAAGTTATGAAAACTAAGACTTCAGAAATAAGCAAAGGCCTTCCTACATTGCTCACAGGTGTAATTTATCTTTCCAGTGTGAGTTTTTCTGTGTACTAAGGCTTGTGGAATAAGCAAAGACTTTCCACACCGTATATGCATATGGTTTCTTCCCAGTGTGATTTTTCTGTGCATTCTAAGATGTATGAGTCAGAGAAAGGCCACAGCACATTCCTTACATGCATACGGACTCTCCAGTATGAAATCTCCTGTGTTTAACGTATGAAGATCCATCGAAGGCCTTCCCACAGTCCTTACACTTAAAGAATTTCTCTCCTGTGTGGATGTTCACATAGTCCCACCGGGGTCATGATGGACTCAAAAGTTCGTCATCAATGCTCAAATTTCTGGGGATTCTGTCCATTATGGGCTGATATGGGAAAGTGATGGTGCTGAGGACATGGGAAGAGTGATCTTCTGATCACGCTCAGAAGACATCCCACCTGTCTCGGCATCCCTGTGGGGATGAGGGCCAAATTGCTCACTTGACCCTTTCTCACAGTGTGCAGGAAAAGACTTTCCACCAGGGATGGCTGCTTCCATGTAGAAGAAGAGAGAAGGATTCCAATGAGAGTCTTCATGTCAAAAGAAATCAAGCTCTGCAGGTAGGTAGCTGGTAGGGTATGGGACAATGAGTTTCTTGGGGAAGTGTTAAATCCAGATGGGGATGAAAGCAGTGACTCCGAAGCCAACGCCGGGGATTCAGAGAGGAGCTGACCTAGTAGAAACTCAGAGAGCTGGAGACATGGAACAGGAGCAAAGGCTGGTAAGAACATCAGAGAGCAAGTTCCGGCCAACACTCTACCCCTTGACAACACGCAAGAAGTGGACTGTCAGCTACAAAGAAAACCCCAGGAGGCAGTTTTAGAAACATGATTTTAAACTGAGAGTGTCAAGCTAGTACAGTGCGTTGCATGCAGTCAATCTAGGTACAATGCCCATAATTCCAAATGGTCCCCTGAGCACCATCTGACTAATAGATCGATGGAAGTTTGCTCTATCCAATCATAAATGTTTTCTTTTTTACTTCTAATATTTTTAAAGTGACATGGGTGGGATCCAGGAATTTGACCAACCTTGTGAGTAATCACTGGTAAACGGAATGGTCTGCTGGGAGGTGGGGAGCTTGGGACCTGACCCATATTCCCACTTATAAAGATTTCATCAAGGTGCCCCTTTCATCCTTTCAAACGACATTCTGTGTACAGTTACGTGCATGTAAACACTCCAATTGAGACCAGAGCAACTGTAGATCTGGGTAGGGTGTTGCTTGCACATGGCCAACCTAGGTTCAATCCCCAGGATCCTGTAGAGTCTCCCGGAGCACCATCAGAAATAATACCTGAGTGCAGAGCCAGGAGAAACCACTGAGGATCACCAGGTACTGTAGGATAATAGTGGTCTGCCCTTGCTCCCTGGCAGGTTAGAGCTTATGTTTGTTGATTGCCCATAACCTTTCAATTATCTTTGTCTCCTGATCAGACTTTGAATTGTAAGTATTGTCTTTCTCTTCTCCTTAATTTCTTTTGCATGGTTAGCTGTTTCAGAGTAATTGCTTTTTGTATGGATACAGGAAGACAGTTACAGAGGCAAGCTTGAGCTTGAGAGTTGATGGTCTCCAGATAATATTGCCTCCTGGACATCTGCTCTCTTGACTGAAGATTTAGTTGCCCTTACTTTCTCGATCCCCAAAAGAAGGGTCCTATGAGGGACTAGATGGACCCAGGGCAAATGGTGAGCTAGCTACCCTGGCATCGAAATGGGTCTGTCCAATGTACCATAATGCTTATATATAAGAGCCTAGTCATGGACAAAATTGTGTCATGAATCAAAAAGTAATAACTAGACTTGGAAGCCCCTCGGATTAGAAATGATTGATCTGCCCTGAGCACTGGAATCTGAATCTGTGGTGAGAAGTCCCGAGGATAGTCACCAACAAGCCTAAAAGTGTCTATTACTGTGTCTATACACAATGGTAATCATTAGGAAGTAAAACTAAATATGTCAATTAAGTTGCTGGTCTAAGGAGAGGAGTAACACACCTTAAGGGCTGCTTTTCGTTCGTGGGCTGCAGGTGATGGGGAAGTCTGGAAAACAGTTTTTCATTGCGCTTCCCATGGGGAGGCGTGGATTGGGGTCGTGGTGAGAGAAGAAAAAGAGCAGCTTCAGGGAGACAGGGGTAATGAAGGAGACTGAGAAAAGGGATGGTCCTCCTCCACCCAGATCCCCTGTCTTCCAGTATATAGGTGTTAGACCCGCCAACTGCCCCTGGCGCTGTGTAATCCCATCAATGTCCAAGACCCAGAGACTATCAAACCCTGCCCCTGGAAGAGAACAGCGCTGTCTCCTGCCTCCGTGTCTGGCTGTCTTACTGGGGCCCATTGGAGGAGGGTGTGTTGAGTTTTCCTCCCCACCCTGAGCAGAGCCCCAGCAGCTGAGGACCTCTGGTTTGAGCCAGAGCCATGCTTAACAGCACTCTCCACACATTTGGATGAGCCTCACGCATGAAGGAAGCGGCAGAGGAACCCAGGTGTGCAGGACCTGGGGCTTAGATCTCCAAGCTGCTCGTATTGGGACTGGGCCTCCTCCACCCAGATCTCCCATCTTCCAGTATGTTGGCGTTACACCCACCAACTCTCCCCAGTGCTGTGTAATCCCATCAATGGCCAAGACCCAAAGACTATAAAACCATGCTTTGGGAAGTGCGCGGCCACACGAAATCTTATTATCTAGTCTTACTCTGGAAAAACTGGCAGGCTACCAGAAGTATCCTGCCCACAACGCAGAGTCTGGCAAACTCCCCATGGTGTATCCAATATGCCAAAAACCAGTAACAATCATGGTTCTCTTTCTCCTGACCCTGAAAGAGCCTCAAATGTGGCACTTCTTAAAATCTTAGGGATAGGAAGAAGGAGACATTACTGGGGACTGCTTGAGTCAATTAATGAACAGCAGGATGACAATGATACAGTGAGAGAAGAAGAGACACAGAGTTAGAGGACACGGTTGTGACTTAGAGAGAAGGCTGAGAGCTGAGAGTAAGAGTGGCTGGGGAGATTGGAGAGGAGTCACAGAGAGCATTGGAGAGCGAGTTAGAGGGTTGGATACAGCTGGGGGACAAGAGACAGAATAAACTGCAAGTAATCAGCAACCAGTCTGGTCCTCATTCTACTTTCATCGGTCCAAAGAAACAACTGTCCAGGGTGGAGAAATGGCTCGAGAGCACCAAATGCAGACAGTGAGAGAGAGCCGCCAGGAGAGACCAGGAACATCCGTGAACGTGTAAATTCTGTTCAAACCCCCACTTCTCATAGGGTTCCCCATGCCCGCCTGGAGTGACTCCTGAGTGCAGAGTCAGGAGTAAGCTCAGAGCACTTCTGGCTGTGATCCGAAAACAAAAACACAAAAAAGTGAAGTGTGGGGGTGCTGGAGCGATAGCACAGCGGGAAGGGTGTTTACCATGGACACGACCAACCCACGTTTGATTACCAGCATCCCAAATGGTTCCCCAAGAACCGCCAGGAGTAATTCCTGAATGCATGAGCCAAGAATAACCCCTGTGCATCACTGGGGGTGATCCAAAAACCAAGAAAAGGAAAAAAAGTGTAATTGTGTAGTTAATCAGAAAAAAGAACACAACTTTCTAGACTTAGCCAAGAAGCATTTTTATGATGGCTACAGAGAAAGCACAGACCTTGAGTTGCTTGTCTGGCACATAGCTGACCAAGGTTCAATCTCTACCACCTCATTGCGTCCCCTACCTCTGACTGCAGGAATTCAAATTCTATATAAATAATGTTAACCTTGTGAGAAAGTTACAGCAGGGGGGTCTGAGGCCCAGCTGGTAGATAAAGGTCAGGGCAGGGTTGCTGGCACCTGGGGCCTCCTGGTGCAAACCTGAGCCAGAAGTACAGGCTGAAATTTCAAAGGCTATCAGCGGCACGAAAGAGCTGACAGTGAGTGGCAGGGCACTTGTCATGAACGCAAAAGACTTAACTTCACAACCTGAATTGGCAAGGAGTGATCCTGGAACGCTGCTGGGTTTGGAAAAATCCCGCATAGTCAATCCTCCTCCTGCCCATATAAAGGCAATGAGGAGTTAACTGCCAACAGAAGAGGTGTGAAATCTAGTAATATGTTCTGAACGGTCAGTCCTCTGGGTTTGTTTCGGTTTTGGGACCACATCCAGAAATGCTCAGAGCTTACAGGCCAGGTTTTCAGGCTATGATTTACCTATGGGTACGTGATTTTATAAAAGAAAAAGAGGATGAAAAATTAGAGGATGAAAAATTATACTTGGAGCCAGAGTGATAGTACAGTTGGCAGGGCATATGTTCGGTCCTCGGCATCACATACAGTCCCCCAAGCACTCCCAGGAGTGATTACTGAGTCCTAAGCCAGAAATAACGCCTGAGCATTAATGCTGTGTCCCAAAAAGAGAAAAGAAAAAAAAGGAAAGAAAAATTAAATTTAGCCCAAACGAGATTTTAAAGTCCATAATTTTGCTCAGAGCCTCCAACTCCTTCATTTTCCTCCAACAGCCATCTATTGAAAGGGCTCAGGAAATTTCACATGTAAGAATTTTCCATGAAGGTATAAATAGGAGAGAGCACACCAGACTGAAGCAGGTGCCTGTCACCTGGAACCCCAGAGGGCCTTCCCTGGTGGGGTTCAGACGGCACAGATCTCAAGTACTACCAGGTGTGGCCCCAAATCTCACTTCATCTGTTCCCCAAGTAGTGAGATACACCCAAGGAGAGGAGCTCAGAGGGCTGAGCACCTGATTTACCTTTGGGGGTCATGCCATGTCTCCCCCTGCATCTCAGACACACAGACACAAGAGGGGGAGAGTCTCTGAGTATCTCCAAGTTTGTAGCAAATGGAGCGGGGGGGGAGAGGGAAAGACAGGAGAAACACTCCAACCCCAAAAAGATGCTCAAAGAATGCTCATGTGTCAAGACAAATTCTGGAGTGGGAGGGTTGGGGTCATACCTAGTGATGCTCAGGAGACAATATCACCTAGTGATGTTGTGGCAGGGATAACTCTGGTCAGCACAAGAAAGACAAACACCCCCCCTGGCCGTACTACTGCACCAGCCCCTAAGAGTGAGACATTTAGAACCTATTGCAGCTGGTCCCTGGAACACCCCTTTCTGCAAGTACTCACTTCAACAGCAGGGCACACCCCTGGTCTTAGAGAGATGGACAGTGGAGATGCTTGGAATCTGGACAGGTCAGGCAGAAATTCTTTTTTCTGAGGAAATATAATCACATAGGGTTAACAAAGCTAATAAGTTGATAGGGTGCTTTTCTTTCAAGCAGCTAAGCCGGGGTCAATATGCAACAGGACATAGTCTCACTCACTCCAACACTGCTTAAAATGATATACATGAACTCAGAAACAAGAGTAACCCCTGAGCACTGAGTGCTGCTGTGGCCAAAAAAAGTAAAATAAATTAAGTAATGAAGACATTTTTGTGGCCGGAACGATGGTACAGCTGGTAGGGTGTTTGCCTTTCAATTCCCGAAATCCCATGTGGTCCCCCAGCACTGCCAGGAATGATTCTTGAATGCAAAAAGCCTGAGTAAACCCTGAGCATTGCTGGGTGTGACCTTAAAAATAAAAAAGAGAAATTTCTGTGGAAAGAGAATGGAGATATAATATAGCAGGTGAGGTGCTTGTCTTGCACTCGGCCAAGCCAAGTTTGAATCCTGGCGTCCCATACGGTGGCATGAGCCCAGCCAGGAGTGATCCCTGAGTGCAAAGGCAGGAGAAGTAACTGATTCTTGCTGTTGTACTTACTACAGACTGAATAATTAATTCATTTAAATGAATAAAGTTGTGGTGGCCAATAGTGATCCTAAATTGCATGATTAGAGGGTTTAGGACACACCCTGGAAGTAACTAAGCTACTTCCTGCTAAGATTGCATATTTGGTTGCAAGACCCACTGTAGTACCACCCTGTTGCACGCCTCCAGTCCGCAACCTGAATTGGCTTAAAGCTCCACACCTTGGGGCCTGAGTGACAGCATAGACAAATGAGCATTTCTTTTGAAGGAGGCCAACCTGGGGTTAATTCTGGGCATCCCTCATTGTTCCTAGCACCACTAGGAGTGCTTGCTGGATTTAGAGCCAGGAGTAACCATAATGCCTCGCTGGGTGTGACCCAAAATGCAAAATAAATAAATAAAAAGGAAAGAGAAGCTCCCCACCTCCCTGGACTCCCAGAACCCACTGAATGCACAAGAACCAGTGAAAATCAAAGGCTCTGTCAAATGCTTTTGAGCCCCAAGCACATAAAGAATATGCCCCGCCCCTCCCCCCATCCAGCCCCGACACCCCCCAAGAACAACAGGACAGAGAGGAGTGTGTTTTTTCCTTCATGCTGCTGACCCAGTAATGGAGTACACTGAGCAACCCAGGAGAGACCCCTGAGCACTGCCAGGTGGGGTTCAACACCCCCCTATGAGGAAAAAGAATGCCTCCCAGGTCCCTTTGATGAGGGAATCCCATGCTTTAGCCCTACTCCACAATCAGCCTAAGGAATGAAAGGGGCCCAGTAACGGGATGTCCTGGGGACACTGCTGGGATGATCCACCCACCCCTGTCACTGACCAGGTGCTGGTCGTCGCCCCGAAACTAAATTAATGCTGAGGTGCCCTTATACGCCCCATCAGATCTGGGAGAGACTGAGGCTCCCTCTAGCTCTGGCACTTTCTGTTTTATGAGTGGCCCGAGCGATGGGTCAGCAGGGAGGGCGCTGGCCTCGTATCCCAACACCCCAAAGGGTCCTCAGATCCCCAGGGAGGGAGTCCTAAGCGCCACTGGGTAATGGTCTAAAACATATTAAAAAATGAAAAAATTTTTTCTCTTTTTTTATTTGTTCCGTCATTGTCTTTGTTTCTGGAACTTTCAGAACGACCTTAGCGCTTCAAATTCGTTTTTCTCCTTGTCCACGTGCTTCCTCTACCCATCCACATTTTCTTTGGGGGCTGTGGGGCTTTGCTCAGGGGTTACTCCGGGCTCTGGGCTCACTCCAGGCCGTGATCAGATGCTGTGAGGTGTGGGAATCGAACCAGGCCGGCCGTGTTCCCCCTTCCACATCTTCCTAAGAAAGTTCTTCTCAGTAAAAACAACCTTGTTTCCTCAAAATCAATTTATAAACAAGATAAACCTCTCGGCAGGAGCTCTCGGTGCGACCCGAGTAGGGGCCGCCACCCCGGGCCACCACCATGGAGCCACCCCGCCGCTAACATGGCGGAGATCACGGACGTTCAGGGCACTCAGAGCAACCACTCGGCTGCTGGCGAGGAAACCGACCTTCCGGGGACCCCCCTGCCCCCCTGAGTGCTCCCTCACCACCTCCTCACCTTCTGCAACCACGCGACCCGCCGGCACTTCCGCACAGAACCCAAGGCCTGGCGGATAAAGGACCTGGATTTTGTGATGTCACCTGCAAGTTCGCTCAGAGCCTTAAAGGGCCAGACTTGAAATATTCCTGACCAGGTAATTCCCTGGTCAGGAAGGTTCATTTTTCCTCGTTTTTGGGATAGGATCAGGTGATCCAGACATGTAGGGGTCGCCAGGTCTGGGATAGATGGGAGAGTGATGGACTGAACAGATAGCATGTGGAGCAGTGAGACTTTGTATTTATGAAGGGAAAAACATTCACAAACATATTTTGCAAACAGCCACCAACACCATCTCTCTGAGTCCCAACGTTCATTTATTTATTCGTTTACAACCCTCAGCCACATGCTAGGACCAGGTCCGCAGGATTTCTCCTGGCAGTTGCCAATGAAAAGGATGGGCTTCAACATGGTCCCTCACCATTGGGGGCTGAGGAGCAGCCGCTCAAAGTGATCTGGCAGTTTTACATACACATGTCTACACAGAAAGCTGCAGGACAGGGCCCGGCACAACCCCTGGTTGAGAAGGTTGGGATGGTCAAGACATCTGCCATCAGCAGGTCCGGCATCCTCAAGAACCACAGCCCCCATAATCAGCTCTGCATCCTGGCCATGCTGCCCCATAACAGAGCTGGAAGTGAAGATGCCCCCAAGGATAATGCACTCACACCTGAGACCCCTGTGCCGTGCTAAAATCCCTCAGAGCACCTAGCAAAGTTCTATATCCTCCTAAAGCCTCTGGAGCAAGGCAGACCCCAGGAACCCACTGCATATGGATGGGGGGGGGTGAAAAACAATCACAAAAGTGCCCCAAAAGTTGGCACGATCCCGTCGGTCAAATAACAGGCACTGAAGGTGAGAGATCTTCATGTCCTGCCACTAATTGGCCTTTGACTGAAGTATCGCTTTGTCCTTTAAATGCGTGCCTGGGGGAGGCCTGATCCTCTTGACATCATTAGGAAGTACAGGTCCACATGGAAGACTCCCATCTGTGACATCATCCATTTTACCAAGTAGCCTTAAAGTGCCAGGTTCCAAGTGCAGACAGACCATTATGGCAGCCCAGGTGAATCAGTTCAAGGGGGATGAGCTCAAATTTAAAAAAAAGGAGAGGCAAGTGCTGGAGGGACTGGTCACAGAATTCAGGGCAGCGAGTTAAGGTGGAGTCCCTTGGTCCTGTACTGGTCAAACATATAACCAATGTTCCCAAACACATCCATCATAAAAACAAAAGCAGGTTGATTCAGAGTAAAACAGACAAGTAGGTTGTGAATGTGTCCTGGGACAGTGAGTTTCTCTGGGAAGTCATTAATCAAGACGGGTGCAGTGTCTCTTGAGCCAGTCCTGAAGATGCAGAGGAACTGGCCTAGCAGCAACCCATAGAGCTGGAGAGACACTGGACAGGAGCAAAGGCTGGGAAGAACATCAGAAAGCACTGTACAGTGAACACTCTACCCCGTGAAAACACGCTATATAAGAACCTACAAGGAAACCCCAGGACACAGCTCTAGAAACAAGTTTTCAACCAAGAGTATGGGGAAAGAGGTTCATACTGTGGCTTAATGCTTGTGTTAAACATGGTTTTCCTGAGTTCCATTCCTAGCATCCAAAACAACACAGACTCCTAAGAACTGCCAAGTATGGCATGAATTACATAAAACAATTTCAATAAATAAATCCATGTATGGACCTACCCTAAGAACGGAGGAACATAGAAGCTAATAGGCACCGAAGTATACTAGATCATTTTGTAGACTTTGTCTTTTGGACAGACCAAAAATAGTTTTAATCATTCTGGTGGCTAGCAGGGTTGAGATTTTACCACTTGCAAACACAACGTTTTGTCATCTTTTCTCCAAATATAACTGAAATGAGCAGAGTAAAATCCAGGAATGTGACCACCATTTATAGTTTGTCATCACAGCTGATGTTATTGCTTGCTGAGATGGGAGTTTGGGCATTCTGCCACATTCCCACCAATTGTAAAATATTTTGATCAAGGGGCCTGTTCCATGCTTTCATAGAACCATCAGAAATCTTTCTGTGCACAGTCAAGTCCATTTCAACTATCTCTAATCCACCCTATTTCAGAATAATGACAGGGCCATTAACCTAAACTTTTCAGAAATATTTATCCTCAATGCTAAAAGAAATCTAATAAAATATGAATACTAGGAGTGCAGAGCTGATACAGCGGGAAGGTGCTTGATTGCATAAGACTGATCGGGATTCAAAGTCCAGATCCCCATAAGGATACCTATGTTCTCTCTCGAAGGTATGGATGAGCTCAGACCCAAGATTATGGCCTGATTAAAGCAGGTGTGACACCTCAAAACATAACAGAGGAAGGCCTGAAGTGTGGAGGTTTGACTCTTATACCATTCCAAAGGATTCACTGCAACATCCTGGTTGATCTCTATCATAAACCCTGTCAACCGGGGTCTCTGCCTCAAGTCCAATCAAAAATGAGACACTGGGCTGGAGTGATAGCACAGCGGGTAGGGCGTTCACATTGCATGCAGCCAACACGGGTTCAATTTCTAGCATTCCATAGGGTCCCCCAAGAACAGCCAGGATAATCCCTGAGTGAAGAGCCAGGAGTAACAACTGTGCAGCTCTGGGTTTGACAAAAAAAAAAAGAAAACAAAAAGAGTGACACTGATATTTGTCATTGAGGGGTGGTTTTTGTACCCTTTTACTTAGTTCCTATTTAATCAGTTTTCACCTGGATTCCATCATCAAGACTCATTATTTACAGGGGCTAGAGCAATAGCACAGAGGGTAGGGCGTTTTCCTTGCATGCGGCTGACACAGGTTCGATTCCCAGCATCCCATTTGGTCCCCCGAGCACAGCCAGGAGTGATTCCTGAGTGGAAAGCCAGGAGTATCCCCTGAGGATCTCTGGGTGTGAACAAAAAAGAAAAAAAAAAGGACCAATTTTTTACAGGTGAACATACACATCAAGTTCAAGTGCTGGGACACTGGCATAGGAAATATTATTCATTACTATTATTATTATGGTTTGCTATTTAAGGAAACTCAGGAGGTTAATTCAGGTTCACCAGGAGCTCAGACCTTAGTAGGCATATGAAAATACACAGTGCAAGAACTCTTAAGAGTTTACAGAATGGGAAGATCTTTGTGTTTCCCTGAATTGTAATCATCAGCAATTCCCTTTCCCTCATAGTACTGAAGACACCAGTTTAATTTGAACTTGAGAAGTGTAACGTAAAGAATGAACTAGGAGTGTATATTTAAGACATCAAAAGGTTGAAGCAGAGTGTTCGCCACAAGATCCCCCAAGCACCACACATCCAGAGCAATTCCTGAGTGCATATTCAGGAGAAACCCCTGATCATCACCCAGGTGGGAAACAAAAATGAAAAAAAAATGGTCAAAGGGCAAGCCGTGAGGAACCCAGAGATAATGGAGGCATTGTGTATCCCACCCAAGGGCTGGGGGAGATTGAATGATGCATTCAAGGTAAATTGAAATTCAGATTTTAGGGACTGCTGGGAGTTTGTCTTGCAGGGGGTGACAGGTGGGGTTTGGGGGATGACCCCAGACCTCAATGGGGGAGCACCCCAATGGTGCTGCTTCATTCTCAAGGGGTCCATGTGCCAAGAGGAGCCACCTCTGGTGGATTCAACTCTCTTACACCCGTAAAGGGCTGGAGGGGATGAGAGAGTCCAGCATCTTCCGGCCCTGCCCGCGTCTGACTGGGCCTTGGGTAAGAGAATAAACTGGGGATCTGTGTCCGGGTACCCTTGCTGCCTGGTGCTCGCTCAATCACTCTATGTGTGGAAGGATACCCAGTGAGCAGTGCTCCAGAGCCAGCTACCCGAGAGAGAGCAGGGTGACACAGGAGAGGCTTGCCTTCCTGCAGTACGATGTGTCCAACCAACTCAGTTCTAAAGGTCTCCAGACCCCACGTCCACATATCACAGTACCCCGCATTGCTGAGTGTGCCATCTTCCGTCCTGAGTTTTGAGGTTCTTATATACATGACAAGACCCATGTCTTCTGTTCTCCGTGGAGGAGGGTAGCAGAAGCCAGATTCAACTCCAGCATCTCCAGATGTCTGGGTTGAAGGTAACAGCAATCAGAGAAACTACAGTGTGTTAAGAAGAATTTTAATTAACGTAGGTGGGGAGAAGGTCACACCAGCATTGCTCAGGGATTCCTGCTGCTGGGACTCTCGGGGCCGAGAGAGATAACCACGAAAAAACTGCCTTTCTTCGAACACTCTTGAACTTATTCACCAATGTGGCTTGTCACATGCCTCAGGCAACCGCAAGCGAACGTCCAAACTGGCAAAACAATGCACAGAAGCCATCAAGGATGACCTCAAAGACAGGAGAACAGCGATGCTGGTAGATGCGGCAGAAGCCGGGAAAAGCTTTTGTAATGCCCGCCTATCCTTCATCAACTACAAGACCAAGATGACTACCCTTCAACATCCTGATGGATCTATCACATCATTCAGAAGGGAAATGGAGATTATTCATGACTTCTACTCAGATCTCTTTAATAGCCACGTCCACTTGCCCACATACCACATTCTGCACCATGGATATATCGTTCCAAATGTTCTCCCTTCGAAATTCAGCATGCCATCTAGTCAGTAAAGAAACAAAGAACACCTGGCCCAGACAAGATCAGAACTGAACACCTGAAGAACTCACCATCAGTACTCATCAATACACTGTCTCAGCTCTTCACACGCTACATGTCTGAATACAAGGTTCCATCCCAGTGGAAAACCAGCAGGACTGTACTACGATACAAGAAGGGAGACATCCACGACATTGGCAACTATCGCCTAATCTGCCTATTGTCTGTCATCTACAAACTGTTCACTTGAGTCATCCTGAATAGGATTAGCAGAACACTAGATGAAGAACATCCATGTGAAAAAAACGGCTTCTGAAAAGGATTCAGTACCATCTACAATATCCACACGATTACTAAGCTCACTGAGGTTTCTCAGGAGTTCAAGATGCTGCTATGTCTAATGTTCATTGATTTAAAGAAGGCCTTTGATTCTTTTGAGACAGAAGCAGTCATAGAAGCCCTAGCCAATCAGGGTGTACAAACTCAATACTTCAGGATCCTCCGTGAGCTCTATTACAGATTCACTACCAGGATCTCACCATTCTACAAAGAAATTTTCATCCATGTCACGAGAGGGGTTAGGCAGGGTGATACCATTTCACCAAAACTCTTCAGTGCCACCCTTGAGAACATCATGTGATGACTGGAATGGGAAGGAATGGTAGTGAACATAGATGGTCGGCAACTACACCATATCCGCTTTGCTGATGACATCGTTCTAATAACACCAAACATCAGCCAAGAGGCACAAATGCTGCCCTACTTCGACTGTGAGTATGGAAAGGTCGGACTACAGCTGAATCTTATGAAGACAATGTTTATGATAAACAGCCTCATTCCTGATCCTCTATTCTCTTTCAATGGAACCAACATCTCCGAATGCAACAGTTATATATAGCTAGTTTGAGAAATCAACATGATGAATGACCTGGCACCTGAGTTGCGCAGGAGGAAGAGAGCAGCTTGGAATGCCTTCAAGAGCGTTGAAGAAATAACTAAGAGGAAAAAGAACCTCCAGCTTCGAGCACATGTCTTCAATTCCACTGTTCTTCCTGCATTAACATATGACTCAGATACCTGGGCCCTACGAAAACAGGATGAGAACGCTACTTGTGTCTCTCAAGGAGGAATCGAAAGAGCTATGCTTGGAATATCACGCATCACTCAAATGAGAGATAGAATCCGGAGTTCTGATCTCCATCAACGGCCAGGAATCAGGGACGCTGTCTCATCTGCCAAGGCATCAAAAATCAGATAGGCAGGACACGTAATGAGGTTTACAGACAACCCCTGGCCTAGACCCATTACTGACTGAATTCCACGGGACGTCAAAAGATCGTGTGGACGCCCACCTACAAAATGTTCAGACTTCTTCCTCAAGACCCTGAAAAATCGGTTTGAGGCTCTGCATGTTCCTAGAACAAACAGATGTCATTGGGCTACACTAGCACGCAACAGGCATGCATGGAGACGTTACTGGCATCCACTCGAATAAATCGATGAATAAAGGGGGATAAATTGATATATTTTTTAGGTTTTAGAATTACTGTGTTTATGCAGCAACATGGTTGGAACTGGAAGATACCGTCTTGAGTGAAGTTAGCCAGAAAAAGAAACAAAAACAGGATGCTGTTCACTAATCTGTGGAATACCAAACACTGGATATGGAAATATAATGTAAAGGGGCTGCTTAAATCATCCCTGATTCCAGTGTTTAGAGAGAAGCCGGACAAAGAAGGAAAGAAATTTGGGGCGGAAGAGACACAGAAGTTTCCAGGGATCAGGGATTCATTTATGCCAGTGACATGAGTGAGGGGTGTAGCCATTTACCCAAAACACAGATGCAACAGAACTGAAAACAAGAGATCTAAGAGGCAACCACTGAAACCTAGTCATGTGCTTGTCCAGATGACAGGCGGGGGTAGAGTGGGCACCTGGGTAAGGAGGGAAAACGGGAACATGGGTGCAGGGAAGCTGATGCAGGAATTGGTGTTCAATTATTGCACGCCTAAATACAACTATCAATAACTTTGAAAATACTGGCATTTTAATGAAAACTTTAAAAAACAATACAATAAAATAAATTTCCAGATTTCAGTACCCATTGAGGTTAAAGACCCTCTAGACCCAGCATTAGGCTTTGATATTTTTTCTGTGATGATGAGACCATAGATGTGGTTGTGGGGATGGAGCCGGACCCCACCTTTCAAGCCGCATGCTTGGTCCACTGAGCACTCCAATGGCATAATAGTTAGTTTCAACAAGAGAATCTTACAGCACACTTGTATGCAATACCTCTGTTCCCTAAAGAAATTGCTGTAATGCCACATCCTGAACCTGTGATTTGAGTTCTGAAATCAAACAAAATGCACAATGAGAATTAGTCCAATGTTGAATGGAATGCAGTTGAATGACCAAGCAGGTGGAGGACATCTCCATAGTTCTGACAGTCCAAGCAAGCCTACATAAAGGAAAAATCTGCGGGAAGTGTTGCTGGGAGGAGCTCGGCAATCCCCAAAAAAGCCTTTTGGGTTTTGTTTTTAATCAGACACAGTGATGCTTGGGATACCATATGGGATGCTGGACATCGAAAGTAGGGGGCATCTGTAAGGCGAGCACCCTCCGTGATGCACTGCTGTTCTGGTCCTAATTAATTTCACTATGGGCTCACAGTCACAATTTAACATACATACAATAAAACAATTTTTGGTGCGTACAAGCGTGCAGCAGGTAGGCATTTGCCTTCCATGAGTCTGACAGGGTTTGATCCTTGAACACTGCTAAAAGCAACTTATGAGAACCACCAGAAATAACTGCTGAGCATCCCCAGGCCACAAAACAAAAGAAAACTCAATTTCTTCCCATATTCAAAAAAACCATGAAAAGATCCAAAGGCAAAGATATGCATGGTGTCAAGATTGACTGTGTGGGGTCCAGAAAGGTTACCTGACTCTTTAGTTGTACAGTCTGGCCAGTTATACAGCTGGTAACACAAGGGCCTTGAAACACATGGACTACTCGACATACATGACAGATAAGGAAGAATCACAACAAAGTCAAGAAAGCAAAGCACTGGATCTCTCCGCAATGAAGAGCTCCGGGGACAAGACACCCCTAACCCATGCCACACCCCCACATCACATGTTCTAGGGATGAGAAGGGGACGTTCAATATCCAATGAGCAACTCAAAGATGTTGTGGACTGGAGGACTACTGGGTTGGCCACATGTAATGTAAGCATCCTACTTGCTCTACTATTGCTCTGGCCATTTCTAAATAAATGGGAAAAAATGGGAAGAAATGGGAGAGCACTTAGAAAGCTTTCAGGTTTAAGTCTCAGTCATACAATGAAACACCTGTCCCCTCACCATGCCCATTTTCCACCACTAAAAACCCAAGTATAACGCCATCCCACAGCCTTCCTCTACCCATGGGGCAGATAATTTCCAAATTCTTCTCTCTACTTTGATTACATTCAATATTTTGACACAAGACCTACCATTATTATTTGGGATTTTACTCCAGCACTCAGATCTGGCAAAAACGCAACAGTAGACTATTCTTTTTCGATTGCTGGTTATAAATAACATATGATTTTGGAATTCTGAAATTTTAACAACTAAATCTGGAGGGATTTCTGCAAAAACCTGCTGGGTTTCGAGATTTGTTCCAGAGTCTCTGGGATTATGGCCATTAAACATCTTTATCACAAGCCAGAGAGGCGGTTCGTGGGAATGACTTAGGCTCTTGTTGGGGTGGGGAGGAATTGGCCGGCTCCACTCCCATCCTGCGAGGCCCCATGTATCTTTGTGAGTGTGGGCCCAAACCTGACTTTCCAAAGGCCTTTGGAGGATGGAAGCCACCGAGCTGCCAAGGGGGAACATTTGGGGGGACAGCACCAATTCCCCCTGGGGTGGACCTGGGACAGTAACCTACTGCAGGGTCCAGACGCATTTCTGCTAAAAGGCACTGGGTTTCGAGATTTGTCTCTGAATCTCTGGGATCATGGCCATTACTCACCTTGATCACGAGCCATAGAGGTCAATCGTAGGCACCAGACAACCCGGGGTTTCGTTGGGGCGGGGGGAAAAGGGCCGGCTCCACCACCATCCCATTAGGCCCTGCATATCTCCTCACTGCAGTCCCAAACCTAACCGTCTAGAAGCCCTTAGAGATGCGGCCACTGAGCCGCCAGGCATGAAACCTATTCCCACCTGAAATACCCAGCTTTGGTAACCTACTCTGGGAACCAGACACATTTCTGCTGAAAGCCGCTGTGTTCCGAGATTTGTTTCTGAGACTCTGGCATCATGGCCGTTAAACAGAGTGATCAAGAGCCAAAGAGTCTGTACATGGGCAGCGACCTGGGGTCTCATTGAGGTGAGGAGGAAAGGGCAGAGTCCACCCCAATCCCATAAGGCCCCGAATGTCTTGTCACTGCAGGCCCAAACCTCTCTGTCCAATGGCCTCTGGAAGATGGTGGTCACCAAGCCACCAAGTGGGATCAGGCGGAGAGACACACCCTTTCCCCCTTGTGGTGGTCTGTCGCCAATAGCTCATTGCAGGAACAGGGCACATCTCTGCAAAAAGCCGCTGGGTTCAGAGATTTGTCTCTGAGTCTCTGGGATCATAGCCTTTAAGCAGTTTGATCAGGAACCAGAGAGACCTTGCCTCCAATTATATAGCTGAGCCGGAAATGGTTTGTTGGTGTGTCTCGCACATACCTAACTTTTGGCCGTTTACTTTCTTGGGAGACTTTGCCCAAAGTTTTTGGAGTCTGGCTAAAGGCACAGCATCTATTTTGGAGTATCTGGAAGTCTGACGGTGCCATCGGCTGCTGATGCACTCGACTTACAGGCACAGAGTGACCTGCTGGCGGTACCATACTCCCAGGAAGTAGAAATTCTATATATGGGGAAAAAACACCAATAGTGGGGTTGGACTCACTGTGAAGCGACTAGGATGCTTGCCTTGCTGATCCAGGACAAACCTCCCCATCCCAAAGCAGCCCAGTAGCACCACAGAATAATTCCTGAGACGCACAACCAGAAGTAAACCTTAAGCATCAAAAATCCCTTCCAACTCCCCTGAATAAAAGCAGCTATTAAAATTAATCCAAAGTGGGGCTGAAGTGATAGCAGAGAGGGAAGGATGTTTGACTTGCATGTGACCAACTCGGGTTCGAATCCCAGCAACAATATGGTTCCCTGAGCTTTACCAGGAGTAATTCCTGAGTGCATAAGTCAGGGGAACCCATGTGAAACACTGAGTGTGACCCAAAAAGCAAAAAAATATATATATATATAATCCAAAGAGTAAATTTTCAGAGGCAAATACCTCTCACTTGTCCAAATGTGCCCCAAAGTGCTGCCACGAAACCTGCCTTCACAGACCCCTTCCATGAGGGACAGCCTCTTCTCCATTCACCTGCTAACAAATAGAGGCCTGAATCAGCATCTTGCACGCAAACACCTAAATGCCCTGCTGTGACGTCACTTCCGCGTCTGCAAGCAGCATTAAAGGGCCAGAGACCAGATGAGCAGAGAACAACTAGAAAAATGCAGGTAAATGTGTAAGGCTGGTTGTCTGAGGCCCAGCTGGTAGATAGAGGTCAGGGCAGGGTTGCTGGCACCTGGGGCCTCCTGGTGCAAACCTGAGCCAGAAGTACAGGCTGCAATTTCAAAGGTTTCCAGCGGCTCAGAAGAGCTGACAGTGAGTGGCAGGGCACTTGTCATGAACGCAAAAGACTTAACTTCACAACCTGAATTTCCAAGCAGTGATACTGGAACACTGCTGGGTTTGGCAAAATCCCGCATAGCCAATCCTCCTCCTGCCCAAATAAAGGCAATGAGGAGTTAACTGCCAACAGAAAAGGTGTGAAATCTAGTAATATATTCTGAACGGTCAGTCCTCTGGGTTTGTTGTTTTGTTTTGGGACCACATCCAGAAATGCTCAGAGCTTACAGGTCAGGTTTTCAGACTATGATTTTACTCCTGTGGGTATGTGATTTTATAAAAGAAAAAGAGGATGAAAAATTATACTTTAAGTCAGAGTTATAGTACAGTTGGCAGGGCATATATTTGGTCCCCAGCATCACATAAAGTCCCTAAAGCACTGCCAGGAGTGATTCCTGCGTGCCAAGCCAGAAATAACACCTGAGCATTACTGCTGTTTCCCAAAAAGAAAAAAGAGAAAAAAAAAGAAAAGAAAAATTAATTTTAGCCCAAACGAGATTTTAAAGTCCATAATTTTGCCCAGAGCCACCAACTCCTTCATTTTCCCCTACCGGCCATCTGTTGAAAGGGCTCAAGAAATTTCTCATGCAAGAGCTTTCAATGAAGGTATAAACAGGAGAGAGCACACCAGACTGAAGCAGATGCCAGCCCCTGAAAGTCCAGAGGGCCTTCCCTGGTAGCCAGTGTCCACTAGTCCCCTGAGCACAGAGCAGGGCACAGACCTCAAGTACTACCAGGTGTGGCCCCAAATCTCACCTCATCTGCTCCCCAAGTAGTGAGATACACCCAAGGAGAGGAGCTCAGAGGGCTGAGCACCTGATTTAACTTTGAGGGACATAGCATGGCTCCCCCTGCATCTCACACACACAGACACAAAAGGGGGAGAGTCTCTTACTATCTCCAAGTTTGTAGCAAATGGAGTGGGGATGGGGGGAGAGGGAAAGACAGGAGAAACACTCCAACCCCAAAAAGATGCTCAAAGAATGCTCATGTGTCAAGACAAATTCTGGAGTGGGAGGGTTGGGGTCATACCTAGTGATGCTCAGGGGACAATATCACCTAGTGATGTTGTGGCAGGGATAACTCTGGTCACGGCAAGAAAGACAAACACCCCCCTGGCTGTACTACTGCACCAGCCCCTAAGAGTGAGACATTTAGAACCTATTGCAGCTGGTCCCCGGAACACCCCTTTCTGCAAGTACTCACTTCAACAGCAGGGCACACCCCTGGTCTTAGAGAGATGGACAGTGGAGATGCTTGGAATCTCGACAGGTCAGGCAGAAATTCTTTTTTCTTAGGAAATATAATCACATACGGTTAGCAAAGCTAATAAGTTGATACGGTGCTTTTCTTTCAAGCAGCTAAGCCGGGGTCAATATGCAACAGGACATAGGCTCACCCACTCCAACACTGCTAAAAATGATACATGAACTCAGAAACAAGAGTAACCCCTGAGCACTGAGTGCTGCTGTGGCCAAAAAAGTAAAATAAATTAAGTAATGAAGACATTTTTGTGGCCGGAACGATGGTACAGCAGGTAGGGTGTTTGCCTTTCAATTCCCGAAATCCCATGTGGTCCCCCAGCACTGCCAGGAGTGATTCTTGAATGCAAAGCCTGAGTAAACCCTGAGCAATGCTGGGTGTGACCTTAAAAATAAAAAAAAAATTTCTCTGTAAAGAGTTTGGAGACACACTATAGCAGGTGAGGTGCTTGTCTTACACTCCGGCCAAACCAAGTTTGAATCCTGGCATCCCATATGATGCCCTGAGTCCAGCCAGGAGTGATCCCTGAATGCAAATGCAGGAGAAGTATCTGAGTCTTGCCGTTGTACTTCCTACATACTGAATAATTAATTCATTTAAATGAATAAATGTGTGGTGGCCAATAGTGATCCTAAATTACATTATTAGAGGGTTTAGGGCACACTCTGGAAGTGCCCAAGCTACTTCCTGCTAAGATGGCATATTTGGTTGCAAGACCCACTGTAGCACTACCCTGATGTACCCCTCCAGACCGCAACCTGAGCTGGCTTAAAGCTCCACACCTTGGGGCTTGAGTGATAGCATAGACAAATGAGCATTTCTTTTGAAGGTGGCCAACCTGGGTTTAATTCTGGGCATCTCTTATGGTTCCTAGCACCACTAGGAGTGCTTTCTGAATATAGAGCCAGGAGTAACCATAATACCTCGCTGGGTGTGACCCAAAATGCAAAATAAATAAATAAAAACAAAAGAGAAGCTCCCCACCTCCCTGAACTCCCAAAACCCACTGAATGCACAAGAACCAGTGAATTCAAAGGCTCTGCCAAATGCTTTTGAGCCCCAAGCACATAAAGAATATGCCCAGTCCCTCCCCCCATCCAGCCCCAACACCCCCCAAGAAAGACAGGACAGAGGGGAGGGTGTTTTTTCCTTCATGCTGCTGACCCAGATATGGGGTACCCTGAGCAACGCCAGGATTGACCCCTGAACACTGCCAGGTGGGGCTCAACACACCCCCCCACGAGGTAAAAGAATGCGCCCCCAGGTCCATTTGATGAGGGAATCCCGTGCTTTACCTACTCCACAATCTGACTAAGGAATGACAGGGGGCCTGTAACGGGATGTCCTGGGGACACTGCTGGGATGACCCACCCAACCCCATGACTGACCAGGTGCTGGAGTTGCCCCGAAACTAAGATAACGCTGAGGTGCCCTCACCCAACCCTTCAGATCTGGGGGGAGACTGAGACTCCCTCTAGCTCTGACACTTTCTGCTTTCTGAGGGACCAGAGCGATGGGTCAGCAGGGAGAGCGCTGGCCTCGCATCCCGACACCCCAAAGGATCCTCGGATCCCCAGGGAGGGAGTCCTGAGAACCACAGGTAAAGGGACGCTGTGGGGTGCCGGGATCGAACCCCGGCCGCGTTCCCTCCTTACGCATCTTTCTAAGTAAGTTCTCCTCAGTAACAAGGACTATTTTTACCTCAAAATCAATTTATAAACAAGATAAACCTCTTGGCAGGAGCCCTCGGTGCGTCCCGGGTGAGGGGCAGTCACCCCGGGCCACCACCACGGAGAGACCCCGCCTCCCACAAGGCAGAGACCGTGGAAGTTCAGGCGCTCAGAGCTACCACTTGGGCGGCCGGCGGGAAACCGACCTTCCCGGACCCCCTGCCCCCCTGGGTGCCCTCTCACCCACTCCTCACCTTCCGTAGCCACGCGACCCGCAGGCACTTCTGCAAAGAAAGCCAAGTCTGGGCGGATAAAGGACCCGGATTTTGTGACATCACCTGCACCGTCACCCAGAGCCTTAAAGGGCCAGGCTTCAAACATTCCTGACCAGGTAATTCCCTGGTCAGGAAGGTTCATGTTTCCTCATTTCTGGGATAGGATCAGTTGATCCAGACAGCTGGGGGTCGCCAGGTCTGGGATAGGTAGAGAAGGATGAGCTGAACAGATAACATGTCAAGAAGAGAGTCTTTGTATTTATGAAGGAAATACAATTCACACAAATATTTTGCAAACATCTGCCAAGACATCTCTCTGAGTCCCAACGTTCATTTATTTATTCATTTATTTACAACTCTCAGCCACATGCTAGGAGCAGGCCCCCAGGATTCCTCCTGGCAGGTTCCAATGAAAAAAGACTGGCTTCAACAGGGTCCCTCACCACTGGGGACTGAGGAGCTGCCGCTCAAAGTGATCTGGCTGTTTTACATACACATGATTACACAGAAAGCTGCAGGACAGGGCCCAGAAATCCCCTGGTTGAGAAGGTTGGGATGGTCAAGACTTCTGCAATCACAGGTCCAGCATCCTCAAGAACCACAGCCCCCATGCTCAGCTCTGCATCCTGGCCATGCTGCCCCATCGCAGAGCTGGAAGTGAAGATGCCTCCAAGGATAATGCACTCACACCCGAGACCCCTGTGCCGTTCTAAATCCCCCCAGAGAACGCAGCAAAGCTCTATATCCTCCTAAAGCCTCTGGAGCAAGGCAAACCCCAGGAACCCACTGGCTATGGATGGGGGGGCGGAGTGAAAAACAATCACAAAAGTGCCCCGAAAGCTGGCACGATCCTGTAGGTCACATTACAGGCACTGGAGGTGAGAGTTCCTCATGTCCTGCCACTAATTGGCCTTCGGTGTCCCCTTTCGACTGAAGTATCACTTTGTCCTTTAAACGTGTGCCCAGAGGAGGCCTGATCCACTTTAAATCATTAGGAAGTAAAGGTGCACATGGAAGACTCCCATCTGTGACATCATCCATTTCACCAAGGAGCCTTAAAGTGCCAGGTTCCAAGTGCAGACAGACCATTATGGTAGCCCAGTTGAATCAGTGCAGGGGGGATGAGCTCGATTCAAAAAGAGGAGAGGCAAGTGCTGAAGGGGCTGGTCACAGACTTCAGGGCAGGAGTTAAGGTGGAGTCCTTTGATCCTGTACTGGTTAAACATAGAACCAATGCTTCCCAACATGTCCATCATGAAAACAAAAGCAGGTTGATTCAAAGTAAAACAGACAAGTAGGTTGTGAATGGCTCCTGGGACAATGAGTTTCTCTGGGAAGTCATTAATCAAGATGGGTGCAGTCTTTCTGAAGCCAGCCCTGAAGATGCAGAGGAACTGGCCTAGCAGCAACCCATAGAGCTGGAGAGACACTGGACAGGAGCAAAGGCCGGGAAGAACATCAGAGAGCACTGTAAAGTGAACACTCTACCCCTTGAAAACATGCTATCAAAGAACCTACAAGGAAACCCCAGGACGCAGCTTTAGAAACACGTTTTCAACCAAGAGTATGGGGAAAGAGGTTAGTACTTTGGTTTAATGCTTGTGTTAAACATGGTTTTCCTGAGTTCTATTCCTGGCATCCAAAATAACACAAACGCCTATGAACTGCCAGGTATGGCATGAATTACATAAAACATACTTCAATAAATAAAATCATGTATGAACCAACCCTAAGAACGAAGACACATAGGCGCTAATGGGCACCAAAGTGTACTAGTTCATTTTGTAGACTTCGTCTTTTGGACAGAACAAAAACGGTTTTAATCATTCTAGTGGCTAGTAAGATTGATATTTTACCACTTGCAAATGCAACATTTTGTCATCTTTTCTCCTAATATAACTGAAATGAGAAGAGTAAAATTCAGGTATGTGACCACCCTTTATAGTTCGTCATCACAGCTGATGTTATTGCCTGCTGAGATTGGATTTTGGGCATCTGCAAGGTACCCACCATTTGTAAAATAGTTTGATCAAGGGGCCTGTTCCATCCTTTCATGGAACCATCAGAAATCTTTCTGTGCACAGTCAAGTCCATTTCAACTATGTCTAATCCACCCTATTACAGAATAATGACTGGGCCATTATCCTAAACTTTTCTGAAATATTTATCCTCAATGCTTAGGGAAATCTAATAAAAATCTGAAAACATGGAGTGCAGAGCTGATACAGTGGGAAGGTGCTCGACTGCACAAGACTGATCTGGATTCAAAGTCCAGATCCCCATAAGGATACCTATGTCCTCCCTCACAGGTATAGATGGGCACAGAGCCAAGAGTATGGCCTAAGCAAAGCAGGTGTGACTCCTCAAAACATAACAGAGGAAGGTCTGAAGTGTGGAGATTTGCCTCTTTTTTTTATTCCAAAAGATTCACTGCAACATCCTGGTCGATCTCTCTCATAAACCTTACCAACTGGGGTCTCTGCCTCAAACCAGAGTCCAAACAAAAATGAGACACTGGGCTGGAGTGATAGCACAGCGGGTAGGACGTTCGCATTGCATAGTCAACCCAGGTTCAATTCCCAGCATTCCATAGGGTCCCCCAAGAACCAACAGGAGTAATCCCTGAGTGTAGAGCCAGGAGTAACCCCTGTGCATCTCTGGGTTTGACCAAAAAAACAAAAGAAAACAAAAAGAGTGACACTGACAGCTGTGATCGAGAGGTGGTTTTTGTACCCTTTTACTTAGTTGCTATTTAATCAGTTTTCACCTGGATTCAATCATCAAGACCCATTATTTACAGGGGCTGGAGCGATAGTACAGTGGTAGGGCGTTTGCCTTGCACGCAGCCAACATGTCCAACCCGAGTTTGATTCCTCGTCCCCTCTCGGAGAGCCCAGCAAGCTACCAAGAGTATCTTGCCCGCAAGGCAGAGCCTGGCAAGCTACCCGTGATGTATTCGATATGCCAAACACAGTAACAATAATGTCTCCAATGGAGACGTTACTGGGCCTGCTCGAGCAAATCGATGAACAACGGGAGGACAGTGACAGTGACAGTTTTACTTCCTAATATTTACCGTTCTGTATGGACACAGTACTAGACATTTTTAGGCTTGTGGGGTGACACTCCTGGGGAATTCTCACCACAAACTCAGACTACAGTGCTCAGGCCAGATCAATCACTCCTAATCCCATTAGGGTCCAAGTCTAGTTATTACTATCTGATTCATGACAGAATTTGTCCATGACCATGCTCTTAACTTATAGATAAGCATTATGGTACTTTGGCCAGGCCCATTTTGATGCCAGGGTAGCTAGCTCACCACTTGCCCTGAGTCCATCCAGTCCGTCTTAGGGACCCTGATTTTGGGGATCAAGGAAGTAAGGGCAACTGAGGCTTAAGTCAAGAGAGCAGATGTCCAGGAGGTAATATTATCTGGAGACAATCAACTCCCAAGCCACAGGCTTGTCTTTGTAACTGTCTTCCTATCACTTGATCACTTGATGCCCCGTTATTCATCGAATTACTCGAGCGGGTGCCAGTAATATCTCCATTCATCCCTGTTGCGTGCTAGTGTAGCCCAATGGCAACTGTTCGTTCTAGGAACATGCAGACCCTCAAACCGATCACTCAGGGTCTTGATGAAGAAGTCTGACCATCTTGTAGGTGGGCATCCACACGATCTTTTGACGTCCCTTGGAATCCAGTCAGTAATGGCTCTAGGCCTGTGGTTGTCTGTAAACCTCATTACGTGTCCAGCCCATCTGATTTTTGATGCCTTGGCAAATGAGACAGCGTCCCTGATTCTTGAGCGTTGACGGAGATCAGAACTCCGAATTCTATCTCTCATTTGAGTGAAGTGTGATATTTCAAGCATAGCTTTTTCGATTCCTCTTTGAGAGACCCAAATAGCATTCTCATCCGGTTTTCGTAGGGCCCAGGTCTCTGAGGCATATGTTAAAGCAGGAAGAACAGTGGAATCGAAGAGATGTGCTCAAGCTGGAGGTTCTTTGTCCTCTTAGTTATTTCTTCAACGCTCTTGAAGGCTTTCGAAGCCGCTCTCTTCCTCCTGCGTAAATCAGGTGCCAGGTCATTCATCATGTTGATTTCTTGACGTAGGTATATATAACTGTTGCATTCAGAGATGGTTCCCTTGAGAGCGAATGGAGTGTCCAGAACGAGGCTGTTTCTCATAAACATTGTCTTCGTAAGATTCAGCTGTAGTCCAACCTTTCCACAGTCATGGTCGAAGTCTTTCAGCATTTGTGCCGATTGGCTGATATTTGGTGTTATTAGAATGATGCCATCAGCAAAGTGGAGGTGGTGTAGTTGCCGACCATCTATCTTCACTCCCATTCTTTCCCATTCCAGTCATCGCATGATGTTCTCGAGGGTGGCACTGAAGAGTTTTGGTGAAATGGTATCACCCTGTTGAACCCTCTCTTGACGTGGATGATTACTTCTTTGTAGAGTGGTGAGATCCTGGTCGTGAATCCATAATAGAGCTCACGAAGGATCCTGATGTATTGGGTTTGTATGCCCTGATTGGCTAGGGCTTTTATGACTGCTTCTGTCTCAACAGAATCAAAGGCCTTCTTTAAATCAATGAATGTTAGACAAAGCGACATCTTGAACTCCTGAGAAACCTCAATGAGCTTAGAAATGTTTGGATATGGTCGATGGTACTGAATCCTTTTCGGAATCCAGCTTGTTCACATGGTTGTCCTTCATCTAGTGTTCTGCTAATCCTATTCAGGATGACTCGAGTGAACAGTTTGTAGATGACAGACAATAGGCAGATTGGGCGATAGTTGCCAATGTCGTGGATGTCTCCCTTCTTGTATCGTAGTACAGTCCTGCTGGTTTTCCACTGGGATGGAACCTTGTATTCAGAGAGGTAGCGTGTGAAGAGCTGAGCCAGTGTATTGATGAGTACTGATGGTGAGTTCTTCAGGTTTTCAGGTCTGATCTTGTCTGGGCCAGGAGCTCTTTGTTTCTTTACCGACGAGATTGCACGTTGGATTTCGGAAGGGAGGACATTGGGAACGACATATCCATCACGCGGAATGTGGTATGTGGGCAAGTGGACATGGCTATTAAAGAGATCTGAGTAGAAGTCATGAATAATCTTCTCCATTGCCCTTCTGGAAGATGTGATAGATCCATCAGGATGTCAGAGGGCAGTCATCTTGGTCTTGTAGTTGGTCAAGGATAGGCAAGCATTACCAATGCTTTTCCCGACTTCTGCCGCATCTACCAGCACCGCTGCTCTCCTTTCTTTGAGGTCATCCTTGATGGCTTCTCTGCATTGTTTGGCCAGCTCGAATGTTCGCTTGCGGTTGCCTGATGCATGTGCCAAGCCACGTTGGTGAATAAGTTCAAGAGTGTTCGAAGAAAGGCGGTTTTTTGTGGTTATCTCTCTCTTGGCATTCCTCGCACAATCATGGAGGTGCTGAATCCTTCGATTGTATTCCTCATCAGTGTTGTCAATGATGGCATCTTCAAATGTTGCTGCAACAGAGCCAAAGAACTCCCAGTTAGTGGTCGTTCTGGTACTTCTCTTCTTAAACTGTGCATTCTTTTTTCCTCGTTCTGTGAGGTAGAATTTTGCACGAAGGAGACGGTTGTCTGATCCCGTTTGAAATTTTGGGACAACAGCAACATCAGTTAGGCAAAACCGCCGATTGAATATGATGTGGTCTATTCCATTGTGGAAGCATCCACTGGGAGACTTCCATCTCCAATGTTTAGATTCAGCCTTTTGGAACTGTGAGTTACCATAGAAGGTCTTGGTTGACATGATGAACTCAGACAGTCTGTCACCCTGTTCGTTCCATTCTAGGCAATGGGTCCTCATGTGGAGTTCCCTCCCCAGGCCTGTTTCTCTTAAGAATTTTCCACCCTTGGGTTTGCTTCAGTGATAAGTATGGAATAATTACGGATCAAGCAAGTCGCTTCCACAGGTGCTGTTGTAAGATAACTGTGTGAGTGCTTTCTTTCACTACAATAATCTGGGTTTGATTTCAGCCTTCAGATCTTTTGGGGTACATATCTGAATCTTCTTGGGGGTCGAGTGGGTTGTTCCCGCTTTGTCTCTGGACCAGGAGGGGTGCAGAGGATTGAACCTGACGTGGAAAGAGTAAGGCAAGGCCATTTATTTTTATTTTTTGTTCTCATCACTGAGCTAGAAACCTTCTGAAGCCACTTTGCTATGTCTGTGACCAAGCCATTGAGAAATATTTTCTGTTATGGGCAACCCACACCCCAGCACCCCACATTCTGAGGGAGCCCAAACCTCTACTACAAGGAAGAGGCAGCATGGATACAGCAAGATACAGCTCAGAAACCCCCACGTTGGGGTGAGGAAATCCCCTAATAAGGGACTGGGGCTGTTTTGCTTGTATTTGGTTTCTTCATAGTTTGGGGGACACAAATCCAGCAACAGCAGAGGTTCTCCTAATGCTGCATTCAGGAATCACTCCAGCATGATTGTGGGGCTGTATGGAGACCCAGAGAAAGAACTGGGGCCTGTGACTGCAAGCCAAGAGCATTAACCTCTTTGCTCCCACTGCAGAGACCCAAGTGGCTTGCTTGAGACTTAATGACCCTATACCTAACATTGAAGCAAAGAAATAGGTTGGAAATCTAAAGCGTGGAAAAGGTGGGCCACGGCAGTTCAGGTGATAGACCACGAGATGATGCTGTGGGCGTTACTGTCCCTCTCCAGGATCTTTTCTCTGTTATTTATTTTTTATTAGTGAATCACCATGAGGTACAGTTGAGGACTTACAAATTTTTGTGCTTGGGTTTCAGTTAGACAATTATCGAGTACCCATCGCTCCACCACCACTGATCCCTGTTAGTCCCTCCCATTCCCATCCCCCCATCCCACCCTGCCTCTGTGGCAGGGCATTCCATTTTGCTCTCTCTCCTTTGGGGGGCTGTGGTTTGCAAATGAGGCATTGAGTGGCAATCATGTTCGGTCTATAGTTAACTTTCAGCATGCATCTCCCATCCTGTGAGGATCCTCCCAGCACCCTTTATTTGGTGCTCCCTTCCCTATCTGAGCTGCCTTTTCCCCTAGCGTGTGCGGCTGGCCTCCATGCGATGGAGTAAACCTCCTGGCACTTGTCTCGGGTATTCTCGGGTGTTAGTCTGAAAGAAAAGGACAGACATAGAAAGATTGCTTTCATCTTGGGAACATAAAGTAACAGAATGTGTTCGTTTCTCTAAGAATTTTCCACCCTTAGGTTTGCTTCAGTGTTGAGTATGGGGTAATAAAGGATCAAGCATCCTCTTCCACAGGTGCAGCATTAGGAAGGAAAGCCTGCGGTTGCTTGTCTTTCACTTGAGTAATCTGGGTTCGATTCCAGCCTTCAGATCTTTGTGAGGTGGATAGCTGAATCTCCTCGGGGTTCAAGTGGGTTTCGCTAGCTTTGTCTCTAAACCTTGAGAGGTGAAGAGGATTGATCTGAACCTTTAGTGAGCAAGGCAAGGTTATTTTCTTACATTTATTGTTCTTTGCTCTCTGTACAAATAAAGTTCTGAACGCACGGTGTGATGCCTGTGACCGAGCCCTTTGAATGTTTCCTGTCATGGGCAACCTACACCACATCACCCCACATTATGAGGGGACACGAACCCTCCTCTACACCAATGCGGGGAATGGAAGAATATACAGTTCTGACACCGTCAAGTCAGGGTGAGAGAATTCACCATCAAGGAACTGAAGCTCTATGTTTTACTTTTCTTTCTTGTTTGTTCCTTTATGGTTGTGGCCACACCCAGATATGCTCAGGGCCTTCTCCTGCCTCTTCACTCAGGAATCACTATGGACATGACTGAAAAACCGTATGGGAAGCCTATGAATATACCGGGTCCTGTGGATGCAAGGCAAAAGCCCTATCCGCTCTGCTCCCGTTCCAGCGGCCCACGCTGTGTGCTGGATCCTTAATGACTCCAAACTTAACATTTAAGCAAAGAGAAGGACTTAGAATCTTAAACGTGGGAAAATTGGGCCACGGAAGTTATGCTGAAATGCCACAAGATGAAGCTGTGGGCGTTTCCGTCCCTCTCGAGGCTCCTTTCTCTAAGAATTTTCCACCCTTAGGTTTGCTTCTGTGTTAAGCATGGGGTAAGGTAAAGGCCCTCCCGTTGATCGTCGATTTGCTCGAGCGGGCCCAGTAACGTCTCCATTGGTGACTTTGTTGTTACTGTGTCTGGCATATTGAATACTCTCGGTAGCTTGCCAGGCTCTCCGAGAGGGGCGGAGGAATCGAACTCGGGTCGGCCATGTTGGCCGCTTGTAAGGCGAACGCCCTACCCGCTGTGCTATCGCTCCAGCATGGGGTAAAAGGTAAAGGTAAAGGCCCTCCCGTTGATCGTCGATTTGCTCGAGCGGGCCCAGTAACGTCTCCATTGGAGACTTTTGTCGTTACTGTGTCTGGCATATCGAATACTCTCGGTAGCTTGCCGGGCTCTCCGAAAGGGGCAGAGGAATCGAACTCGGGTCGGCCATGTTGGCCACTTGTAAGGCGAACGCCCTACCCGCTGTGCTATTGCTCCAGCATGGGGTAATTAAAGATAAAGCACGGAGCTTCAAAGGGGCAGTGGAAGGAGAGTCTTGAGGCTGGAGTCTCTCCCATGGGTAACCAACATCCGATTCCCACCTTCAGATCTTGTGGGGTACATAGCTGAATCACCTTGGGGGTCTAGTACGCTGCTCCATCTATGCCTCTGGACCACCAGGGGTGCAAAGGATTGACCCAGACGTGGACAGAGCAAGGCAAACCTGCAAAACTGGAGCCATAGCACAGAGGGTAAGTCATTTGACTTGCATGCTACCGACATGGCCAACCCGAGTTTGATTCCTCCACCCCTCTCGGCAAGCTACGGAGAGTATCTTGCCCACAAGGCAAAGCCTGCCAAGCTACCTGAGACGTATTCGATATGCCAAACACAGTAACAAGTCTCACAATGTTATTGGTCCTGCTAGAACAAATCAATGAAAAATGGGAGGAAAGTGACAGTGACAGTCTGAGCTGAAAAACATCAGAAGCCACTTTGTTATGTCTGTGACCAGACCATTTAGAAATATTTCCTGCTATGGGCAACCCACACCTCAACACCCTACGTTCTGAGGCTATGCAACCCTCTTCTACGAGGAACAGGCAGCATGGATACAGCAAGATACAGCTCAGAAACACCCACTTTGGGGTGAGCTAAATCTTCAATAAGGGACTGAGGCTGTTTTGGTTTCATTTGGTTTGTTCATGGTTTGGGGGCCACAAATCCAGCAATGCGCAGAGGTTCTCAGGGCTCTGCACTCAGGAAGCACTCAGGCATGATCGCGGGGCTGTATAGAGAGCCAAAGAGTGTGAGAGCTTTCTTTCACTTGGGAAACCTGGGTTCGATTCCAGTCTTCATATCCTGTGGGGTACATAACTGGACTCACTATAAACAGTGCTACTCTCCCACAGTCCAGGGGCTTCTCCCCTGGGGCTTTTTTTGTCCATGGACTGAGCAGAACAGTCTGAGTAGCTTGTCCCAGGGGAGCGCTTCTTTGCAGCGTGGTCGCTCACTTCCCACTGGTAACCCACAGAAGTCATCCCACCTGTCTTGGCATCCTCATGGGACTAAAGGCATAACTGCTCACTTGAGATTTTGTCACAGTGTGCATGACCAGAAGAATTCAACTCGGGCTGTTTGCTACTCGAAGAACAGCAGAGAAGGATTCCAATTACTGTGCTGTGCCTGATAGTCTTCTCGTCCAAAAAACTCTAGACCTGCAGGTTTGTTTCTAACATTTACCTGACTCGGTTGCAATTCTGACATGTGCATGGATTTTTCAGGAAATGACCTAATGTTTCAGCAAGATGGACAAGCAAAATAGACCGACGGCAGGTCACATAGCTGTGTAATTTTTTTCCAACTCAAAGGACAGACACAGTAAGTGGAAATAACTCCCTCTATAGAAAATTGAAGCACCAGTTTAGAGTGAAAATAAAAGGGGCCAGAGACTGGGTTTGGTACTACCTTAGTGTGAAGCTTAGTGGGATAGCTTAGTGGGATACACGTGCGAAGGCAATAATGCATCCCCACACAGCCGAGACAGACCTTTGAAAACATCTCACCTGAAGCAGATTCCTCTCGAGGATCAATGACATTTCTATTATCTTGTTCTCTTTACTTAGTTGGGGAGAGGGTCACACCAGCATTGCTCAGGGATTCCTGCTGCTGGGACTCTCGGGTCTGAGAGAGATATCCACGAAAAAATCCCCTTTCTTCGAACACTCTTGAACTTATTCTCCAACATGGCTTGGCACATGCCTCAGGCAACTGCAAGCAAACGTCCAAGATGGCCAAACAATGCAGAGAAGCCATAAAGGATGACCTCAAAGACAGGAGAACAGTGATGCTGGTAGATGTGTCAGAAGCCGGGAAAAGCATTTGTAATGCCCACCTGTCCTTCACCAACTACAAGACCAAGATGACTCCCCTCCGACATCCTGATGGATCTATCACATCTTCCAGAAGGGCAATGGAGATTATTCATGACTTCTACTCAGATCTCTTTAATAGCCACGTCCACTTGCCCACATGCCACATTCTGCACGATAGATATATCGCTCCCAATGTTCTCCCTTCTGAAATTCAACACGCCATCTCGTCGGTAAAGAAACAAAGAGCACCTGGCCCAGACAAGATCAGACCTGAACACCTGAAGTACTTACCATCACTACTCATCAATACACTGGCTCGGCTCTTCACATGCTACCTGTCTGAATGCAAGGTTCCATCCCAGTGGAAAACCAGCAAGACTGTACTACTGTTACTATACAAGAAGGAAGACATCCACGACACTGGCAACTATCGTCCAATCTGCCTATTGTCTCTCATCTACAATCTGTTCACTCGAGCATCCTGAATAGGATTAGCAGAACACTAGATGAAGAACAACCATGTGAGCAAGGTGGGTTCCAAAAAGGATTCAGTATCATCTACAATATCCACATGAATACTAAGCTCATTGAGTTTTCTCAGGAGTTCAAGATGCCGCTCTGTCTAACGTTCATTGATTTAAAAAAGGCCTTTGTTTCCTGTTGAGATGGAAGGGGTCATAGAAGCCCTAGCCAATCAGGGTGTACAAACTCAATACTTCAGGATCCTCCGTGAGCTCTATTACAGATTCACTACCAGGATCTCACCACTCTACATAGAAGTAATTATCCATGTCAATGGAGGGGTTCGGCAGAGTGATACCATTTCACCAAAACTCTTCAGTGCCATGCTCGAGAACATCATGCGATTACTGGAATGGGAAGGAATGGGAGTGAAGATAGACGGTCGGCAACTATACCACCTCTGCTTTGCTGATGACATTGTTCTAATAACACCAAACAGCCGAGGCAGAAATTATGACCGACTTCGACGGTGAGTGTGGAAAGTCTGACTACAGCTGAATTACGAAGCATCACAATTACGAAGACAATGTTTATGAGAAACATCCTTGTTTCTGATCCTCCATTCGCTTTCAATGGAACCACCATCTTCGAATGCAACAGTTATATATACCTAGTTCGAGAAAGAAACATGATGAATGACCTGGCACCTGAGTTTCGCAGGAGGATGAGAGCAACTTGGAATGCCTTCAAGAGTGTTGAAGAAAAAACTAAGAGGACAAAGAACCTCCAGCTATGAGCACATGTCTTCAACTCCACTGTTCTTCCTGCATTAACATATGACTCAGAGACCTGGTCCCTATGTAAACAGGATGAGAACACTACTTGTGTCTCTCAAAGAGGAATCGAAAGAGCTATGCTTGGAATATAGAGCTATGCTTGGAATATCAAGCATCATTCAAATAAGAGAATCCAGAGTTCTGATCTCTGTCAACGGTCAAGAATCAGGGATGCTGTCTCATCTGCCAAGGTATCAAAAATCAGATGGGCTGGACATGTAATGGGGTTTACAGACAACCATTGGCCTAGACCCTTTACTGACTGAATTCCACGAGATGGCAAAAGATCGCGTGGATGCCCACATATAAGATGGTCAGACTTCTTCATCAAGACCCTGAACAATTGGTTTGAGGCTCCGCATGTTCCTAGAAAGAACAGATGCCATTGGGCTACACTAGCACGCAACAGGCACACATGGAGACACCTGGATATCCAGAACAAGTAAGAAACAAGTGTGAATGCACGATACAAGCAGGTGTGACCTGACGCTCAAGTTCCCAAACCAGGATTTTCAGGGTGCTCAAGCATTCCAAATCCTAACCCAGGAAAGACTGAAGAATGAAGGTTTACCTGTTTTTCCATTTTCAAAGTATTCAAAGCTGCATCTTGGTTGATTTCTGCCATAATTTCCGCTAAGCAGCCCATCTGGGCCAAGCTAGAAGCATAGCAAACAATAACAGAGTAGTGAGCCATGACAGCTCTGAGCATGAGGGTGTTTCTGTACCTGTTTATTCAGTCACCTTCCTCCTTATTTTCACCACCATGACCCATTATTTACAAGTTAACACACAAGCAATTCCAAGCACAAAATACTGGCATAGGTGCAGCCAGGGTGAAATCAGCAGGCTTCAGTAAAGGACTTCCCATATTCCTTACATATATACGGTTTCTCTCCACTGTGAATTCTCCTATGTACAGTCAATTGTGAGGATTACGTAAAGGCCTTCCCGCACTCCAGACATATCTAAGGCTTCTCTCCATTATGAATTCTCATATGTAGAGTAAGATAATAGAACCGTGTGAATACCTTCCCACATGTCTGACACTGATGAGGTTTCACTCTGAGATGAATTTTCATATGTGAATTAAGTCTTGAGGCTCCAACAAAGGCCTTTCCACATTGCTTACATATATATGGTTTCTCTACAGTGTGAATTCTCCTATGTACATGAAGTGTTGAGGCTTCAGCAAAGGCCTTTCCACATTCCTTACATATATATGGTTTCTCTCCAGTGTGAAGTCTCCTATGTGCACTCAATCGTGTGGATACAGTAAAGGCCTTTCTGCATTCCTTACATATATATGGTTTCTCTCCAGTGTGAATTCTCCTATGTACACTAAGTCTTGAGGCCAAAGCAAATGCCTTTCCACATTCCTTACATATATACGGTTTCACTCCAGTGTGAATTATCCTATGTACTCGAAGTGTTGAGGTTTCAGCAAAGTACTTTCCACATTCCTTACATATATATGGTTTCTCTCCAGTGTGAATTCTCCTATGTACACTAAGTCTTGAGGCCAAAGCAAATGCCTTTCCACATTCCTTACATATATACGGTTTCACTCCAGTGTGAATTCTCCTATGTACTCGAAGTGTTGAGGTTTCAGCAAAGTACTTTCCACATTCCTTACATATATATGGTTTCTCTCCAGTGTGAATTCTCCTATGTACACTAAGTCTTGAGGCCAAAGCAAATGCCTTTCCACATTCCTTACATATATACGGTTTCACTCCAGTGTGAATTTTCCTATGTTTATTAAATGTGAGGCCCAAGCAAAGGTCTTTCCACATTCCTTACATATATACGGTTTCACCCCCGTATGAATTTTCCTATGTACACTAAGTCGTGAGGCTACAGCAAAGGCCTTTCCACTTTCCTTACATATATACGGTTTCTCTCTTGTGTGAATTCTCCTATGTACACTAAGGCTTGAGGATTCAGTAAAGGCCTTCCCACATTCCTTTCATATATACGGTTTCTCTCCTGTGTGAATTCTCCTATGTACAGTAAGTCTTGAGGCTCTAGCAAAGGCCTTTCCACATTCCGTACATATATACGGTTTCTATCCAGTGTGAATTCTCCTATGTACAGTAAGTCTTGAGGGTCTAGCAAAGGCTTTTCCACATTCCTTACATATATAAGGTTTCTCTCCAGTGTGAATACTTCTATGTATATTGAGGCCTGAGGATCGAGTATAGGCATTAGCACACTCCTGACATATATAAGGCTTTTCTCCACTATGAGTTTTCATAGGTCTATTAAGACTAAAGTTCCGAATAAAGGCCTTCCCACATGTCTGACATTTATGAGGTTTCTCTCCTGTATGAAATCTCCTATGCATAATAAGATGTGATGATTCATCGAAGGCCTTCCCACATTCTTCACATGAAAAAGGTTTCACTCCTGAATTTATATTCATATGGTCATGATGGAGTAACCCTTGACTCACACTTTGTTCTCCGGGCTGACTTTTCTGGGGATTCTGTCCACTATGGTTTTCTAAGTCAACACCACAGTGCTGAGAACATGGGGAGGCTCCCCAACATTCCTTACACGTAGATGGGTTCTGCTCATGGTAACTGTGGTTGAGGGTATGTTGCTGTGAGGGACTCACTATAAACAGTGCTCCTTTCCCGAGCAGGTGCCCCACTGGGGAATTTTTTGTCTGTTAACTGAGAATAACACACTCCAAGGAACTTTTTCCAGGAGAGGGCTTCTTCAGAGTTAGGTAGCCCTCGCTATTCTGATCACCCTCAGAAGACATCCCGCCTGTCTCGGCATCCTCATGGGGCTGAGGACAGGATTGCTCTCTCGAGACATTATCATACAGTGCAGGATCAGAGACATTCCATTCTGGGTGGCAACTTTCCTGTAGAACAACAGAGGATTCTAATTATTTCATTATTCACTGAGTCTTCCTGTCAAAAAACTGAGCCCTTCAGATGTGGTTTCACACATATGCACCGCACAAATGCAATTACTGACATATGAATTGTCTTACTATTAAAGAACTTCATGTTACTGTAAGTTGGACTCACAAAATTGATGGATAGAGAGTCAGTAAATTCTGTAACTTTCCCACCTTTAAATTAATGAAGGTATACAACTACAAATAATTCCTTCTATAGAAAACAGATGCATCCATTTCAAGAGAAAATGAAATACATCCACAGTGGGTTTGGTTAAAGCTCACATTGGAACCTGTGATGCAGGGGTGAAGACAACGCTGCATCATCACGCAGCTGAAACAGACCATGTGGCCTTTGCAAAGCTCTCACCGCAAGTGATGCCTTTTAGGATCAATGAAGTTTTCTTATCTTTCTGTTTTGTAGTTTCTATTTTTGGGGGGTTGAGTGGGTGGAGGGGCACACCATGCAGTGTCTAGGATCAGTTCTGTGGGTCTATGTTGTCTATAAGGCATGCTGGGTAAGGACCATCCATCCCTGTGCAAAGGAAGTATATTTCTCACTGCCCTATCTACAGGGCCCACAAATTAGCTTTCTAAACAACTACCACTGTCAAGCAAATCAAAACTCACAGTATTTTTTATACATGGTTGATTTCAGCACCTAGTGAAGCTAAGGGTCCTCTACTCCAAGGATCAGGATTTGGAATTCCTCCCTGCCATTCCCAGACTTCCACCTTAACAATCACATACTTGTTCCACTCCTGCTGGCATAATAATTTTTATTCTGAATTAGTGAATCTTACCAACTCACTCATACTTGCAGACCCCATTCCCATCAAAGTGCTGTAATGCCAAATCCTGAAGCCGCGGTTTTAGTTCTGAAACTGAACAAAACATGCAATTCAAGCACTTGTCCAAAAATGTAGCAAAATGATGCGATGTAGTTAAGAGTACATTTCTGTGGTTCTCAGAGTCCAAAGAGTCCCACACTAAAGAAAAGATTCGATAGTGGAAAACTGTGAGGATCTTGGCAATTCTACACTAGATATTGTTTTTGCTTTTGAGCAGACCTGGTGATGTTCGGAGAACCAGGTTATTGAACACATTATTGAACAGATCACCTTCAGGCACTGCAAGGCACTCCCTGCTGTACTATCGTTCAGATGCAAACTAGCTCTGTTATGGTCTTACTTATCCGAAAGCCATGGAAATTACAAATTACAAATTACAGGATCATTCTGTGACTGACATTCCAGGGGAATCAAGAGGAGTGTGTGTGCAGGACAGAACCAAGTATTCAGGAGACCAAGGCCCCGATCTGAGCAGTGTGTTTCATACATGCTCAGGGCACCCATACACTGCACAGGGCCTGAGCCAGAAAGGGTCTTCAGACACTCACCTGCACACATGCCTCTCCTCCCCGACCTCAGGGCTCCTCCTTCCAGCCAGGAGATCACCGCAGGCTTCATCCCAGAGTACCCTGCCCCGACAAAGACAGAGGCATGGATAAGTCACAGGGAAAAGATGGCAGGTAAATGCACAAGTTTTCCTGATATAACTTGGCAAATATATGAAAGAAATGAACCAAATGTCCATTTCCAAAATGCCACATATTTCTAGTTATTCGAGAGTTAAGACCCAAGAAAATATCACAAATACTCTGGACCTGGCCTTGTGTATGGCCGACAGGGGGTTGTTCAGCACAATATGTTGTTGGTTTTTGTTTTGTTTGGGGTCTCACCTGGAAATGCTCAGGGGTGACTCCTGACTCTGTATTCAGAAATCACCGCTGCTGGTGCTCGAGAATGACATGGGCTGCCGGGGATTTAACCCACGTGCGCCGCTTGCAAGAAAATCACTTTCCTCCCTGTACTGTCTTTATAGGCACAGAAGCACATGGAGTTTCCTGAGCCCCTCATGAACTCATCACGGATTTCAGTAAAACTAAGTGCATAATAAATCTGGAAATGGCCAAGGGTGGCAAGGGACCCTTATTTTTTAAAGCTAAAAACTGTATCCAGAAAGAGAGCAGAGCAGGAGTTTCTCATGGACAATCCAGCTGTGATACGCGATATCTCCTAGGGTCCCTCATGCCAGCCAGGAGTGATCCCTGAGTGCAGAGTCCAGGAGCAAACCCTAAGTACTGCTGAAGTCTCACAAGAAAAATTAGAAGTAAATCCAAGCACTGAAATAGGGCAGTGCCTAATGAGTTGAGAGACGAGATATCAAATCCCCTGTGGTAGGAGAGAGATAGTACAGCACATAGGTCAGAACCGCTGCACACACATGTGGGTTTGATCCCAGGCAGCCCAAATGGTCTTGGAGCAAGGCCTGGTGTGGATCCTGAATACACAAGCAGTAATAATCCCTAATCCCTAAGGAAAAAAGAAAATGCAAAAACAGTTGAGTGACTGGTGCAAAAGTACTGGGGGTGTGACACCAACATTTTAAGTTGCCAAGAGGTTTCAGTCCACGGTACCTCATGGCCCCTGAGCAGTCTTAGCAGTCATCCCTTAGCACAGAGCCAGGAGAACTGTGGGCTGTGCCCCCAAACAAAGGCAAAAGCAAAACCAATTAAACATACAAAAGTTCGTGTAGTATACAAAGTAAATTGATTCACCAATGGATGGAACTATTTAAAGGGACCTGAGCGATAATTGGGCAGATAGGGATCTTCCCATGGACACAGTCGAAATGGATTGATCTGAATCACACCACAGGTTCCGGCTACCCCACAAGAGTAATTCCTGAGAAGAAAGCTGAGAGTAAGCCCTGAGTATCCACAGGTGAACTCCCCCAAAAAACGAGGGAGGGAAGAGCTACTGCTGGACACACAGCTGCCGCCCAGGGAGCCCACGCCGGTCTGTTCAGACACGGTTGGCTCCACACTGCTCTCACCGACAGCCTGCAGATGCTGGTATGTCTCCAGCATCACGTCCCTGTACAGCTTCCGCTGAGAGGCCTCCAGGCATGACCATTCCTCCAGGGTGAAGTTCACAGCCACGTCATGGAAGGTCACTACATCCTGAGTCAGCACACGGAGAGGGTGGGAGTCAGAGTCCATCTTAGCCTCATTACCACTACTCTGAGGCCAGGTCCCAGGGTACTATATTGTCACTGGGCCTCTCCCCTCCGAATGAACCAGCCTCCATGCACAGGCATGGCTGACGGGCCCCAGAAATCACATAAGGCAGCTGGATCTGCTAAAGTGGGAGGACGTTATACAGAAGGTTCTTGGATGTATCTGACTTTCCTGGTAACCCCAGGGCCAATTCGAGCACCACTGGTCCAGTGAGCACTGCAGAGAGGATCACCTGAACACAGACTTGTACGATCCAAAACACTATCCCTGGGTGTAGCAAAAAACACTGCACATTCACCGCTGCACCCCCAAAGCACATGACCACTAGGATTGAGAACTCGACAGTACATATAGACAACTGCTCGGAGCAGTGCATGGCATGTGTGCCTGTGGGAACTCACTGCTCAGGACCGCCCCAAATCCCGCTCAAAGAAGGTAGAAGTTTCAGGACCCCAACATCTCTACTGATCTCAGAGATCCTTGGCTTTCTCCTTGGGATCGGCACATGCCCAGAAATCCACACACAGGATTATGTGAATGTAAGACTATATGACCGAGCAGGTAGTCTCTCCAAAGTAGGAAGGACAAAACAGGAGAAAACCAAGTCTGGGGGCCCAAGCCACTGTAGTTGCCAGGGCGCAAACGGGGCTGGCACACCCCAGGGTGCTCTGAGGCCAGTCAATGGTGAATCCAGAGCACAGAGTCAAGAGGACAGCTGATGACAAAAACGATGCAAAAGAAGCCGAAGCAGCAGGTTGGCATAACAGGACAGCTGTTCCGGGGACAGCATGTAGGACTGGCAATCCCCAACATCCCATATGGTCCCACAAGCACTGCCAGGGGCAATGTCAGAGTGTAGCGAAAGGAATGATTGCGAGAATCCTTGCTCTGCCACCCCAAGTAAAACAGAAAACCCAAGATGAAACCTTTGGACCTCCAGCATCCCATTGGTCACCTAGAAGGTTCTTGGATGTATCTGACTTTCCTGGTAACCCCAAGTAAAACAGAAAACCCAAGATGAAACCTTTGGACCTCCAGCATCCCATTGGTCACCTAGACCTGTCAGGTATGAGCATTGAGCACTGAGCTTTGAGTACTCCTCATGCACAACTGGGTTGGCCCCAAAGCCAAATAAAACAAAACAAACATACACAAAAGCAGCTTCAAACAGCAGAATGGGATGGTCCAATCGGAAGTCTCATCTTGGAATCCGTCCAAAAGAAACTCATCACAGATGGCCCAGGAAGCCTGGGCACTCCTGGTACTACCTCATGTCATTATATCCGTCTACTCCTACCTGGGGACGGTTTATCAGAAGCCGTGTCACCATCTTCTCCTGTCACTGTTGTTCTGAGGATCAGCAGGAGGCTCCGTGCAAAGACCTGGAAAGTCAGAACAGTGAGCACCAGAGAGGAGCACCTCCTCCCACTCCTGAGCTCAGACCAGCCACACCCTCGGGCACAGCCTCACAATTCCAGCTCTGAGAGACAATGGCAGAAACTCCTGTCTCCGCCGGGGATGCAAATTTTGTTGGCATTTGTGCTGCACTTCAGGAGAGGAGCCTGGGCCCAGGCTACAGGGGAGGAAAAGACAGCCTTCTCTGATCCCCGGATTCCTCTCTGGCTCCCACAAGAAAGTCCCTGTAGGCCCTTCCAGGGGGCTACTCTCAGCCCAGGAGCTCCCGAATACTAGCGCCCCCCTTCTGGCTGGCAGCAGTATAGCCCCCGGGGAACCGTAGCCTGGAATGTGGCTCCACCATGTAACTTAGAGTGGGCAAACCTTTGACACTCTCTTGTAGGGTGGACAAGGACATGCACCTAGGCACTCTGTCCCGGGGACCTCAGTATTTACCACAATGGCAGGTGTCGTCTGCTCAGGGAGAGGTCAAGAGTCAGGGGTGCTTTGCAGCTTGATATGAGGGAGCTGAAATTCATGAACCTGAAAAAGATATAACAGTATTGTGGTTAGAAGGCAATAATATGAGTTGGGCGCATGATTAGATGAAACCATGAATTCTCTGCATCCCATATGTCCCCCAGCAGCGCCAGGGATAACACCTGAGCTTAGAGACTTGAGTAAGTCATGAGCATCTCTGCGTATGTGCCCTCTCTCCCGCCAAAATCTAAAGAACCAAAAATAGCCCCCGAAATACAATATCATTGGCAAACCTCAGCCACCTGCAAGCCCCCTTCCCCCATCCCCCAGATGACCCGGGCTCTCACAGCAGACAATGAAGATGACCAGCAACAGATCTCCTGCCATTAGGTGGAGGGGCTGACGTTCTGCCCTTCAAATCTGGAGATTCTACAGAAGCGAGCTTAGGGCCGATGGTTCAAACATGGGACTCCTGGGAGGGTTGGTACGGCCAAGCCCCTGGCTGAGTCCCACATTCACCACTATTGCCCCATCCTGAGCTGGGGACGATCGTGGCTAAAGAGGCACCCCAGAATCACGAACTCACAACTGTCACTCCTGAACCCTGAGACAGCCCGCCCCTGCACCCCCAAAGCTCTGCGTCCCCCTAAAATCTCCACCACACCTCAGGATCCACCTGGATGTTGGCAAACAATATAAAACCAGCGCAAAAGTGCCCCCCAAGTTGGCTCGGCCCCTCGGTTCAGAGTGTGGAAACTGGAAGGCGCAGGGTGCTCACAGGAGGTTGCTCGAGTCCTGCAACTAAATCCTTCTTCAGACTCCCCCTTCCAGGATGGGGCGCAAATTTACTTGTCCTTTGCCAAGTGAGAAACGGACCCAGTGTCTGTGTCAAGGATGGAAAATGAACCATGACATTTATGACAACACTTATGACATCACTTCCATTTCCATAAGGTGCCTTAAAGAGCCAGAGTCTATGCACTGAGAACCTTTTTGCCACCCAGGTGAATCTGTGCTGCAAGGGGGATGGACTCGAATAAAGGAGTGGAGAGGCAAATGCTGGACTGGTCGGTCACACACTGGGGGACTGGGGGTAAGGAGAAGTCCCCTGATCCTGCATTGTCACCTAACATCGGACCAATGATATCTAAACACAAACTGTTACCCTGACTCTTGTCAAATGATCCCTGATCTCAGAGACAAGAGTAAACACTGAGCACTGTAGGCTGTGGTGAAAAATATAACAAGAAAAAAGGAAAATTCTACCGAAGGGGGGTAAAATGATATACAAAGACAAATTTGAGAGTGAAACATTAAAAGAGTCAAATTTCTGGTCCTTAAAACTTCACCTATCCTTGGGGCTGGAGAGACAGCACAGCGGGTAGTGTGTTTGCCTTGCACGCGACAAACCCGGGTTCGATTCCCAGCATCCCATATGGTCCCCTCAGCATTGCCAGGAGTAACTCCTCAGTGCAAAGCCAAGAGTAATCCCTGTGCATCGCCAGGTATGACCCAAAAAAGAAAAAAAATCCCCTATTTTTGATCTATCCCTGCTACAGAAACTCACACTTTCTCCTGAATTCCTGTTGTTCTTTCACCATTGTTTGTGCATATATATGAGTATATATAACTGTGACTTTGTGTGATTTTTGTTTCGGGGTCACAACTTGCAGATTCAGGGTTTACTCCTAGCTCTACACGCAGGAATCACTCTGGTACAGACCATATGGGATGCAGGGGATAGAACCTGGGTCGACTGCTTGGATTGTTAAGTCCTTACCCACTGTACTATGGCTCCGGCCCTAAGTAAATGTGCTCCTAGCACACTCAGTGGGATTACTGAGCAAATGTCCTGACTCCTGGAAAACCAAAACTTCCTTTCTTCAAAATACAAAACCCTTTACCGATTGGATTCTAGTTCTAAACAATTTAGGTTTAACATTGGTTCATCATTCCTCCTCTGCTACAAGGTGCTGAGGTTAACTGAGTAACACCCATCCCAATCACTCCCATTTCCTTTGTATTCATCTTTAATTTCCCTGTGCTCTGCTTCCCCTATACATTATTCACCCATTTCCCATAACCACAACCTGTGAATTGTAAAGTCAGATTCTTCAGAGATCTCTGGATTTTGTATTTGGAAGTGAAATGTTGACTTTCTCTTTCCTTTATATCTGCTACAGTTTTCTTTAGACAAATCTCCTTTTTTTGCTCCTGAACAAGGACCAGTGCAGTCCCAGGTTGGGAAGATTGTGCTGGGAGGATTGGGATGGCCATGCCCGCAGCCCTCAGCTTTGTATAGACAAAGTAAGGCAATATTATGCTTTTGTAACTTCAGAGTTAATTGACTGCAGATACTATATACTCCTGGGCATTGTCCTGTTTATAAGACTTAAGCCTCATCTGCCCTTTGTTCTTAGCACCCCAAAAGCAAGAGACTGGATGGACCCAGGATAGCTGTGAGCTACCCTGGCATTGAAAAGGGACAGGTAAGCACCATAACAAATTCCATTATGACCCAAACATAAGCAACTGGATAAGGATCCTGCTGTGCTTAGGACGGACTAACCTGTCCTGGGGAGTGTAGTCTGGGAGCTATAAGATACACCCTATAAACTTAACAGATCTCTTACTGTGTCCATTCAAAATGAACAGAATGAGTAAGTGTAAATTTAAGTTGACTGTTTCAATGAATATTAACTAAGCAAAGAAAAAATATGCCCTTAGGGAAAATCCTGCCCTTGAGCTGATCTCTCCTTGGAGTTATGTTTTTGGCCTAGAAGTTTCCCCTGAGGGAAGGGATTTACATCCTTTGATTGTACAACCACATCTCTGTGTATTTGCTACCCCTAACTCTGTGGGATGGGCTGGAGAATAAAGGCTGTGGAAGACAGGTGAGCAGAGGAAATGAGGAGCAGTGGGAGACTGGTATAGGTACATAGGAGAACGGAATAAAGAGAAACTCATCACTGTGAGTCCACAACATAAAATGTGGGGGTTTGGTGAGGTGTTGGTGGCCCAGCGCTGCCTCCACAACTCCGGAACCCTTCCCAACAGAGACAGAGTGAAAGGAAGACAGAAAATCATAGCCTTATGGTGAAAATGGCCTGTTTATTGCAGAACAGCTACCATACTTAGAGAACACCTGAGGGGGCATGAGGTAAGGACATAGGAATGACTTATCATTTACGTAGATAAACATTTGGCAGAGGAAATTCTCATGGGAGATTCACCCAAGGAGACACTATGTCTCTTATCTTTTCCTCTAGTTGTATAAGTTATCAACATTTGTAGTTGTTTGGATAAACACTGTAAGAGACAAAGATCCCAAAACTTAATTCTCTGGGCTTTGACAGCAAATAAGGCTTTTTTTTTTGCTTTTTTGGATCACACCCAGTGATACAAAGGGATACTCCTGGCTCTGCACTCAGGAGTTACTCCTGGCGTTGCTCAGGGGACCATAAGGGATGTTGGGAATCGAACCCAGGTTGGCTGCCTGCAAGGCAAACACACTACCAGCTGTGCTATCTCTTCAGCCCCAGAGCAAATAAGGCTTTTAACACTTACTTTTATGGGCTCTGAGAGCAAGCAAGGCTTTTACTGTAAACCCCAGACTAAGTCTTCAGCCCAGTTCAGCTTGTCCTTCCCCATGGGGGTCCTATCTCTAACGTTGTAACAGTTTGCATCAAGACCATGCATACGTGCATTCTAGAATGTTCCATTTCGAAGCCAGGGTAGTTTTCCCACTTGCCCCGGGTCCATCCAAGTCCCACGGCAGAACCTCCCTTTTGGTGTGTTAGGAGCTACAGAACTGAAGCTCGAGTCAAGTAATTATGACCAAGCAATTATGCCCAGGAATGGATATACTTGAGTCCATCAACTCCCAAATATTAGGAGTATAAGCATCGATGGTCTTTCTGTGTTTAACCAAAGAACAGTGCTGTAGAGTAAAAATATAAAAAACTATAGGGGAAACAGGAAAGCAGGTACAAATACACAGCCACTTCAACTACAAAGCAGTACAAATACAAAGTTGTGAATTACCAGAAAGTTATGGTTTATAAGTAATCAAGACAGACATGGGGAACTGAGACAATGCGAGGGAACTGTTACATACAAAGGAAATGTTAAAGATAAACTTTAACTAAATTAGAGATGTTAGCAAGGACATGATAAGCTTCTCTGGAAGAAGGAAAAGGGGCAATTCATAGATGAAGCCTAAAACACTGTGGGTTAATATCCAGCAGATCACCAAGAGCCTGGGCCCCGTTTCCTTCCTCGATCCTCTGTCACCCTTCACCGGCCAGGGTGGGGAGACCAATCATGGCCACCAAAGGCACACAGCGCATGCCCATACATTATTGGAACACAACTCTCAGTACTCAGTGTAATAGCCGAGTTTTGCCTGATCAGGGAGAGAGGAAGAGTTGGGGTGCAATTTTCAACTTGATTTTAGGATACAGAAATCCTACGTTAGAAAAAAACAATAATGTGGAGTCAGAGATAGTAAGCTGAGAGGGGCGATTCCCATGCTGATCCAGATCGATATTCGGCATCTCAAATGAACCATAAAGAACTTAAAAAAAAAGTATTCCAGAGTGCTGCTCCTGAAGTAAGCCCCGAGCTTCCACAGAAGCTCCCAAAATACAACCAAAATAGCCCCAAAGTAAATTTTCATCTACAAATCACAACCACCCCTAGAACCATGCCTACAGGATGGTCTGAACATCAAGGATACTAATGAATAGTGACTGAGGGCTACAGTGTCATTTGCCATTTGGGAGCTGCCCCTCCCGCCACTCAAAAATGAACAGGCCTTTTATAGTTTTGGAGGAATCAACGGCGATATGGACGAGAAACTTATGACTCTGCGCTGAGGCACCCGTCCTGGTGGAGCTTGGAGTTCGAACTTGGGTGGGCCTGATGCAAAGCAAACACCCTAACCTCTGTTCTGTCTTTCCAGTCCTCTAAGAGAATTTGAAGGTTCTACAGCACTGAGGTTGGGGCCAAAGCATCCAGGACAGCGCCCAGCACACTCCCGTGCTGGGAGGGTCAGGACCGCCCAGCCTCGATGCTCTGTAGCCACCACGCTCAGCCCCGCGCCCACCCGCCACTGCCTCACAGCGCAGCTGAAGGCGACTGTGGCTGCAGGGGATCCCCAGAACCATGGACTCACACCCGTGACCCCTGCACCCCGGTACAGCCCCCACTGCACTCACCAAAGTTCCACGTCCCCCACAAAACCGTGGCATGCCTCAGGAACCACCTGGATATCGGTTGAAAAAGGAGCGGAAAGTGTCCTTAGAGCTGGCTTGGCCCCGCTCCTCACAATGTGGAGACTGGGATGAGCAAGGCGGGGCACTCACGGAAGGCCGCTAGTGTCCTGCCAGGAGACCGGCCTTCACAGACCCCTTCCACGCGGGACAGCCACTTCACCCCTCACCTGCACAACAAATGGAGGCTGATCAAGCTTCTTGCAAGCAAACACCTAAATGCCATGCTGTGATGTCACTTTCGCTTCTGCAAGCATCCTTAAAGGGTCAAGCACCAGCTCCGCAGAGAACTAGAAAAATGCAGGTAAATGTGTAAGGCTGGTTGGCTGGAGCGATAGCACAGTGGATATGGGGTTTGCTTTCTACGCAGCTTACCCAGGTTCAACATCTGGATTCTATATGGTCCCCCAAGCAGGGCCAGGAGTGCAGAAGAGCCAGGAGAAACCCCTGAGCACCGCTGGGTGTGACCCAAAAAGAAAAAAAAAGTGTACTGCACGTGGAATGGGCTCACATAAAGGACTGAGAAGTGGTGGCTAGAGTGCTCAGTCACAAAGTGGGGGTCTGGAGAGGAAGTCCCCTGATCCTGTATTGCACAGTGACTCTGAAGCCTGCCCTGGAGATGCAGATAGGAACTGCTCTAGAAACAACCCAGAGAGCCAGAGAGACACTGGAACTGGAGGAAAGGCTTCTACCCCTTAACAACACCAGAGCAGTGGACTCATGCCTACAAGAAAAACCCTAGGAGGCAGTTTCAGAAACAATATTTCAAACCAACAGTGGCCCGAGGGGTAGTATAGTGTGTTGGGCACTTGGCATGAACTCGGTCACCTGAATTCAGTCCCTGACATCCCCAATAGTGGCAAGGGAACCACCAGAAGTAACCCTTAAGAACTGTCAGGTTTTCCCCAACACACATTCTAGAGGAAAAGGGAGCTCAGATAGAGAATGGAGCACCAAATAAAGGTAATTGGGTGGATCCTCCCAGGATGGGAGAAGCATGCTGAAAGTAGACTATAGACCAAACATGATTGCCACTCAATGCCTCTTTTGCAAACCACAACACCAAAAGGAGAGAGAGTACTAAAGGAAATTCCTGCCACAGAGGCAGGGTGGGATAGGGGGAATGGGGGTGGAAGGGATACTGGGACCCATGGTGGTGGAAAATGGGCAACTGTGGAGAGATAGATATTTGATCATTGTATAATTGAAATCCAAGCAGAAAAATTTGTAAGTCTACAATTCTACCTCATGGTGTTTCACTAATAAATTTTTTAAAAAATACATAATTAAGTACATGAAACACTGCGTACAGAACAACCCCCAGCATGGAGCCATGCATGGGGCTAACAGGCAGCAAAGCACACTGGTCACTTTTGCGTACTGGCTTGGCCTTTTGCACAGATCTACATGGTATTTAACATTTTGGTGTATAATAGATTGTTAGGATTTTACTGCTTCCAAAATGTTAAGTCTCAAAACATTTACCCTCAGTGTTTGTGTAAATCAAATGGAAAACTGCATACAATGAGTGCAGATATGCTACAGCGAGTGAAGTGCTTCCTTGCATGTGGCCGACCTGGAAAAAAATTATGGACAGCACAGCGGGATGTGGCTGTCAGAACATAACACAGAAGGGGATGAAGAATGGCGGTTTGGCTGTCTATCCAACATCAAGAGTTCACCTCAGCATCCTGGTTTATCTCTGCCATGATCCTCTGCAAACCAGGGCCTCTGAGCCACGTCAGAGTCACAGCAAAGAATGAAACCATGGTGAGTATTGACAGTACCCAGCAAAATGCAATGTCTGTACCTATTTACTTCTTATTTAATTCCTTCCACCTTGCTTTATCACTAAGAACCATTATTTACCAGTTAACATACTGGGAAGTCCACATGCCAGGACATTGTCATAAACATGGTGCAGGGGATAATCAGCAAGTACCATTCAGTTGTGGTACTATTATCACAGGAAGCTTTCACAGGTAACAGGATTATTTCCTTCCTTATAGTCCTTTTGTATTAACCCGCCACCCACTTGTTGAAACTAAATTGTTTTACCTCAGGGCCCTGTTCTGACGCTGGCCATTGTTATTATGGAAGTGACTGATCCAGCATAACTTTTATACTTACTAAAGCTTGAGGGAACATGAAGGCCTTCCTATATTCCTTACTTACAGGATATTTTCCAGGATTCTCTTTAAAGTCGCAGGTGCGAATAATGCACTTTCCATGTTCTAACATAAATATATATATATTCTTACATATATATATAAATATGTATATTTATATATAGCTTCTCTCCATTGTGAATTATCCTATGCATAAGGCCCGAGGATCCAGGACAGTCCTTCCCACACTCCTGACAGATATAATGTTTCACTGCAAAATGACTTTTCACATGCGCAGTAAGGGCTGAAGACAAACTGAACACCTTTCCACATTTCTTACACTTATGAGGTTTCTCTGCATTGTGAAATTTCCTGTTCAGAAAGCTATGCCAATTGCATCAAAATTTCCTGCAGTCATTTCATATATAAGGCCTCAATCCAGGATAAATTTTTCTCACACAGCAAAGCTTGAGGATTGAGTAAAAATCTTTCCAGACCCCTACATATGTTTTCTTCGAGTATGAATTTTCCTATGTTTATAAAGGAGTTAGGGGAAAGTGAAGGCTTTGCCAACACCTTTACAAACATAAGGTTAGGCTCCAGTATGAAAATTTCAGTGTCACAAAGGGACTGTGAAATAAGCAAAGGCCTTGCCACACTCCTTACATGTATATATATGTGTGTATATATATATATTCATGTATATATATATTTACATATATATATATGGATTCAATTCAATGTGCGTTTTCTTATGGACGACAAAGTTTGAATAGTAAGTGAAGACCCTCCCACAGTAGTGACACGAATAGTTTTTTATTCCCCTGTATGAACTTTCCTATGCTCAGAAAGACCTGAGAAGAAATGAAAGGCCTTTACATCTACCTCTCATATATAAGGGTTTTCTATGAAAAAGAAATTATAAAAACTAAGACTTCAGGAATAAGCAAATGCCTTCCGACTTTGCTCACAAGTATAAATTATCTCTCCAGTGTGAGTTTTTCTGTTTACTAAGGCTTGTGGAATAAGCAAACACTTTCCACTCCGTATATGCCTATGGTTTCTTTCCAGTGTGACTTTTTCTGTGCATACTAAGATGTATGAGTCAAAGAAATGCCACAGCACATTCCTTACATGCATACGGACTCTCCAGTATGAAATCTCCTGTGTATAAGGTATGAGGATCCATCAAAGGCCTTCCCACAGTCCTTACACTTAAATGGTTTCTCTCCTGTGTGGATGTTCACATAGTCCCACACGGGTGATGCTGGACTGAAAACTTTGTCCTCAGTGCTTACATTTCTGGGGATTCTGTCCAATGTGGGCTTCTATGGGAAAGTGATGGTGCTGAGGACATGGGAAGAGTGATCTTCTGATCACCCTCAGAAGACATCCCACCTGTCTCGGCATCCCTGTGGGGATGAGGGCCAAATTGCTCACTTGAGCCTTTATCACAGTGAGCAGGAAGAGACATTCCACCAGGGCTGGCTGTTGCCATGTAGAAGAACAGAGGATTCAAATTATTAGTCTATGCCATGAGAGTTTTCATGTCAAAAGAACTCAAGCTCTGCAGGTAGGTAACTGGTAGGGTACAGGACAATGAGGTTCTTGGGGAAGTGATAAATCCAGCTGGGAATGAAAGTGGTGACTCCAAAGCCAACCCTGGGGATTCAGAGAGGAACTGGCCTAGTAGAAACCCAGAGAGCTGGAGACATGGATGGAACAGGAGCAAAGGCTGGTAAGAACATCAGAGAGTAAGGTCCGGCCAACGCTCTACCCCTTGACAACACGCGAGCAGTGGACTCTCAGCTACAAAGAAAACCCCAGAAGGCAGTTTCAGAAACATGATTTCAAACTGAGAGTATCAGGCTAGTACAGTGTGTTGCATGCAGTCAATCTAGGTACAATGTCCAGAATTCCAAATGGTCCCCTGAGCACCATCTGACTTATAGATGGATGGAATTTTGGTCTATCCAATCACGAATGTTTCCTTTTTTTTTACCTCTAATATTAGTGAAGTGACATGGGTGGGATCGAGGAATGTGACCAACCTTGTGAGTAATCACAGGTAAACGGAATGGTATGCTGGGATGTGGGGAGCTTGGGACCTGACCCATAATCCCAGTTATAAAAGATTTCATCAAGGCACCCATTCCATCCTTTCAAACGACATTCTGTGCACACTTACCTGCATGCAAACTCTCCAATTGAGACCAGAGCAACTGTAGATTGGGGTAGGGTGTTGCTTGCACATTGCCAACCAAGGTTCTATCCCCAGGATCCTGTAGAGTCTTCCGGAGCACCATCAGAAATAATACCTGAGTGCAGAGCCAGGAGAAACCACTGAGGATCACCAGGTATTGTAGCATAACAGTGATCTGCCCTTGCTCCCTGGCCTAGGAGAACTTATGTTTGTTGATTGCCCATAACCTTTCAATTACCTTTGTCTCCTTATCAGACTTTGACTTGTAAATATTGTCTTTCTCTTCTCCTTAATGTCTTTTGCATGGTTAGCTATTTCAGAGCAATTACTTTTTGTATGGATACAGGAAGACGGTTAGAAAGACAAGCCTGAGCTTGAGAGTTGATGGTCTCCAGATAATATTACCTCCTGGACACCTACTCCCTTGACTGAAGCCTCAATTGCCCTTACTCCCTCGGTCCTCAGAAGAGGGATCCGATGACTGACTAGATGGACCCAGGGCAAGGGGTGAGCTAGCTACCCTGGCATCGAAACGAACGTGGACAAAGTACCATAATGCTTATCTATAAGAGCCTGGTCATGGACAAATTCTGTATGAATCAAAAAGTAATAACTAGACTTGGACGCTGCTGGGATTAGGAGTGATTGATCCAGCCTGAGCACTGTAGTCTGATCTTTGGTGAGAAGTCCCCAGGAGAGTCACCACAACGCTAAAAGTGTCTACTACTGTGTCCATACAGAATGGTAATCATTAGGAAGCAAAACTAAATATGTCAATTAAGTTGCTGGTCTGTCTAAGGAGAGGAGTAATACACCCTAAGGCTGCTTTTCCTTCGTGGGCTGCAGGTGATGGGGAAGTCTGGAAAACCATTTTTCATTGCACTTCCCGTGGGGAGGCGGGGATTGGGGTCATGGTGAGAGAAGAAAATGAGCAGCTTCAGGGAGACAGGGGGAATAACGGAGACTGAGAAAAGAAATGGTCCTCCTCCACCCTGATCCCCTATCTTCCAGTATGTAGGTGTTACACCCACCAACTGCCCCCAGCGCTGTGTAATCCCATCAATGGCCAAGACCCAGAGACTATAAAACCCTGCTCCTGGAAGAGAACAGCCCAGTCTCCTGACTCCGCGTCTGGTTGTCTTACTAGGTGTGTTCAGTTTCCCTTCCCATCCCGAGCAGAGCCCTGGCAGCTGAAGACCTCTGGTTCGAGCCACAGCCATGCTTAACACCACTCTCCACAAGTTCGGATGAGCCTCACGCATGAAGGAACCAGCAGAGGAACCCAGGTGTGCAGGACCTGGGCCAGAGATCTCCAAGCTGCTCGTATTGGGACTGGGCCTCCTCCACCCAGATCTCCCATCTTCCAGTATGTAGGCGTTACACCCACTAACTGTCCCCGGTGCCGTGTAATCCCATCAATGGCCAAGACCCAAAGACTATAAAACTGTGCTCTGGGAAGTGCACGGACACACAAAATCTTATTATCTAGTCTTACTCTGGAAAAACTGGCAGGCTACCAGAAATATCCTGCCCACACTGCAGCGTCTGGCAAACTCCCCGTGGTGTATTCAATATGTCAAAAAACAGTAACAATGACGGTTCTCATTCTCCTGACCCGAAAGAGCCTCAAATATGGCACTTCTTAAAATCTCAGGGATAGGAAGAAGGAGACATTACTGGGGCCTGCTTGAGTCAATCGATGAACAATAAGATGACAATGATACAGTGAGAGTAGAAGAGACACAGAGTTAGAGGACACGGCTGCGACTTAGAGAGAAGGCTGAGAGCTGAGAGTAAGAATGGCTGGGGTTTGGAGAGGAGTCACAGAGAGCATTGGAGAGCGAGTAAGAAAGAGGGTTGGATAGATCGGGGATAGACAAGAGACTGAGTAAAGGGCAACTAATCAGCAACCAGTCTGGTCCTCGTTCTACTTTCATCGGCCCAAAGCAACAGCTGTCCAGGGTGGAGAAGTGGCTCGAGAGCACCAAATGTGGACAGTGAGAGAGAGCCGCCAGGAGAGACTGGGAGCATCTGTTAACGTGTAAATCCTGTTCAAACCCCCACTTCTCATAGGTCCCCCAGGACCCCCTGGATTGACTCCTGAGTGCAGAGTCAGGAGTAAGCCCAGAGCACTTCTGACTGTGATCCAAACACAAAAACACAAAGTGAACTTTGGGGGGCTGGAGTGATAGCACAGCTGGTAGGGTGTTTACCTTGGACACGACCAATGCAGGTTTTATTCCCAGCATCCCAAATGGTTCCCAAGAACCGCCAGGAGTAATTCCTGAATGCATGAGCCAAGAATAACCCCTGTGCATCACTGGGGGTGACCGAAAAACCAAAAAAAAAAAAGTGAATTGTGTAGTTAATCAGAAAAAAGAACACAACTTTCTCGACTTAGCAAAGAAGCATTTTTATGATGGCTACAGAGATAGCACAGAGCACGAGTTGCTTGTCTGGCACATAGCGACCAGGGTTCAATCCCTATCACTTCACAGGGTCCCCAAACCTAGCATTATCAATGAGAACAGAGCCGGGGTAAACTCTAATCTCCATTGGGTGAAGCCAACCAAAAATAAATCAATAAATTTAGGTGCCAGAACTATAGTCTGGTAGGGTACTGGCCTTGTACACAGCTGACCTGTATATCCCGGCACCACACTGAGTACCGTTTGGTACTTTTTGGCAGCAAACACAGGGCATGACCATATATATATATATATATATATATATATATATATATATGTATATATAGGTAAAGGTAAAGATAAAGGCCCTCCCGTTGATCGTCGATTTGCTCGAGCGGGCCCAGTAACGTCTCCATTGGAGACTTTTTTGTTACTGTGTCTGGCATATCGAATACTCTCAGTAGCTTGCCGGGCTCTCAGAGAGGGGCGGAGGAATCGAACTCGGGTTGGCCATCTTGGCCGCTTGTAAGGCGAACGTCCTACCGCTGTGCTATCGCTCCAGCCCTATATGTATATATATATACAGTAAAGTAAAGGCCCTCCCATTGATCATCGATTTGCTCGAGCGGGCCCAGTAACGTCTCCATTGGAGACTTTGTTGTTACTGTGTCTGGCATATCGAATACTCTCGGTAGCTGGACGTATATTATATATGTGTGTATGTGTGTGTATATCTATATATACATCTATATCTATATATTTAATTTGTTCACAAGTCAACCTCCACCAACCAGTTTTATAGAATGCAGGTTTGGATTTTGCTACAGGTGGCAGAACTTTGAGCTTACCTGAGTAGTGCTTGGGGAATACTGCGTTGTACAGGAGAGTGTACCATGGCAGATTGCATGCAAGGACAGGTCCTGCATTCCTGGCCTATCTCTGACTGCAGGAATTCAAATTCTATATAAATAATGTGAACCTTGTGAGAAAGATACAGGCAGGGGGCAGGGATGAGGCCCAGCTGGTAGATAGTTGTTAGGGCAGGGTTGCTGGCACCTGGGGCCTCCTGGTGCAAACCTGAGCCAGAAGTACAGGCTGCAATTTCAAAGGTTTGCAGCGGCCCGGAAGAGCTGAGACTGAGTGGGAGGGGACTTGTCATGAACGCAAAGGACTTACCTTCACAACCTGAATTGCCAAGGAGTGATCCCGGAGCCCTGCTGGCTTTGGCAAAATCCTGCATAGCCAAACCGCCTCTTGCCCAAATAAAGGCAATGAGGAGTTAATTGCCAACAGAAGAGGTGTGAAATCTAGTAATATATTCTCAACGGTCAGTCCTCTGGGTTTGTTGTTTTGTGTTGGGATCACATCCAGAAATGCTCAGGGCTTACAGGCCAGGTTTTAAGACTATGAATTGAGTCCTATGGGTACGTGATTTTATAAAAGAAAAAGAGGATGAAAAATTAGAGGATGAAAAATTATACTTGGAGCCAGAGTGATAGTACAGTTGGCAGGGCATATGTTTGGTCCCCGGCATCACATACAGTGCCACAAGCACTCCTAGGAGTGATTCCTAAGTGCCAAGCAAGAAAAAACACCTGAGCATTACCGCTGTGTCCCAAAAAGAAAAAAGAAAAAAAAGAAAAGAAAAATTAAATTTAGCCCAAACGAGATTTTAAAGTCCATAATTTTGCTCAGAGCCTCCAACTCCTTCATTTTCCCCTAACAGCCATCTGTTGAAAGGGCTCAAGAAATTTCACGTGTGATGAAGCCAAGAGGGGTAACATAAGAATTATTGGAGTCCCAGAGGTACAGGAAGAAAACCTTGATGAAGAAGAAACTGTCAAAGACATCATTGCTACAACGTTTCCAGAGCTGAAGAAAACTTGTGACCATATTCAGGAGGCCTGAAGGGTACCAGCTAGAAGAAATCCGAATAAAAATACCCCAAGACACATTCTGATCAAAATGACCAAAACCTTAGACAGAGACAAAATTCTGAAAGCAGCAAGATCGAAGAAAGAAATCTCTTACAAACGAGCATCCTTAAAATTCACAGCTGATTTTTCTGATGAAACCCTTATGGCCCGAAAACAGTGGTGGGACATAGTGAAAAAACTCAATGAAATAAATGCCTCCCCAAAAATACTTTACCCAGCGAGACTCTCATTCATAATAGAAGGAACAACACACAGTTTCACAGACAAACAACAGCTCAGGAACTTTATAGACTCAAAACTGTGGTTACAAGAACAACTAAATGGGCTACTTTAAGGCAAGAAAGGCCCCTCAAATACACCAAATTTCAACAGAACAATGGGACAAAATCCCGTAACAATAATCTCTCTCAATGTCAATGGGCTAAACGCACCAATTAAAAGACATAGAGTGGCAGGATGGATTAGAAAATTGAACCCAATATTCTGCTGCCTGCAAGAAACACATTTAAATAGTCAAAGCAAACACAGACTCAGAGTCAAAGGCTGGAAAACAATCCTACAGGCAAACAGCTCCGATAAAAAAGCTGGGGTAGCCATCCTAATATCAGACCACATCGATTTCAGAGTGAGGAAAGCCATAAGAGACAGTGAAGGCCATTTCTTATTGATCAAAGTATCTGTACAACAGGAAGAACTTACAATAATAAATGTATATGCTCCTAATGAGAGACCAGCAAAGTACTTAAAACAACTACTCATAGATTTGGAAAAAGACATCAACATCAACACAATACTAGTGGGAGACTTCAACACTGCTTTGTCACCTCTTGATAGATCAACCAGACTCAAACTTAGAAAGGACATACTTCATCTGAGGGAAACAATGGAAGAAAGGGACTTAGTAGATATATACAGGACGCTTCATCCACAAAAAGCTGAATATACATTCTTCTCAACCATACATGGAACATTCTCCAAGATAGACCACATGCTGAGCCACAAAACATGCCTCCAAAAAATTAAGAAGATAGAGATTGTATCGACAATCTTCTCAGACCATAATGCGCTGAAATTAGAAGTAAATCACATACAAAAACAGAAAACTAAATCAAACACCTGGAAATTAAACAGTGCTCTACTGAACGAGTGGCTTAGACAGGAAATCAAAGAGGAAATCAAAAGATTCCTAGAAACGAATGAAAATGAGAACACGAGTTACCAAAACTTATGGGACACAGCAAAAGCTGTGTTAAGAGGAAAGTTTATAGCTTTACAAGCATTCCTCAGGAAGGAGGAGCGAGCACACATAAGTAACCTAACCTCACAGCTTAAGAGCTTGGAGAAGGACCAAAAAAAGGAGCACAACACGAACAGGAGAAAGGAAATAATAAAACTCAGAGCAGAGATTAACGAGATGGAAACCCAAAAAACAATCCGAAAGATCAATGAAACCAAGAGCTGGTTCTTTGAGAAAATTAACAAGATTGATAAGCCTCTAGCAAAACTCAAAAAGAAAGGGAGAGAGTAAACCCTAATAAACCGAATCAGAAATGAAAAGGGGGTCATTACAACAGAAACTACAGAAATCCAAAGGATCCTCAGGGAGTACTTTGAGAAACTGGATGCCACGGAACATCAAAACCTCGAGGAAATGAATAAATTCCTAGACTCCTACAGACTCCCAAGGCTGAACCAAGAAGACCTGGAATACCTGAACAGACCTATCACCATCAAGGAAATTGAAATGGTAATAAAAAGTCTCCCCAAGAACAAAAGTCCTGGTCCGGATGGATTCACTAGTGAATTCTTCCAAATCTTTAAAGAGGACTTACTCCCAATCCTCTTTAAGCTTTTCCATGAAATTGAAATATCAAAAACAATTCCAAACAGTTTCTACGAAGCAAATATACACTGATAACAAAAGCAGACAGAGATACCACAAAGAAAGAGAATTACAGACCGATATCCCTGATGAACACAGATGCAAAGATCCTCAACAAACTACTAGCAAATAGAATCCAACTACTCATCAAAAAGATCATACACCATGACCAAGTAGGATTCATCCAAGGGATGCAAGGATGGTTCAACATTCGGAAATCAATCAACATAATCCATCATATCAACAAAAGAACAGATAAAAAGCATATGATTATATCAATAGATGCAGAGAAAGCATTTGACAAGATCCAGCACCCCTTTATGATGAAAACCCTAGCCAAAATGTGTATAGAGGGGACCTTCCTCAACATAATTAAAGCCATCTACCACAAGCCTACAGCAAGCATCATCCTCAATGGGGAAAAACTGAGAGCCTTCCCTCTAAGATCAGGGACGAGACAAGATGCCCACTCTCTCCACTGCTGTTCAATATAGTACTGGAAGTACTTGCAATAGCGATTAGGCAAGAAAAAGATATTAAGGGCATTCAGGTAGGAAAGGAAGAAATCAAGCTCTCACTATTCGCAGATGATATGATACTATACTTAGAGAACCCAATAACCTCCACCAAAAAACTCCTAGAAACAATAGACTCGTATAGTAAAGTTGCAGGCTATAAAATCAATACCCAAAAGTCCATGGCTTTCCTATATGCAAACAGTGAGAGAGAAGAAAGCAACATGAAAAAAACAATCCTGTTCACAATTGTGCCCCAGAAAATCAAGTACTTAGGAATCAGCTTAACTAAGGAAGTAAAGGACCTGTACAAAGAAAACTACAAAAAGCTACTTCAGGAAATAAAAGAGGACATGAGGAAATGGAAAGATATCCCCTGCTCATGGGTCGGGAGACTTAACATTGTCAAAATGGCAATATTACCGAAAGCATTGTATAAATTCAATGCAATCCCTATAAGGATACCCATGACATTCTTCAAAGAAATGGAGCAAACACTCTTGAAATTTATATGGAACAATAAGCCCCCACGAATAGCTAAAGCAATTCTTGGGAAAAAGAAAATGGGAGGAATCAACCTCCCGAACTTCAAACTGTACTACAAAGCAGTACTAATTAAAACAGCATGGTACTGGAACAAAGGCAGAACTGCAGACCAATGGAACAGGGTTGAATACACTGACATCTCTCCTCAATCATATGCTCATCTAATCTTTGATAAAGGTGCAAGTAATGTGAAGTGGAGTAAGGAAAGCCTCTTTAATAAATTGTGTTGGCATCACTGACGGCTACTTGCAAAAAAATAGGCTCAGAACTCTGCCTAACACCATGTACAAAAGTAAGATCAAAATGGATTAAAGACCTCAACATCAGACCAGAAACCATAAGGTACATTGAAGATAAAGTTGGCAAAACCTTCCATGACATTGAAGCTAATGGTATCTTCAAAGATGCCACGCCACTGGCCGAGAAAGTGAAAACAGAGATAGATAAATGGGACTATCTTAAACTAAGAAGCTTCTGCACCTCCAAAGAAACAGTGACCAAAATACAAAGACAGTCTACAGAATGGGAAAGGATATTCACCGAATACACATCTGACAAGGGGTTGATATCCAGGATATACAAAATACTGGTTAAACTCCACAAGAAAACATCCAACCCCATCCAAAAATGGGGCAATGAAATGAACAGAAACTTTCTCAAAGAAGAAATCCGAATGGCAAAAAAGCACATGAGAAAATGCTCTACATCATTAATCATCAGGGAGATGCAGATCAAAACCACAATGAGATACCATCTCACACCTCAGAGACTGGCCCACATTCAAAAGAACAAAAGCAACCGATGCTGGCGCGGATGTGGCGAGAAAGAGACACTCCTTCACTGTTGGTGGGAATGTCCACTGGTTCAGCCCTTCTGGAAAACAGTATGGACAATTCTCAAAAAATTAGAAATTGAGCTCCCATTTGACCCAGCAATACCACTCCTGGGAATATATCCCAGAGAGGCAAAAATGTGTAGTCGAATGACATCTGCACTTGTTTGTTCATTGCAGCGCTCTTTACAATAGCCAGAAACTGGAAGAAACCTGAATGCCCAAGAACAGATGACTGGTTAAAGAAACTTTGGTAGATCTACACAATGGAGTACTAAGTAGCTCTTAGAAAAGATGAAGTAATGAAATTTATATACAAGTGGTACAACATGGAAAGTATCATGCTAAGCAAAATGAGTCAGAAAGAGAGGGATAGACATAGAAAGATTGCATTCATCTGGGGGATATAAAGTAACAAAATATGAGATTAATACCCAAGAATAGCTGGGATCAGCACCAGGAGTATTACTCCATAGCTTAGTGGCCAGTCGGGCATTCTAGAGGAAAGGGCAGCTCAGATAGAGAAGGGAACACCAAATAAAGGGTGTTTGGAGGATCCTCTCAGGAGGGGAGATGCATGTCGAAAGTGGACTATGGACTGAACATGTTTGCCACTCAATGCCTCTTTTGCAGACCACAACACCCAAAAGGAGAGAGAGAACACAGGGGATTGCCCTGCCACAGAGGCAGGGGGGATGGGGGGATGGGGGTGGGGGGATATTATCCATGGTGGTGGAAAATGGGCACTGGTGGAGGGATGGGTATCTGATCATTGTATAATCAAACCCAAGCACAAAAAATTGTAAATCTACAACTGTACCTCATGGTGTTTCGCTAATAAAAAAAATTAAAAAAAAAGAAATTTCACGTGTATAAACTTTCCATGAAGGTATAAACAGGAGAGAGCACACAAGATTGAAGCAGATGCCAGCCACCTGGAAGCCCAGAGTGCCTTCCCTGGTATCCAGTGTCCACTAGTCCCCTGAGCACAGAGCAGGGCACAGACCTCAAGTACTACCAGGTGTGGCCCCAAATCTCACCTCATCTGCTCCCCAAGTAGTGAGATACACCCAAGAAGAGGAGCTCAGAGGGATGAGCACCTGATTTACCTTTGGGGGACCTGGCATGGCTCCCCCTGCATCTCAAACACACAGGCACAAGAGGGGGAGAGTCTCTGATTATCTCCAAGTTTGCAGTAAATGGAGTGGGGGGGGAGGAAAGACAGGACAAACACTCCAACCCCAAAAAGATGCTCAAAGAATGCTCATGTGTCAAGACAAATTCTGGAGTGGGAGGGTTGGAGTCATACCTAGTGATGCTCAGGGGAAAATATCACCTAGTGATGTTGTGGCAGGGATAACTCTGGAGACCGCAAGAAAGACAAACGCCCTCCTGGCTGTACTACTGCACGAGCCCCTGAAAGTGACACATTTAGAACCTATTGCAACTGGTCCCTGGAAAACCCCTTTCTGCAAGTACTCACTTCAACAGCAGGGCACACCCCTGGTCTTGGAGAGATGGACAGTGGAGATGCTTGGAATCTGGACAGGTGAGGCAGAAATACTTTTTTCTGAGGAAATATAATCACATAGGGTTAGCAAAGCTAATAAATTGATAGGGTGCTTTTCTTTCAAGCAGCTAAGCTGGGGTCAATATGCAACAGGACATAGGCTCACCCACTCCAGCATTACTGAAAATGATACATGAACTCAGAACCACGAGTAACCCCTGAGCACTGAGTGCTGCTGTGGCCAAAAATGTACAATAAATTAAGTAATGAAGACATTTCTGGGGCCGGAACGATGGTACAGCATGTAAGGAGTTTGCCTTCCATGCGGCCAACCTGGGTTCGATTACAGAAATCCCATATGGTCCCCCAGCACTTCCAGGAGTGATTCTTGAATGCAAATCCTGAGTAAACCCTGAGCATCGCTGGGTGTGACCCTAAAAATCCAAATAAAAGAAATTTCTATGCAAAGAGATTGGAGACACAGTATAGCAGGTGAGGTGCTTGTCTTGCACTCGGTCAAAACAAGTTTGAATCCTGGCATCCCATACGGTGTCCTGATCCCAGCCAGGAGTGATCCCTGAGTGCAAAGGCAGGAGAAGTAACTGAGTCTAGCAGTTGTACTTCCTACAGACTAAATAATTAATTCATTTAAACGCATAGAGGTGTGGTAGCCAATAGTGATCCTAAATTGCATGATTAGAGGGTTTAGGGCCACTCTGGAAGTGCCCAAGGTACTTCCTGCTAAGATGGCATATTTGTTTGCAAGACCCACTGTAGCAACACCCTGATGCACCCCTCCAGACCGCAACCTGAGTTGGCTTAAAGCTCCAAACCTCGGGGCCTGAGTGACAGCACAGACAAATGAGCATTTCTTTTGAAGGTGGCCAACCTGTGTATAATTCTGGGCATCCCTCATGGTTCCTAGCACCACTAGGAGTGCTTGCTGGATTTAGAGCCAGGAGTAACCATAATGCCGCGCTGGGTGTGACCCCAAATGCAAAATAAATAAATAAAAAGGAAAGAGAAGCTCCCCACCTCCGTGAACTCCCAGAACCCACTGAATGCACAAGAACCAGTGAAAATCAAAGGCTCTGCCAAATGCTTCTGACCCCCAAGCACGTGAAGAATATTCCCAGCCCCTCCCCCCATCCAGCCCCGCCACCCCCCAAGAACGACAGGACAGAGGGGAGGGTGCTTCTTCCTTCATGCTACTGATCCAGATATGTGGTACCCTGAGCAATCCCAGGAGTGACCCCTGAACACAGCCATGTGGGGCTCAACACCTCCCATGAGGAAAAAAAATGCGCTCCCCAGGTCCCTTTGATGAGGGAATCCCACGCTTTAGCCCTACTCCACAATCTGCCTAAGGAACGACAGGGGGCCAGTAACGGGATGTCCTGGGGACACTGCTGGGATGACCCACCCACCCCTGTGCCTGACCAGGTGCTGGAGTCGCCCTGAAACTAAGATAACGCTGAGCTGCCCTCACCCACCCCATCAGATCTGGGGGAGACTGAGACTCTCTCTAGCTCTGACGCTTTCTGCTTTGGGAGGGGCCTGAGCGATGGGTCAGCAGGGAGGGCGCTGGCCTCGCATCCCGACACCCCGAAGAGTCCTCGGATCCCCAGGGAGGGAGTCCTGGGCGCCACCGGGTAAGGGTCTAAAACACATAAAAAAAATTAAAACGTTTTTTCCACTTTTCTTTGTTCGGTTATTGTCCTTGTTTCTGGAACTTTCAGAACAACCTTGGCGCTTCCAATTCGTTTTTCTCCTCGACCATGTCCTTCCTCTGCCCACCCACCTTTTATTTTTGGGGGCCTGGGGGTCTTTGCCCAGGGGTTACTCCGGGCCCTGGGCTCACACCAGGCTGGTCCCGGGATGCTATGGGGTGCCGGGATCAAACCCGGCCGGCCGCGTTCCCCTCTTACGCATCTTTCTAAATAAGTTCTACTCATTAAAAACGACCATTTTTCCCTCAAAATCAATTTATAAACAAGATAAACCTCTCGGCCGGAGCGCTCAGCGCGTCCCTGGTGAGGGGCCGCCACCACGGGCCACCGCCACGGAGCGACCCCGCCGCCCACAAGGCGGAGACCCGTAGGTTCAGGCGCTCAGAGCGACCACTGGCTGGCGAGGAAACCGACCTTCCGGGACCCCCCTGCCCCCCTGGGTACCCCCTCACCCGCTCCTCACCTTCCGCAACCACGAGACCCGCCTGCACTTCCGCACAGAACGCCAAGGCAGGTAGATAAAGGTCGCGCATTTTGTGACGTCACCTGCACGTTCGCCCAGAGCCTTAAAGGGCCAGGCTTCAAATATTCTTGACCAGGTACTTACCTGGTCAGGAAGGTTCATTTTTCCTCGTTTCCGGGATAGGATCAGGTGATCCAGATATCAGGGGGTTGCCAGGTCTGGGATAGATAGAGAGGGAGGAGCTGAACAGATAACATGTCGAGCAGAGAGTCTTTGTATTTCCGAAGGAAATAAAATTCACAAAAATAATTTGCAAACAGCCGCCAAGACCATAACTCTGAGTCCCGACATTCATTTATTTATTCATTTACAACCCTCAGCCACATGCTAGGACTAGGCCCTCAGGATTCCTCCTGGCAGGTGCCAATGAAAAAGACTGGCTTCAACAGAGCCCTCACTATTGGGGGCTGAGGAGCGGCCGCTCAAAGTGATCTGGCAATTCTACCTACACATGTCTACACAGAAAGCTGCAGGACAGGGCCCGGCACAACCCCTGGTTGAGAACTTTGGGATGGTCAAGACTTCTGCTATCAGCAGGTGCGGCATCCTCAAGACCCGCAGCCCCCCATATTCAGCTCCACACCCAGGACAGGTTGCCCCATCCCAGAGCTGGAGGTGAAGATGCCCCAAGGATAATTCACTAACACCCGAGACCCCTGTGCCGTGCTAAATCCCTCCAGTGCAACCAGCAAAGCTACATATCCTCCTAAAGCTTCTGGAGCAAGGCAGACCCCAGGAACCCACTGGATATGGATTGGGGGGGGGTGAAAAACAACCACAAAAGTGCCCCAAGAGCTGGCACAATCTCATTGATCACATTGTAGGCACTGGAGGTGAAAGGTCCTCATGTCCTGCCACTAATTGGCCTTCAGTGTCCCCCTTCGACTGAAGTATCACATTGTCCTTTAAACGCGTGCCCAGAGGAGGCCTGATCCACTTGACATCATTTGGAAGTTAAGGTGCACATGGAAGACTCCCATCTGTGACATCATCTATTTCACCAAGGAGCCTTAACGTGCCAGGTTCCAAGTGCTGACAAACCATTATGGTAGCCCAGGTGAATCAGTGCAAGGGGGATGAGTTGAATCAAAAAGAGGAGAGGGAAGTGCTGGAGGGTATGGTCACAGAGTTCAGGGCAGCGAGTTAAGGTGGAGTCCCTTAACTGGTCAAACATAGAACTAATGCTCCCCAACATGTCCATCATGAAAACAAAAGCAGGTTGATTCAAAGTAAAACAGACAAGAAGGTTGTGAATGGGTCCTGGGACAGTGAGTTTCTCTGGGAAGTCATTAATCAAGATGGGTGCAGTGTCTCCGAAGCCAGCCCTGAAGATGCAGAGGAACTGGCATAGCAGCAACCCAGAGAGCTGGAGAGACACTGGACAGGAGCAAAGGGTGGGAAGAACATCAGAGTGCACTGTACAGTGAACACTCTACCCCTAGAAAACACGCTGTGTAAGAACCTACAAGGAAACCCCAGGATGCAGCTCTGGAAACACGTTTTCAACCAAGAGTATGGCGAAAGAGGTTAGTACTGTGGCTTAATGTTTGCTTTAAACATGGTTTTCCTGAGTTCCATTCCTGGCATCCAAAACAACACAAACTCCTAAGAACTGCCACGTATGGCATGAATTATATAAAACATATTCAATAAATAAATCCATGTATGGACCTACCCTAAGAACGGAGGCACATAGGAGCTAATGGGCACCAAAGTGTACTAAATCATTTTGTAGACTTTGTCTTTTGGGCAGACCAAAAACGGTTCTAATCATTCTGGTGGCTAGTAGGGTTGAGATTTTACCACTTGAAAACACAAAGTTTTCTCGTCTTTTCTCCTAATATAACTGAAATGAGAAGAGTAAAATCCAGGAATGTGACCATCCTTTATAGTTAGTCATCACAGCTGATGTTATTACCTGTTGAGATGGGAGTTTGGGCATTCTGGCAGGTTCCCACCATTTGTAAAATATTTTGATCAAGGGGCCTCTTCCATCCTTTCATAGAACCATCAGAAATCTTTCTGTGCGTGTCAAGTCCATTTCAACTATCTTTAATCCACCCTACTAAAGAACAATGACAGGGCCATTATCCTAAACTTTTCAGAAATATTTACCCACAATGCTTAGGGAAATCTAATAAAAATCTGAATACTAGGAATGCAGAGCTGATACAGTGGGAAGGTGCTTGATTGCACAAGATTGATCTGGATTCAAAATCCAGATTCCCATATGGATACCTATGTCCTCCCTCGCAGGTATGGATGAGCTCATAGCCAAGAGTATGGCCTGAGCAAAGTAGGTGTGACACCTCAAAACATAACAGAGGAAGGCCTGAAGTGTGGAGGTTTGCCTCTTTTTCCATTCCAAAGGATTCACTGCAACATCCTGCTTGATGTCTATCATAAATCCCACCAACCAGGATCTCTGCCTCAAGTCCAAGTCAAAATGAGACACTGGGCTGGAGTGATAGCAAAGCGGATAGGGCGTTCTCATTGCATGCAGCCAACCCAGGTTCAATTTCCAGCATTCCATAGGGTCCCTCAAGAACAGCCAGGAGTAATCCCTGAGTGCAGATCCAGGAGTAAACCCTGTGCATCTCTGGTTTTGACCAAAAAACAAAAGACAACAAAAAAGTGACACTGATAATTGTGTTCAAGGGGTGGTTTTTGTACCCATTTACTTAGTTCCTATTTTAATCAGTTTTCACCTGGATTCCATCATCAAGACCCATTATTTACAGGGAAGAGTGCAATAGCACAGCGGCTAGGGCGTTTCTTTGCATGTGGCTGACCCAGGTTCGATTCCCAGCATCCCATACGGTCCCCTGAGCACAGCCAGGAGTGATTCCTGAGTGCAAAGTCAGAAGTAAACCTTGAGAATCTCCTGCTGTGACCCAAAAAGGAAAAAAAGAAAAAAATGGACCCATTATTTAAAGGTTAACATACACATTAATTCCAAGTGCTGGGGCACTGGCATAGGAAATAGTAATCATTACTACTATTATTATGGTTTGCTATATAAGGTAACTCAGGTTAATTCAGGTTCACCAGGAACTCAGGCCTTAGTAGGCATATGAAAATACACAGTGGCAAGAACTCTTAAGAGTGTACAGAATGGGAAGATCTTTGCGTTTCCCTGAATTGCAATCATCAGCAATTCCCTTTCCCTCATAGTACTGAAGTCACCAATTTAATTTGAACTTCAGAACTGTAACATAAAGAATGAACTAGGAGTGTATATTTAAGACATCAAAAGTTGAAGCACAGTGTTTGCCATGGGATCCCCAAAGTACCACACTCCCAGAGTAATTCCTGAGTGCATATTCAGGAGAAACCCCTTAGCATCACCCAGGTGGGACACAAAAATGAAAAACAAAATGGTCAAAGGCAAGCCGTGAGGAACCCAGAGATAATGAATGCATTGTGTATCCTTCCCAAGGCCTGAAGTAGAATGAATGATGCATTCAAGGTAAATTGAAATTCAGATTTTAGGGAATGTTGGGCGTTTGCCTTGCAGGGGATGACTGGATATGATCCGTTCCCCTCGCAGGCCCACCTGCAGTGATCCTGCCTGCGGAGCCAGAAGTAACTGCTTGGCATTTCTGGTTGTGCCTTACCCCCACACCTACAAAAAAGTACTTGTTTTGTGTACTGAACAGAAAGCGCTATGTCAGGGGGATCAGGTTTATGAATGACAGATGTGAGCGATTTCTCTGATCCCAGTGATAAAGGCTTTCTGTGACTGTAGGTGGTTTTTCTGGGCTCACCTCCAGTATCACATGGTCCCCTGGTACCACGGGGAGTAATCAGCTACCTGGGCAGCACTGGGAGCCTTAGGATTTGCATCTTTTGGGAGTGAGACACAGTCAGCAGTGCTCAGGGCTAATTTATTCCTGCCTTTGCACTCAGGAGTCACTCCTCTGGGGCCAGGGTTGAGGTCTCCTAACGTCCTAACGTCCAGCACCCCCTAATGGTTTGGAGGGAATTGATGTAGACATGCAGGCAGATAGAGAATGTTCCCCTCCCAAGGAAAAGGCAGTAAATTTCCTGGGAATAGCTCTGCAGTTGTGAAGGCCAACCTTGCAGAAAACAGGAACTAAGGCCTGATCAGGCCCTCACCTATGGCCAGCAACAGACCCAGAGAAGCTCCTGCAGAAACAAAAGGCCAGGAAAGGAATTTCAAAGAAAATCATCACCACTCCCAACCTGCCTAGGCAACCTCCTTAGCAACGGGACTTTGACCTAGGTAAAAGCCTAGATTGGATTCCCTTCTGTTCCAGGGAGACTGCTCATTGGCTTTCCCAGACATTTGTGGGAGCAGGGCAATTGGGGGATCCCCGAGTGTGCGAACCAAAGTCGGACTCCAGAAGGATGTGGGACCCCCCACCACTGCTTCCGGCACCCTCCCCCAAATTATATAGTCAGATCAGGAGGTGTGGAGCAGTTGGGGTGGGGTGGGGGTTGGGGGATGACCCCAGACATCAATGGTGCTGTTTTATTTTCGAGGGGCCCGTGTGCCAAGAGGAGACACCTCTGGTGGATTCAACTCTCTTACACCCGCAAAGGGCTGGAGGGGATGAGAGAGGCCAGCATCTTCTGGCCCTGCCTGCGTCTGACTGGGCCTTGGGTCAGAGAATGAACCGGGGATCTGTGTCCGGGTGTCCCTGCTGCCTGGGTCTCGTCCCACTCACTCTATGTGTGGAGGCACACCCAGTGGGCAGTGCTCCAGAGCCAGCTACCCGGGAGCGAAGAGGGTGACACAGGAGAGGCTTGCCTTCCCGCAGTACGATGTGTCCAACCAACTCAATTCTAAAGGTCTCCAGACCCCACGTCCACATATCACAGCACCCCATATTGCTGAGGGTGCCATCTTCCGTCCGAGTTTTGAGGTTCCTGTACACCTGAGAATTCCCATGTCTTCTGTTCTCCGTGGAGGAGGGTGGCAGAGGCCAGATTCAGCTCCAGCATCTCCAGATGTCTGGGGTGAAGGTAACAGCCATCAGAGGAACTAGGGTGTGTTAAGAAGAATTTTAATTAACACAGGAATAATGAGCATAAGACTGTGCAATCTCCTTCCCTGGAAAATCTAAATACATCACTTCTTCCAAGGATTTTTTTCTTTTGCTTTTTGGCTAATACCCAGCAATGCTCATGTGTTACTCCAGGCTCTGCACTCAGAAATTACTCCTGGTGGTACTTGGGGGACCATATGGGATGCCAGAGATTGGACACGGGTTGGCTGTTTGCAAGGCAAACATCCTACGAGCTATACTATAGCTCTGGTTCCGAGGGTTTTTTTGGGGGGAAGGGGCTGTTTTCTTGTGTGCCCACAGGGTTCTGGGAAACATTGAGTACCTGGGATTGAACATGGTCGATTACAAGCAGGGTGAGATTATTTTGTCATTCTTCTGTTCACTTTGAACAAGAAAAGTTATGAGCCCTCTTTGCCCTGTCTGTGACCCAGCTCTTTGGAAAGGTCTCCAGTTATAGTCAACCCCACATGCCATCACCCCACTTTCTGAGGATGCCCCAACCGTCTTCTACAAAGAAAAGTGGTCAGGGATACAGCAAGATACAGCTCAGAACCCACGAAGTTAGGGTGCTGGAATCTGTCATCACGGGACTGAGGTTGTTTTGGTTTTATTTGGTTTCTTCAAGATTTGGGTGCCCAACACCAGCAATGTGCAGAGGTTCTCCTGACGCCACATTCAGGAATCACTCCGGTATGATGGTGGGGCTGTATGGAGAGCCAAAGAGAGAACCAGGGACCTGCGACTGGAAGCCAAGAGCACTAACTGCTCTGCTCCCACGGAAGCGACCCAAGCAGCTTACCTGATTAATGGACCCTATACCTAACACTGAAGCAAAAAAAGGGCTGGAAATCTTAAGCGTAGGAAATGTCGGCCCGCAGCAGTTCCGGGAAATGCCACAAAGTGGCGCTGTGGGCGTTTCCCTGCCTCCCCAGGCCTGTTTCTCTTAAGAATTTCCCACCCTTGGGTTTGCTTCAGGAATAAGTATGGTATAATTAAGGATCAAGAAATCCGCTTCCACATGTGCTGCGGTACAAGAACCCACGAGTGCTTTCTTTCATTAGAGTAACCTGGGTTCTATTCCAGCCTTCAGATCTTGTGGCGTACATAACTGAATCTTCTCGGGGGTCGAGTGGGTTTTTCCCACTCTGTCTCTGGACCACGAGTGGTGCAGAAGATTGAACCTGACGTGGAAATAGCAAGGCAAAGTCATTTATTTTTATTTTTTGTTCTCTTCACTCTGAGCTAGAAACCTTCTGAAGCTACTTTGCTTATGTCTGTGACCAAGCCATTGAGAAATATTTCCTGCTATGGGCAACCCACACCCTGGCACCCCACATTCTGAGGGAGCCCAAACCTCTTCTACAAGGAAGAGGCAGCATGGATACAGCAAGATAGAGCTCAGAAACCCCCGCATTGGGGTGAGGGAATCCTCCAGTAAGGGACTGGGCATGTTTGGGTTTTATTTGGTTTGTTCATGGTTTGGGGGACACAAATCCAGCAACAGCAGAGGTTCTCCTGATGTTGCATTTAGGAATCACTCTGGCATGATGGTGAAGCTGTATGGGGAGCCAGAGAAATAACCGGAGCCTGTGACTGCAAGCCAAGAGCACTAACCACTCTGCTCCCGCTGCAGGAACCCAAGTGGCCTAACATTGTAGCAAAGAAAAGGGCTGGAAATCTAAAGTGTAGGAAAGGTGGGCCACGGCAGTTCTGGCGATACACCACGAGATGGCGCTGTGGACGTTTCAGTCCCTCTCTGGGATCATTTCTCTTTTTTTTTTTTTCATTTTTATTAGTGAATCACGATTAGGTACAGTTGTAGACTTACACATTTTTGTGCTTGGTTTTCAGTTATACAATTATTAGGTACCCATCCCTCCACCAGTGCCCATTTTCCACCACCACTGTTCCCAGTTAGTCTCTCCCATTCCCATCCCCCCCATCCCACCCTGCCTCTGTGGCAGGGCAATCCCTTTTGTTCTCTCTCTCCTTTTGGGTGCTGTGGTTTGCAAAAGAGGCATTGAGTAATAATGTTCAGTCTATAGTTTTAACTTTCAGCATGCATCTCCCATCCTGGGAGGATCCTCCCAGCATCCTTTATTTGGTGCTCCTTCTCTATCTGACCTGCCTTTTTCCCTAGCGTGTGCAGCTGGCCTCCATGCGATGGAATAAACCTCCGGGCACTTGTCTCGGCTATTCTTGGGTGTTAGTCTGAAAGAAAGGGACAGACATAGAAAGATCACTTTCATCTGGGGAACATAAAGTAACAAAACGTGCTCGTTTCTCTAAGAATTTTTCCACCCTTGGGTTTGCTTCAGTCTTCAGTATGGGTTAATAAAGGATCAAGCAAGCCTCTTCCACAGGTGCAGCAGTAGGAAGGAAAGCCTGCGGTTGCTTGTCTTTCACTTGAGTAATCTGGGCTCAATTCCAGCCTTCAGATATTTGTGGAGTGGATAGCTGAATCGCCTTGGGGGTCGAGTGGGTTGCCCTAGCTTTGTCTCTGAACCTCAAGGGGTGCAGTGGATTGAACTGAATCTTTAACGAACAAGGTAAAGGTTATTTTCTTACATTTATTGTTCTTTTCTCTGTGTACAAAAAAAGTTCTGAACGCACTTTGTGATGCCTGTGACCGAGCCCTTTGGATGTTTTCTGTCATGGGCAACCCACACCACATCACCGCACATTATGAGGGGACACGAACCCTCTTCTACACCGACGTGGGGAATGGAAGAATATACAGTTCTGACACCCTCAAGTTGGGGTGAGGGAATTCGCCATCAAGGAACTGAAGCTCTGTGTTTTACTTTTCTTTCTTGTTTGTTCTTTTATGGTTGTGGTCACACCCGGATATGCTCAGGGCCTTCTCCTGGCTCTGCACTCAGGAAACACTATGGACATAATTGAAAAACCACATGGGAAGCCTATGAATATACCCGGGTCCTATGGATGCAAGGCAAAAAGCCCTATCCGCTCTGCTCCTATTGTAACAGCCCAAGCTGCGCGCTGTATCCTTAATGACCCCATTTAAGCAAAGAGAATGGCTGAAAATGAGATGGAGCTGTGAGCTTTTCAGTCCTTCTACAGTCCTATTTCTCTAAGAATTTTCCACACTTAGGTTTGTTTCTGTGTTAAGTATGGGGTAATTAAAAATCAAGCACAGGGCTTCAAAGGGGCAGTGGTAGGGGAGCCTTGAGGATGCGAGTCTCTGACATGGGTGACCAGCATTCGATTCCCGCCTTCAGATCTTTTGAGATATATGGCTGAATCACCTCGGGGCTTGAGTGGGCTGCTCCATCTTTGCCTCTGGACCACGAGGGGTTCAGAGGATTGAACCTGACGTGGACAGAGCAAGGCAAATCTGCAAGGCTGGAGCGATAGCACAGCGGGTAGGGCGTTTGCCTTGCATGTGGCCGACATGGCCACCTGGGTTCGATTCCTCCACCCTCTCGGCAAGCTAACAAGAGTATCTTGCCCATACGGCAAAGCCTGGCAAGCTACCAGTGATGTTTTCGATATGCCAAACACAGTAACAAGTCTCACAATGTTATTGGGCCCCCCTTGAGCAAATCGATGAACAATGGGAGGACAGTGACTGTGACACTCTGAGCTAAAAAACATCTGAAGTCACGTTGTTATGTCTGTGACCAAACCATTTAGAAATATTTCCTGCTATGGGCAACCCACACCACATCACCCCATGTTCTGTGGGCACCCAACCCTCTACTACAAGGAAGAGGCAGCATGTATACAGCAAGATACAGCTCAGAAACCACTTGTTGGGGTGAGGGAATCCTCCAATAAGGGACTGAGGCTGTTTTGGTTTTATTTGGTTTGTTCATGGTTTGGAGGCCACAAATCCAGCAACATGCAGAGGTTCTTCTGGCTCTGCACTCAGGAAGCTTTCCAGCATGATGGTGGGGCTGTATGGAGGGCCAAAGTATGCGAGTGCTTTCTTTCACTTGGGTAACCTGGGTTCTATTCCAGCATTAATATCTTGAGGAGTACATAATTGGACTCATATAAACAGTGCTCCTCTCCCACAGTCCAGGGGCTTCTCACTTGGGGCATTCTGGGACCATGGACTGAGCAGAACAGTCTTCGAGTAGCTTTTCCCAGGGGAGCGCTTCTTTGCAGCATGGGCACTCACTTCCTTCTGGTCGCCCAGAGAAGACATCCCACCTGTCTTGGCATCCTCATGGGGCTGAGGACATAATTGCTCACTCGAGATTTTGTCACAGTGTGCATGATCAGAAAAATTCCACCTGGACTGGCTGCTACCCTGAAAAACAGTAAGGAAGGATTCCAATTACTGTGCTGTGCCTAAGATTCTCCTTGTCCAGATAATTCTAGACCTGCAGGTTGGTTTCTATCATTTACCCGACTCAATTGCAATTCTGACATGTGGATGAATTTTCCAGGTAACAACCTAACATTTCAGCAAGATGCACAAGCAAATAGACCAACGTCAGGTCACATAGTGCAGGGGGGCCCCGCCAAACCACTCTCCGTCCCATGGAGGTGGCTCTAGGATCCGTAGGTGCAGGGAAAGACTGAACGAATGAACACAAGACACGAGAGAAAAAATGGAGCTTAGAAACAAAGAGAAAAAGGGACAGGCAATATTGAGGGTGATGGGGGTATATATTAGTGAGGCAGCTACACAAAGGGTCATGCTCAAAATGTGATTAGGAAAGTTACAGAGTCTATAAGTTTAACCTACCATGCATTACAAAGCTTATACTAAGTTATTCATTGTCAGTTACAGCCATGACAATTGTTTTCTTGGGATAATCATACATAGGACAGGATTTACCTGCCAAAGGTCACGTAGGTGAGGATTATCATACCACAGGCTTCACTTGCTGAGGGTCATGTAGGTCAGGATTACCATACCACAGGCTTTACCTGCTGAGGGTCACGTAGGTCAGGATAGCCGTACCTAGCACAGGCACGTAGGCTCTTGGTCAGTTAAAGGGCCAGTTACCACATCTCCCCCTTCCTTTTTTATAAAAAAATGCCAGCTAGGGGGAGCATTGACTGGGCCCCTCCGGGATATCAAGAAAATCTTTGTTTTGTGGAGGGGAGGAAAGTAGACAGAGCCCGTTTTCCCCTGCCCACCCTACTAGCGGAGGGGAGCCGTGGAAAAAGGCCAGTGTTAGGCAGATGAAACCTCCATGCAGGCCCAGTGTACTCCACAGGGAGTCGGAATCAGCCATGAGGCCTCCCTTGCAGTGCTTTGCCTAGCGGCTGAACAAAATGGAATAGGGTAAAGTCCGACTCCTTCATACCCAGATTGTCAGATCAGAGAGGGGCAGGGGAGCTGGCCATGAACAACTCAAGGTTGGGTCCAACTAAATACGACCTGCTAGACGTCTTCTGTAGCAGCAGAATTTGTGGCCGCATGGTCTAGGGGAGCATCTTCCATTGCCAGGCGGTGATAATGCACCTGTATAGGTGCTGCCGCCAGTGAGGCAACCTGCTGTTTGATAAAGCTAATTAGATGGTTAAACACGCAAGGGCCAATAGTAGCAACTAACAAGAGTGCAGTAAGGGGGCCCAAGAAGGGGAGTAGGTATGGGAGAAGAGTGTGAAAGCCCCAGGTAGAGGTAGAGGACTCTCGTTGGCGTCGTCTGAGCTCTAAACCCTCAAGGAGTTCCCGCATGGTATCCTGAATGACTCCACTATGATTGACATAGAAACAGCATTCCTCCCCCAGTGCGGCACAGAGTCCACCCTCTTTCAAAAAGAGAAGGTCAAGTCCTCTCCGATTCTGCAGGGCAACTTCAGACAACAAATTGAGGGATTCTTCCAAATGGGCGATCGAGCCTTCCAAGCAGCTGATGTCTTCCTCGACAGCAGCATGAAGGGAGGCTAGTACAGAGTGTTGAGTCACCAGGGACGCGATGCCCATCGCTGCGCCCGCAAGGGTCAGGGTCAGGAGGGTAGCGACAGTGATGGCTGTGAACAGGTCGCGACGATTATGATGGAGATCAGTCCTATTGTCCCAAGCGTCCAAAAAGGAATTGCCGGATGGTAGAAAACTCGGCGCAGGACAACAACAGAGACACAGAAGTCCTGGGCGGGACGAAAGACGGATCCGGCCAGATGTGGGGTAAGTCCCGCCCAAAAGCACAGCCACCAGGATCCAGATGAAGGGAGAACCCACTGGTCTAACTGGAGAGAAGGATCAGGGATGTGGGTGGCGCATAGTTTGGAAGGGTCAAGGGAAGGAGGTGCGGCACCAACACAAAATCCACGGCCTGATACATCCAGGAGGGAAAGGTTCGAGAGGAGAGAGGCCCACTCACGTGACTAAGACACGAAGAGAGTCACTCGGGTGCGGCTCGAGACCTGGGGAAGGGACCCGGTCTGTGGGGACTACTGGGATGGGAGTACTGGGGGTGGTCGCAGGTGGAGCTGAGGGAGCCGGCTGGACAAGGTAGTGCCAGACGCGAAAGAAAAATCTGATGGCCTGATCTGTCAGAGTGCCGCCCGAAGCGCGGACCCCCCAACGGAGTCCATCTCCCTCCCAACGGGAGCTGGGGAGCAGTTTCCCCAAGGATGTGAACAATAGGAGGAACATGCGGCAACTGTAAGCCCCAGAAGGGGGAATACATCCCGACGAGCCGGGGGCCGTGGCTCAGTGGCTGTAAATCAGGTAATCGAGGCGGGGGGTAGAGAGAGACGAGGGAGGAAGGTCCGCTACGGAAGATTCACAGCCCCAATTCTTACCAAAAAAGTCAGGCACACTTCCGCACTCAGGACAATGAGGCTGTTCTGGACAAATGTAAATGGTAATTTCCTTCCACGAGTGGTCACAGAGGGACATGGGCAAGGGCCGCCACTGTAAATTGGGGAAGGCATGCAAAGAACCATTGAGTATGGCATGGCAGTAATTGACGTCTAAGTCAGGGAACCAGGAAAAGGTTTGGGGAGCACACTTGCAGAAAACACAAGTGGCATCCTTCACAGCAAGTTTTCTCTCATTTGTCATCGGGTCGATGAATACTTTCCAGCAGATGGATATAGGCTGGTGTGCCTCACTGTTTGACGGTCGGCACCAGACTGGGTGGAGTGTCATTAACAGCATCAGCAGGATTTCCAGGGACATCTGTGGGGAAAATAGAGGTGTTCTCAGGGCCAGGCGAGGTTCTGGAATTTGTTACATGATTTATAGGTCAGACAAGGTGGGCAGGAAGCCAGCGAGCTGCTCCTTCATGGGTATCAAAAATGCAAGCATGTCCTCTGCCCCAGATCAGGACCGGGTCTGGGCCATGTCACTGAGCCGTGAGTGGTTCCTTCCATTTAGGCATAGCCTAGGAGTTTTTCGAGTCAGAGTGCCAGAAACGATCTGCAGCACTGCGGCCATCCTTATCCAGGCTCAAAAATTGAGCACAAACTGCACATGGGACAGCAGTGTCTTAGGAGAGTTAGAGGCACCATATAGGTTTCTATCCTTCACCAATTTGGAGATATACATTTTAAGGGTAGAGTGGGCTCTTTTCACGATACCCTGGCCTTGTGGATTTTAGGGAATTCCGGTAGTATGCTGTATTTGGAATTGTTTGAAAAAGTTCTGAAATTTTTTTTCCAGTATAGCCTGGGCCATTGTCCGTTTTAATGCGCTGAGGCTTCCCCAGGATAGATAGGCAGTAAAGGATATGAGCGATAACATTCTTAGAGGCCTCGCCTGTCTGAGCAGATGCACAGATATACCCGCTGAAGATATCTATTACCACATGGACATATCTGAGCCGTCCAAAAGAGGAGACGTGGGTGACATCCATTTGCCAGAGTGCGTTAGGAACCAAGCCTCTGGGATTGACTCCCAGGTGGGGTGCAGGCAGAAAGGTGACACAAGACTGGCACTGCTTAATGATTTGTCGGGCCTGCTCTTGAGGGATTTTAAACATCATTCTTAAAGTATTAGCGTTAAGATGATGAAGTGCATGAGCCTTAGTGGCCTCGGATACGGGGTCTGGACTGGAAACAGAGGCTGCAATCAGCCGAGTAGCCCGATCAGCCCTGTCATTGCCTTCGGATAGTGGGCCAGGGAGCCCAGAGTGGGCTCTCAGATGGCCTATGAAAAAGGGGAGACGGCAGGAGCGGATGCACTGTTGAATCTGTAAGAACAAACTGGTCGCCTGAGAGAATTCCTTAATATAGCTGACAGTTTCAAGGAGCGGAACGGAAAAGGCTACATAGGCACTATCTGTGTATAGATTAAAAGCTGTCTGAGGGAAGTCCTGAAAAACTTTACAGACGGCCGACAGCTCCACCAACTGGGCGGACGTATAGTCTGTGCAAGAGAAGACAACCTTCTCTTGGTGCACGTATGCTGCCATCCCACTAGAAGATCCATCAGCGAAGATAGTGGGAGCCCCGGGGATGGGGTTATTTCTAGTGACAGTGGGGAAGATCCATCTGTGTATCTTGCAAAATTGAACCAGTCTGTCTGGAGGGTAATGATTATCTATGAGTCCCTCAAAAGAGACACAGGCTATGGGCCAGTCATCGGAATTCTGGAGTAGCCAGTTTACCTGGTCTCAGTCGTAGGGCTGAATGATGGTGGTTGGCTCTAAGCCGAAGTATTTTCTGCAATATTCCCTCCCTAGTCTGACTAATGAGGAAACAAGGAGGTAATAGGGAGTGAGGACACGTCTGGGGGTCGAGGGTAGAGACAACCAGGAAACGGGATGGGTCTGCCAAACAAGACCTGTAGGGGAGTGTGGGGTCGCAAAAATTATCAGAGAAAATGGGAGCTCATAGTTCAGGGCAACGATAAACTGTTCATCAATGGCACGCCCTACAAGGGCAAGGGCGCGTCGGGTGTCATCTGTAAGTGTACAGGGGGAACTAAAATCGGGATCGCCCCGAAGGGTGTCAAATAGAGGCTTAAGGTCATCTTGTGTCAGCTTAAGGCAGGGTCGGAGCCAGTTAATATTGCCTAATAGCTGCTGAAAGTCATTTAAAGTCCTCAATGTGGAAGTCATGAGCTGAGCCTTCTGGACTCTGATTCTAGATCGGTCGATCTGAAAGCCTAAGAAGGAGTAGGGGTCACTCATCTGAATTTGTCTTGAGCTATGGAAAACCCTGCGTGAGTTAGGGTGTCAATCATATGATTGCAGCAACGCATAACTTCATCTGGGTGCGGGCCAGCAAGCAGGATATCATCCATATAATGGACGATGTAAAGATCCGGCCATTGTTCCCTGACCGGGGCCAGAACACTCGCAACAAACTTCTGACACAAAGTGGGGCTGTTGGCCATTCCCTGAGGTAGCACCTTCCACTGAAACCGCTTCATCGGGCCTCTGAAATTTGTGACGGGAACACTGAAGGCAAATCGGGGGTGATCAGCAGGGTGGAGGGGGATGGAGAAAAAACAGTCCTTTAGGTCAATAACAATCTTGTGCCATAGGGCGGGGATGACTACGGGCAATGGTAAGCCAGATTGTAATGCTCCAAAGACCACCATGGTCTTGTTTATTGCCCTCAGATCCTGGAGCAGATACCACTTCCCCGATTTCTTCTTGATCACAAAAATGGGCGTATTCCAGGGGGAATTGGTCAGTTCTATGTGTCCACCAGCGAGCTGCTCCTGCACTAGCGCCTCCGCTGCGGCCAGTTTTTCTGAGGACAGGGTCCATTAATCTACCCACATAGCGTCATCTGATTGCCAGATAATCTTATCAGTGTGGGGTACAGGCAAGTCAACGGCCATTATGGTAAATTTCCCAGTACTTGTCTTCCTACAGAGGGGGAAGGCATCATGGGTTCACTGAGGCCCTGGGAGTGCCTTCCCAGACCTTGACTAGGAAGATAGCCCTGCTGAAGTAAAAGATCTAGGCCTTTGGTATCTACTAGGATCGGGTCCATTTGGGACAAGACATCCCTCCCCCACAGATTAACAGGCAGGCCGGGGAGGACATAGGGGCGGACGTGGCCTTCCTCTCCTTCGGGGGTCCGCCACTTGAGTTCAGCTGAACTTAATATTGGGTTTTTTGAATGGCCAATCCCCTGCAGGTGTGTTAAAGAGGGGGAGAGTGGCCATTCGGGTGGCCAGTCCCTAGTAGTAATGATGGTAATATCAGCTCCAGTATCTATAAGGCCGGTAAAGGGCCTGCCTAAGATGGTGAGGGTCAGGAGTGGCTTACACTCCTTTATAGCCTGAGGCAAATGCACCCACAGTGGCACGGGGCCGGTGGCACCAGGAGCAAAGCCAGGCGGGATGAGGAGCAATTCATCAATGTGGGCACCCAGATCTATACTTAGGAAGGAAGACGTAGTCATGGCCATAATGCTAAGCTGGCCAGTGAGAGTATTATCTATAGTGCCGGGAAGGACCTGGAATTCTTCCAGTATAAGATTCCCCCTCCCGATAATGAGGCCAACCATTCCGGCAGACAGAGGCCCCTGGAAATTAACTGGGATGGGCTGAGGTCCCTGTGCCTGGGTTAAGATTGTGGGGGAGGTGGTACGGAGGTCCAATTTGGAGCTTCCTGGGATGGCACGCAGGAGGGAATCGAAGCCGGAGGGGGAACAAGGGCCAGAGGCGGAAGAGTTTGGGGAGGAAGAAAGGGGGTGCCCCAGCTGCCTGCTGCATTACGGGACCCTGGGGCCGGCCCCGTGACAAGTTTCCCGGGCGAGAAGTAACTCCAACCTGGCAGTCTGATACCCAATGGTACCCGTCCTTACACTTGGGGCATAATGTATGGGGCACGCGCGCCCTCTCCCGCTCTGGGCAGTGGCGTCGGAAATGACCAGGCTTGTTGCAGCCAAAGCAGAATCTAGGGTCAATTGGAGCGGTTATGGGAGTATGGGTTAAACCTTTAAAGGACGCCCCAATGGCCAGTCCAATTTTGTGAGAGGCGGGGTCTACATCGGCGCACAGGCGGAGGTAGTCAGAGAGGGTCTTGCCTCCTTTATGAGGACGAAGGACGTCCTGGCAGACAGAATTAGCATTTTCATAGGCTAGGTGGCAAATAAAGTCGTTATCAGTGTCACCTCCCCCCAGGAGGCTCTCAGCAGCCTCCACCAGGTGGCCAACAAAGTCATTGTAGGGTTCGTTAGGGCCCTGTTGGACTTTGGAAAGAGAGGTGACAACGGAACTCTTGGATGGGAGACCCTTCCAAGCCTTCAAGGCTGCCGCCTGAATCTGTGTGAGAAGGCCAGGAGGGAACTGAGCCTGAACATCGTTAGAGGAGAAGGAATCATTACCCAGGAATTTTCTCAGTACCCAGGGGGAGGAGGACCCTCCCGCAGCGAGATTCCGCCGGGCCATATCCTGACAGCGATCATGATGATCCACCTTCCAGAGCAGATAGTCTCCGCGGCTTGAAACGGCACGGATCAGGGAAAACCAATCATTAGGGGTGAGCCAGCTCTCGCTAAGGGATTCTAAAAGGCTCAGGGTAAAGGGGGAAGTTGGACCTCCTTTGGACCAAAGGAGGCAACAGCATCCTTAATGTCTTTAATATCACTAAACTTCAGTCTTTCATAGTGCTGTCGTCCATGGGCTCCCACGTGGGTCTCCCCTGGCTCTGAGTCCCTTGCATCCCTGCCCGGATTAGGAGCCTCGTCGATACCCTCACAGTCATCTGGGAAGTCTGCCTCTTGGGCTGCTCCCTCCCTCTCCTCCCCTGAGGGGGCTTGAGGTGAGAGGCATCTACCAGACCGGAGAGCAGGAAAGATCTGAGGGGCTTGCAGCCGAGCTTTAAGCGGTGAGCTTAGTGAGTCAGGCGGGGTATTTGGAGATAGATCAAGCTGCCTGATCTGCCCCAGGAGGTCCAGGAATTCCTGCTTTTGTTGTATAAAGGAGCGGAGCATTTGAGTATCCTGCACCAAGCGGTGGGTAACAAGGCGAAGGTCAGGACCCACAAGGGGTGGAGAAAGACAATTGCTCGCCCCGAAAGAGACCTCGGGAATGTACGGAGGGGGGCAGCGAGGGTGGGCGAGGGGGCCATTGGGGACCTCTCAGGTGCACGGAAAGCATGTGGCTGCATCCCCGAGGTCAGCAACGTTCTCAGGGGGATGGGCATCAGAGTCCACAGAATGCGGAGGGGAGTGCTTGGGGAGGGGATCCCTGATGACTGGATATAAGCATGGCATCGAACATTCAGGGGGATCGTACCGAGAGCCTGCAGGAGGTTTCTCAGGTGGCTCCTCAGTGGGCATAGGGATTGACACAGAGGGACACAGGGACCGACAAGGTTCCTCTGTCTCTGCGGTCGGGGTGGGGAGAACAGAAGGCAGACAGGAAGGTGTGCGGGAGTGAGGGTTAGAAGGGCCATAATCTTTAAGGTCTCAGAGTCTTGAATTATCTGGTGGGCATCTGACTGAACATGTCGGACTCGAAGGACCACATTAATGAGATTCCAATAAGAGAAAGTCGGAACGGGGATTCTCATGGGGCCAAATGTCCTGTAATAGTCTTTAAGACAGTCTCCTACATGGCCCCAACATTTATCATCGATGTTCCCTCCTTGAGGGAACCAGGGACAGATCTTCTCAATAAGAAGAAAGAAATCTACGAGATCCTTTTTCTTTACCCGGATACCCCGGTGCTTAAGGGATGTCTTTAAACCATGAATAAACAATTCCTTCTTGCTTAAACTCTGACCCATTGTCAGAGGTCAGGAGAAACAGCGTTCAAAGATACAGACACACACGAATATACAGATTACGAAACAGAAAATGAGAAATATAGGAAGAAGAGAGGGAGTAAGACAGATGAAAGGAATAGAAGGCAGACAAGATATAAAGATTGACGAGACAGGAGATGGGTCACTGGAAGGCTGTACCCCCGCATGAATACCTGGGAAAAACAGACGCGAGACACGGGGGAGGCCCAACAAAGGGGCCCACTCAGGTGCTTGTCTGGCCGGTGGGAACTTAGCCATAGTGGATCAGCCAAAGGTGACTTGCGGCCGACGTCTAAGTCAGCACCACTATAGACCATATGTTTCCCGTGGAACCGCAGGCAGCCCAACCGGATTCCGTAGCCTTTTCGGGGATCTTAGGGGTGCCCAGCCGTGGAACAACAGACTTAAATCAGAGGCGAGGACGCCCCTGACCGCTCATTCACTCACACACACATTCCACAAAGGACACGACAAAGGGGCATGGGGGGGCCTTATCCAACCCAGTGACCGTCTCATATACCTCATATGAGACTGAACACTTAATTCTCCCCTGATGCCGCCCCGTTGACCTCTATAATGAGGCAGGGGCTAGTACCCACTCAGCCTCGAACGAGATGGGGATCTGCCCACTCGGCCTCGAACGAGACAGGGATTTTTGATTAGGTGTGCACTTACCTTTCCGTGTGTCCCGGTGGCCACCGCTTCCTGAAGGGGAGTTCGGCAGTCGTCTCCCAGACACCACCCCGTGTGGGCAACAGTTGCGGGGGGCCCCGCAAAACCACTCTCCGGCCCACAGAGGTGGCCCTAGTATCCGTAGGTGCAGGGAAAGACTGACCGAATGAACACAAGACACGAGAGAAAAAAATGGAGCTTAGAAACAAAGAGAAAAAGGGACAGGCTTTATTGAGGGTGATGGGGGTATATATTAGTGAGGCAGCTACACAAAGGGTCGTGCTCAAAATGTGATTAGGAAAGTTACAGAGTCTATAAGTTTAACCTGGGCTGGAGCGATAGCACAGCGGGTAGGGCGTTCGCCTTACAAGCGGCCAACATGGCCGACCCGAGTTCGATTCCTCCGCCCCTCTCGGAGAGCCCGGCAAGCTACCGAGAGTATTCGATATGCCAGACACAGTAACAACAAAGTCTCCAATGGAGACGTTACTGGGCCCGCTCATATAAATCGACGATCAACGGGAGGGCCTTTAACTTTACCTTTATAAGTTTAACCTACCATGCATTACAAAGCTTATACTAAGTTAATCATTGTCAGTTACAGCCATGACAATTGTTTTCTTGGGATAATCATACATAGGACAGGCTTTACCTGCCAAAGGTCACATAGGTGAGGATTACCAAACCACAGGCTTCACCTGCCGAGGGTCACGTAGGTCAGGATTACCATACCACAGGCTTTCCTGCTGAGGGTCACGTAGGTCAGGATAGCCGTACCTAGCACAGGCACGTAGGCTCTTGGTCAGTTAAAGGGCCAGCTTCCCACAACATAGCTGTGTAAAAATTTTCCAACTCAAAAGAACAGACACATTAAGTGGAAATAACACCCTCTGCAGAAAAGTGAAGCCTCAGTTTAAAGTGAAAATTAAAAGGGGCCTGAGACTGGGTTTGGTTCTAGCTGAGTTTGGAGCCCGGGCCTCACATGTGAGGGCAATGATGTATCCCTACACAGCCGAGATGGACCTATGCAAACATCTCACCTGAAGCAGATTCCTCTGCAGGATCATTGAGTTTTTTGTTATCTTGTTATATTTACTTAGGTAGGGAAAGAGTCACACCAAGCATTGCTCAAGGATTCCTGCTGCTGGGGCACTGGGGGCCATGTGGTGTGCTGGAATGTAACCATAGTTTTCTTCCTGGTGCCAAGCAAGTGTCCTTCCTAATGCAAAACCACTAGTGCTGAACCATTGAGTTCTTTTCAACACACTTGTCCTTGCTGTCTATCAAATGTAAAGTCACAGTATTTCCCCTGTAATAAAAATAATTTTGGGGGAGTCGGTGCCATAGTACAGGGGTAGGCATTTGCCTTGCACACAGCCAGCCCAGCTACAATCCCAGGCATCCCATATGGTCCCCCAAGTACCCCTAGGAATAATTCCTGAGCGGAAATCTAGGAGTAACCCCTGAGCATCAATGGATGTAACTCAGAAAGCAAAAATTTAATATTTTTTTAGGTTTTATAATTTTAGTATATGTGCTGCCAAACGGTTGGAAGATACCATGTTGAGTGAAGTTAGCCATAAAAAGAAACAAAAACAGGATGATGTCACTCATCTGTGGAATACAGAACACTGGATGTAGAAATGTACTCTAAAGGGGCTACTTAAATCATCCCTGACTCCAGTGTTTAGAGAGAAGCCGGTCAAAGAAGGAAAGAAATCTGGGGGCAGAAGAGAACCAGAAGTTTACAGGGATCAGGGCTTCATTTATGCCAGTGACATGAGTGAGGGTTGTAGCCATTTACCCAAAAATACAGATGCAACAGAACTGAAAACAAGAGATCTAAGCCGCAATCACTGAAACTTAGTCATGTGGTTGTCCAGAACAGGCGGGAGTGGAGTTGGGACTGGGGTGGGTATGGAATATGGGAACACGGGTGGAGGGAAGCTGACGTGGGTGCAGGGATTGGTGTTGAATTATTGTATGCCTAAGTACAACTACGAATAACTTTGAAAATCCTGGCACTTAAAAAAAAGCAATACAATAAAATAAATTTCCAGATTTCAGCACCCGCTGAAATTAAAGACCCTCTAGTCCCAGCATTAGGCTCTGAATTTTTTTTTTTGCTTTTTGGGTCACACCCGGCAATACACAGGGATTACTCCTGGCTCATGCAATCAGGAATTACCCCGGAGGTGCCCGGGGGACCATATGTGATGCTGGGAATCGAACCCAAGTTGGCCGCGTGCAAGGAAAATGCCCTACCTGCTGTGCTATCACTCCAGCCCCAGGTTCTGATATTTTTCCTGTGGTGCTGAGACCATAGATGTGGTTGGGGGATGTAGCTGGACCACCTTTCAATTCACATGCTTGGTTCACAAAGTACCCCCAATGGCATAATATTTAGTTTCAACAATAGAATCTTACCAGCACACGTGTATGCAATATCCATGTTCCCAAATCAAATTGCTGCAATGCCACATCCAGAACCTGTGATTTGAATTCTCAAATCAAAAACAATACACAAGAATTAGTCCCATGTTGAATGCAACACCCCTGAATGGCTGAGCAGGTGAAAGACATCTCCATGATTCTCACAGTTCAAACAAGCATATAGAAAGGAAAACTCTGCTGGAAATGTCTCTGGGAGGAGCACGGCAATCCGCGAAAAAACGTTTTGGGTTTTGTTTTTGATCAGACCCAGTGATCCTCAGGATACCATCGGGGATGCCAACCATCGAAGGGAGGCGGTGTCTGTAAGGCAAACCCCCTCTCTGATGCACTGCCATTCTGGTTCCAATTAGCTTCACTATAGGCTCACACTCACAGTTTCACATGCACGCAATAAAACATTTTTGGTTGGTCAAGAGTACAGCAGGTAGCCTTGCATGAGGCTGACAGGGGTTGATCCCTGAACACCGCCGAAAGCAACTTCTGAGAACTACCAGGAATAACTGCTGGGAATCCCCAGGCCATGAAACCAAAGAAAACTACATTTCTTTCTATACTCAAAGCACCATGGCATGATCCAAAGGCAAAGATAAGCATGGTGTCTGATTGAAAGAGCGGGGTCCAGTGCTCCAGAAAGGGCACCTGACCCTGTAGGTGTACAGTCAGGCTGGTTATACAGCCAGGGGAACAAGGACCTTGACACTCATAAACTATTCCACATACCTAACAGATGAGGAAGAATAACAACAAAGTCAAGAAATCAAAGCGTAGGATTGCTCGGTAACAGACAGCTCAGTGGAGTGAAGGGCAGCATGAGCACAGCACAGACACCTGATCCAGGAGCCCAAGGACCTCGGGGTCAGCAGCATGTTTCACATGCTCTCAAGGCACCCACACAGTGCCCAGGGCCTCAGCCAGGGTCCTCAGACACTCAGTGGGACACACACCTCTCCTCCTTGGCTTTAGGGGTCCTCTTCCACCCAGGATATTAACACTGGCTTCACCCCAAAAAGCCCAGTCCTCACAGAGATGGAAGCATGGATTAGTCACAAGGAAAAGACGACAAGTAATCCTCATGTGCCCCTGGTCTAACCGGCCATATTACTGAAAAGGCATGATCATAATATCCACTTTCAATATCCCAGAGATTGGTGGGGAGTGAGACATAAGATAAGGTTTCAATTTAAGAGTTAAATAATGGGGCCACAGATAATACCACTAACACTCTAGGCTTGGCCAGGCATATGGCTGACTTAAGTTTCATCCCAGCACTGTATGTAGTTTTGTTTTGGGGTCACACTTGGCGATGCTCAAGGGTTAATCCTGTATCCACACTCAGGAATCACTTCTGATAGTATTGGCTCCATGGAAGGTCAGTGATTGAACCCGGTTTTCTTCGAGTAAGGAAGAGCACTCCGCACTTACACTCTCTCACCCCGAAACCAAATGGAGTTTCTGAGCCCCTCCCAGAGTGATCGCTGAGTGCACAGTCAGGAGGAAATCCAAGCACCCAAGTGAGGACAAGGATGGCAAGACCTACAACTTTATTTTAAGCTAAAAACAAAGGGAAATAGAAGGCGGTTTAGGCAGATAGTACAGTAGGTGGGGCAAAGTACTTGCCCATATTCAAACCAAGTTTGTGCCCTACCAGCCAGCCATGATCCCTGAGTGCAGAGGCCAGGAGCAAACCCTGAGTCCAACTGGTTTGGTTCCGAACAAATTTTAAAATCCGTAGAAGAGTCCAATGGAGGCAGGGTGACAATGCACAGGATTGGGGAATATGCTTTGCATGTGGGACCCTCTGACTTGATTCCAGGCACCATCTGGTCTCCTGGGAACACTGGAAGTGATCCTAAGCACTGGACAGAACATCAGCTGAGGGGGTTAGGCGCTAAGATATAAATGATCTTAGCGGACAGAGAGATGGCACAGCAGGGAGGGCGTGTGCCTTGCACACAGTCCAACCGGGTTTGATCCCATGTATCCCTTAAGGTCCCTGAGCACTGCCAAGAGTAATTCCTGAAGGCAGAGCCAGAGTAACCCCTAAACATCACTGATTGTGACCCAAAAGCCAAAAAGTAAATGAACGAAAATTTAAAAATTACAAGTAAAAGAACTAAACAAACTTTAGTCACACTTTTACAAATTATTACTCAAGTTAGAATCTTTGGGATTAGTGAGAAGATATTGAGCAGAGGGCGCTTACCTTGCCCTGAGCCGACACAGGAGGGAGCCCTGAGCAGAGATGGGTGTGGTCCACACTTCTTCTCTCAAATAAATAAAATGACATTTCAGATAATAAAATAGGGGCTGGAGAGACAGTACAGTGGGGACAGTGCTGCCTTGCTGTGGCTGATCTAGGTTTGAGTCCCCACGTCCCATATAGTCTCCAGAGCTCTTCCAGAAGTGATCCTTGAGTGCAGAAGCAGGAGTCACCCATGTGCATCACCAGGTGGGTCCCCAAACAAAGCAAACAAAGCAAAAAAATTAAGCTGGACTCATAGCAAATAAAGCAAGTGCTAAGGAGATACTACAGAAGGTCGGGGCTCGCCTGTGCCCTACACACTCTTAGTGCTCTGAACCTGCATGCCATATGATTCCCTGAGCATCACCAGAAGGAACTCATGGGTGTACTATCAGCAGGAACCTCTGAGCATCGCCAGGTGTGGCCCCAAAGAAAAACAAAGAAAAAATAAATGAAGTTGAAGGCCTGTCTAGGCGTGCACTCTGCAAACTCCTGACCAGGTTGTAATCCACAGTACCCGAATTGTCCCCTGATCACTGCCAGGAGTGATCTTTTGGCACAGAACCCGAGAAAATGCTGGGTGTTGTCCCGAAACAATAACCAAGACAAAACATGAAAGTTAAGTGTGGTAATAGAAGTAAATTTACTTCGTATATTTTGGGAGTTGCACCCAGCAATGCACAAGGTTTAATCCTGGATCTGGGCAGAGGAAATACTCTTGGCTGTGTCTTGGGATCGTATTGGATGCCATGGATTGAACCTGGACTAGCAACAAAGAAAAAATGCCAGGCTGATTATACTATTGTTCTGGCTGATAGTAATTCCATTTAATAAAGGAAGAAAAAGCTCATAGGGTGCTTGAATACATTTAGCTGACCCGGGTTTGATACTGGGCATCCAATATGATTCTCCATGCCTACCAACAATGATTTCTGAGTATATAATCAGTAAGAACCCCTCAGAATCAATAGTGTGCCCCAGAAAGAAAGTAAGAAAGAAAATATGACAGAAAGAAAGAAAGAAAGAAAGAAAGAAAGAAAGAAAGAAGGAAGGAAGGAAGGAAAAAATGAAAGGAAGTAGAGAAACAGCTATCTGCATGGCTGTCACACCTACCAGTCAATCAGAATCACAGTCTGGCCCAGCCCCTAGAAGCCCACATGGGTTTCTCTGGCCATTGAAAGCAGGCCCAGCAGCTCTCATCGACAGCCCACAGGTGCTGGTGGGGTCTCCAGCATCACATCCCTGTAGAGCTTCCTCTGAGAGGCATCCAGGCACGGCCACTCTTCCATGGTGAATCTCATGGCCAAATCGGGGACGATCACCATGTCCTAAGCTGGTACACACAGGGGGTGTGAGTGAGCCCATCACACATCACACTCTATACTATGGGGTCTGAGGATGAGACACCTTAGTGCCCTAGAGGAGTACAGGGCCTCCTCCTCTCTTCACTCCCATAGGGAGGAACCAGCCTCCACTGCATTTCAGGATGATGGGTGACAGGTCCCGGAAATCACTTGAGAGAAGCCAGATCTGCTACAATGACACTATACTACAAGGTTCCTGCAGGTACTATACTAACACAGGGCCACCCCAGGGACAAAGTCAATGAATACTGCTCTGGTGAGCATTGCAGAATGAAACGCCCAAGTACATAATCAACAGCACCAAACATAGAAGATACATTGAGTTGGACCAAACACTAGACGACCCTCCGTGTCACACTTCCACACGCCCTGTTCTAGGGATGAGAAGGGGACAGTCAATGTACAGTGGCAAACTCAAAGCTCTGTGTGGACATATGTGCCTGTAGGACCCTGAAGTCACGGTTCAGGGCTGCCTCTAATCCCTGTTCAAGAGGCAAAAATGTCTTGATCTTTAACACCTCTACCAGATACAACATACTTTGCTTGTCTCCCAGGTACGGGCGCAAGCTCAGAACTGCATGCACAGCAGCATGTTCTCTATCTAGCCCCAAACAGTGGGTGTTTAAAGCTTCATTATATGCCTTTTACTCGGATGCAGGGGCTCAAACCTTGGTTGGCTTTGTGCAAGGCAAGTGCCCTTAGCGCTGTACTTTGGTTCTGGCCATTTATCAGTTCATTGCTTCCCAGCACACGAGGAGTAATCGCTGAGCAAAGCTTCTTGTCTCCAAAAAAACTGTTCCTTCAAAAAAGAAAAAAATACACGAAAAAACAAAATACAAATATATGTCTATCCACTGTACTCACCCAATAACCAGTTACCAGGGGTCACTTGGCCAGGGAGAGATGAGGGTGAGGGGTGGTTTGCTGCTTGATTTAAGAGACTAGAAAATCCTGATCTGGAAATAAAACTATCTGGAAATAAAACTAAGACAGACAATAAAACAGGTTGGATGCTTACCTTGCTGACTCCGATCAATCTTCTGCATCCCGTACAGCCCCCAGAGCACCGTCAGAAATAATTCCTGAGTACAGTGACAGAAATAAAACCTGAGCATCTACGGGTGGACCACTCACTCCAGAAAAAAAAGACCAAATAAAAATAGCTACAAAAGAATTTTAATTGGCAAACCCAGCCACCTGCAAGCACCACGCCCCCGGTGGCCTCGCCCCATCGCAGCAGCCAATGACAAACAAGGATGAAAACCGGTTCCTTTGCCAGAAAGAGGCTGAATTGATGCCCCTCATGTGAGTCTGGAGGTTCTAGGTTGACTCCTATGTCTGGCCCAAAGGTTCAAGGACAGGGCCCAGTGCAGTCTGTGCTGGGAGGCTCGGGACGGTGAAGCCCCCATCCTACGCAGATCCCGCTCCTCAGTGCCCAATCCCCTGCACCCAGCCTGCACCCACCCACTGCTACACCATCACAGAGCTGGAGGCAATTGCGCCTCAGGAACTACCTGGATATAGGGGAAACAACCCACTCCACTACAAGGGGCCCCGGTGAGGACAGCCAGGCACGGGGGCAGGAGACTCTGCGCTGTTCTCTTCCGGGATCTGGGTTTTATAATCTCTGGGTCTTGGCCGTTGATGGGATTACACATTACACGGCACCAGGGGGCCAGTTGGTGGGTGTGACCCCTGCCTACTGGAATATGGAGGATCTGAGTGGAGGATGCTTCCCCATACTCACATATCTTACTTTCAGAAAAACATAAAACAACAAGTTTACCGATGTAGCCACCCCAAGAACCAGTATCCCTGATATCCTTGTTAGGGAGTGATGAAGAGAAAGGGACTCTTTGCAACTGGCCATGTGTAAGTAGAAATTCTTTTTTTCCCCTAGGAGTATTGCTGTTTATTCAGCCATTAATTAGGCTGATTGAAATGGGCATGAACTACACCTTACTTTTTCCCCCCTTTTTCATAACTTTATTTATTGAATCACCGTGAGAGCAGTTACAAAACTTTTGGGATTAAATCTCGGTCATACAATGAAACACCCATCCCTTCACTGAGCCCATTTTTTTACCACCAAAAACCTCAGTATACCCCCATTCCACATCCTCCACCTACCTGTGGGGCAGATGATTTCCACATTACTCTCTCTCTCTACTTTGATCACATTCAATATTTGACACTAGACCCACCATTATTATTTGGGATTTTACCCAAGCACTCAGATCTGCCGAAAAGGCAACAATAGACAATTTATTTTCTATTGCAGGTTATAAATAACGTATGATTTTTTAATTTTGAAAATTTAACAATATGGAGTGATTTCTGCCAAAATCTGCTGGGTTCTGATAGTTGTTCCTGAGTCTATGGAATCAAGGCCATTAAGCAGCTTTATCAGAAGAGAGGCAGTTCGTGGGTGCAACTTAGGGTCTCGGGGCTGGAGGAAAGGGCCACCTCCACACCCATACTGTGAGGCCCATTGTATCTTGTCACTGTGGGCCCAAACCTGACTTTCCAATGGCCTCTGGAGGATGGTGGCCATGGATCCGCCAAGGGGAGCAGGCGGAGGCACAGAATCCTTTCCCCCTGTGTGACCTGGCGACAGTAACCTACTGCGTGGTCCCAACACATTTCGGCCAAAAGCTGCTGGGTTTCTAGGTTTGTTTCTGAATCTCTGGTATCATGGCCATTAAGAAGCTTGATCATGAGCCACAGAGGTCATTCATGGGCACCAGGAAACTTGGGGGCTCTTTGGGGTGGGGAGAAAAGGACCGGCTCCACCACCATCCCTTAGGTACTGCATGTCTCATCACTGTGGGACCAAACCTAATCGTCCAGAGGCCATTAGAGATGGCGTTCACCGAGCCACCAGGGGTAACAGGCCAAGGCATGAAACCTATTTCCACCTGGGGTGGACCAGCACCGGTAACCTACTATGGGGAACAGATGCATTTCTGCTAAAAATCGCTGGGCTCTGAAATTTGTTTCTGAGTCTCTGGGATCATGGCCGTTAAGCAGCTTGATCCCAAGCAAGAGAGTCCATTGGTGGGCAGTGACACAGGGTCTCATTGGGGCAGGGAGGAAAGAGCCATGTCACCCCCATCTCATGAGGCCCTGCGTGTTTTGTCACAGCAGGCCCGAACCTGACTGTCCAATGGCAAATGTCCAATGTCAGATGGCAGCCGTCAAGTCAAAGGGGGAGCAGGCAGAGGGACACACCGTTTCCCCCTTGCCGTTGTCTGGCACTGGTAGCCCATTGCGGGGACTGAGTGCATCTCTGCAAAGGCTGCTGGGTTCCAAGATTTATCTCTGAGTCTATGGGATAATGTCCTTTAAGCAGTTTGATCAGGAACCAGAGAAGCCTTACCTCCATATATGTAGCTGAGCAAGAAATGGTTTCTTGGTGTGTCTCACACATACCTAAGTTTTGGCTGTTTACTTTCCTGTTAAACTTTGCCCCAGGTTTTTGGAGTCTGGCCAAAGGCACAGCAGCAATTTTGGGGTATCTGGAAGTCTGAGGGCGCCATCAGTCTGCTGATACACTCGCCTCACAGCCACAGATTGACCTGCTGGTGGCACCACACCGCCAGGAAGTAGAAATTCTTGATATGGAAAAAAAACAATATTGGGGTTAGACTCACCGTAAATTGAGTAGGATGTTTGCCTTGCTGATCCAGGTCAAACCTTCCCATCCCATAGAAGCCCGGCAGCACCCCAGAATAATTACTGAGCTGCAGAGCCAGAAGTAAGCCTTGAACATCGAAGAATGTCTTTTCTTCCCTTCCAACTCCACTGAATATAAAGAGCTGCTAAAATTAATCCAAAGAGGGGCTGGAGTGACAGCAGAGAGGACAGGACATTTTCCTTCCACGCGACCAATTCGGGTTTGATTTCCAACAACAATATGTCCCCTGAGCACTTCCAGGAGTAATTCCTGAGTGTATAAGCCAGGGGTAACCCCTGTGCATCACTGGGTGTGACCCAAAAAAGCAATATATAATCCAAAGAGCAAATTTAAGAGGCAAATACCTCTCACTTGTAAAGACACACCCGGAAGCCCCCATCCCAGCACGGGAGCCAATAAAAATTACAGCGACATATCTGGAATTTTGATTAGTGTTATATCCAGTCCAAAGACTCCAAAGAGGGCCACACGCTGTCCTGAGTAGGGAGGTATGAGATGGCTAAGACCTCCACTTTCTGCAGGTCCCTCAAACCAAGGCCCAAAGTCCATGTGCCCACCCTCCAGTACCATCTTGGACCTGGTTGCGATTGTGGCTGCAAGTGCTTTCAGGATAACGCACCCTCACCCAAGATACCTGCGCCACTGAACAGCCCCCAAGCACCCATCAAAAGCACCACATCCCCTAAAGCCTGGTTATCCAGAAAAAGTGAAAAAACAAGGGTGAAAGTGCCCTACAAGCTGGCGTGATCCACGCTGAATTTCCCAAACCCGAGGCACAGGGTGCTCAAGCATCCCAAATCCTAACACAGAAAGGACTGAAGAATGAAAGTTTGCCTTATTTCCACTTTCAAAGGATTCAAATCAGCATCTTGGGTGATTTCTGCCATAATTACTACTAACCAGCACCTCTTGGCCAAGCCAGAAGCAGAGCAAACAATAACACAGTGGTTAGCCATGACAGCTCTGAGCAAGGGGTGTTTTTATACCTGTTTATTCAGTCAACTTTCTCCTAATTTTCATCACCAAGACCCATTATTTACAAATTAAATAAAAAAGCAAGCTCAGCACTAGTACACTGACATAGCTGAAGCCTGGGTGAAAATCAGCAGGTACCTTTCACTGACATGAGAAGGCCGTCACAAGCAGGCAGGCTTACTTCCCTCTAACTTCATTTTGTAGCACCCTTGACCATCTTGTCCAAAGGAAACTTGCTTTACTGAGCTGTTCTGTTCTGACCTTAGAGACTATTATTAAGGGATCAAATCATCCAGTATGAATTTTTCTATGTTGACTAAGGTGTGAGGATAATATGAAGCCATTCCCACATTCCTGATATATATGTGGTTTCTCTCCAGTATGAATTCTGATATACTGACTAAGAGAATAGCACCAAGTGATGGCCTTCCCACATGTCTGACGCTGATAAGTTTTCCCTCCACTGAATTTTACTGTGCTGAGCAAGGTATTCAGAAAGGCAGGGCTTCCTACATTCATCACGTATATAAGGTTTTTTTCCAGTGTGAATGCTCCTATATACACTAAGTCTTGAGGCTCCAGCAAAGGCCTTTCCATATTCCTTACATATATAAGGTTGCTCTCCAGTGTGAATTCTCCTATGTACATTAAGTATTGAGGCCACAGGAAAGGCCTTCACACATTTCTTACATATACGGTTTCTCGCCAGTGTGAATTTTCCTATGTACAGTATGTCTTGAGCATCCAGAAAAGGCCTTTCCACATTCCGTACATATATACAGTTTCTATCCTGTGTGAATTCTCCTATGTACACTAAGTTTTGAGGATCTAGTAAAAGCCTTCCCACAGTCCTTACATATATATATATATATATATATATATATATATATATATATTCTCTCCGGTATGAATTCTCATGTGTATAGTAAGGGAAGTGAAATGTGTGAATGCCTTCCCACATGTCTGACACTGATGAGGTTTCTCTCTAAGATGAATTTTTTATGTGCATTAAGGTAAGAGCACAGAGTAAAGGATTTCCCACATGTCGGCCACTGATGAGATTTCTCTCCACTGTGAATTCTCCTATGATTCCTAAGGTACTGAGATTGACAGAAGGCCTTCCCATATTCTTTGCAGATATATGGTTTCTCTCCAGTGTGAATTCTCCTATGTGCACTAAGTCTTGAGGCTCCAGCAAAGGCCTTTCCACATTCCTTACATATATAAGGTTTCTGTCCAGTGTGAATTCTCCTATGTACACTAAGAATTGAGGCCATAGCAAAGGCCTTCCCACATTCCTTACAAATATATGGTTTCTCGCCAGTGTGACTTTTCCTACGTGCAGTAAGTCTCAAGGCTCCAGCAAAAGCCTTTACACATTCCTTACATACATACAGTTTCTCTCCAGTGTGAATTGTCCTATGTACAATAAGACCTGAGGCTCCAGCAAAGGCCTTCCCACATTCTTTACATATATATGGTTTCTCTCCAGTGTGAACTCTCCTATGTACACTAAGTCTTGCAGCCCCAGCAAAGGCTTTCCACATTCTGTACATCTATACAGTTTCTCTCCAGTGTGTATACTTGCATGTCTACTGAGGCTTGAGGATTGAGTAAAGGCCTTGCCACCCTTCTGACATATATAAGGCTTCTCTCCACTATGAGTTTTCATATGTCTATTAAGATGTGAGGTCTGAATAAAGGCCTTCCCACAAGTCTGACATTTATGTGGTTTCTCTCCTGTATGAATTCTCCTATGCATAAAAAGATATGATGGTTTAGTGAAGGCCTTCCCACATTCTTCACCTGAATAAGGTTTTTCTCCTGCATTTATATTCATATGGTTACGATGGAGTAAACCTTGACTCACACTTTGTCGTTGGTGCCAACTTTTCCGGGGATTCTGTCCACTGTGGTTTTCTAAGGGAACACCACGCTGCTGAGAACATGGGGAGGATCCCCCACATTCCTTACACTTAGATGTGTTCTGCTCATGGTGACTTTGGTTGAGGGTACGTCGCTGTGAGGGTCCCACTGTAAACAGTGCTGCTCTCCCTAGACGCTGCCCCACTGGGGGATTTTCTGCCCGTGAACTGAAAACAACACACACCAAGAAACTTTTTCCAGGTGAGGGCTTCTTCAGAGTGAGGTCGCTCTCGCCATTCTGATCACTCTCAGAAGACATCCCACCTGTCTCGGTGTCCCCAAGGCACGAAGGGCAGGACTGCTCACTCAAAACATTGTCACAGAGCGCAGGATCAGAGACATTCCTCTCAGGCTGGCTGCTTCCCTGTAGAACAGCAGAGAAGGATGCCAATTAACACTTATTCTCCAAGTCTCCTGTCAAAAACTTGAGTCTTTCAGATGTGTTTTCTCACATACGCATAATACAAATGCAATTACCGACATCACTTAATGAATTAACTTCCCGTTAGTCGTAGATTTGCTCGAGCAGGTACCAGTAACGTCTCCATTTGTCCCTGTCGCGTGCTAGTGTAGCCCAATTGCATCTGTTCGCTCTGGGAACATGAAGAGCCTCAAACCGATCATTCATGATCTTCACGAAGAAGTCTGACCAGCTGGTAGGTGGGCGGCCACGCGGTCTTTTGACATCCTGTGGAATCCAGTCAGTAACAGCTCTAGACCAGTGGTCATCTTTAAATCTCATTACATGACCAGCCCATCTGATTTTTGACACCGTGGCAAATGAGACAGGGTCCCTGATTCTTGATCGTCAACGGATGTCGGAACTCCTGATTTTTTCTCTCATTTGAGTGAAAAGTGATATTCCAAGCATGGCTCTTTCTTTTCTTCTTTGGGAGACGTGAATAGCGTTCTCATCCTGTTTTCGTAGGGCCCAGGTCTCTGACGCATATGTTAATGTAGGAAGAACAGTGGAACCAAAGAGATGTGCCCAGAGCCGGAGGTTCTTTGTCCTCTTAGCGATTTCTTCGACGTTCTTGAAGGCGTTCTAAGCCGCTCTCTTCCTCTTGTGCAGCTCGGGTGCCAGGTTATTTGTCATGTTGACTTCTCGACCTAGGTACACATAGCTGTTGCATTCGGAGATGGTCGTACCATTGAGAGCGAATGGGGCATCAGGAACGAGGCTGTTTCTCATGAACATTGTCTTCGTAAGATTCAGCTGTAGTCCTACCTTTCCACACTCACGTTCAAAGTCGGCCAGCATTTGTGCCGCTTGGCTGATATTTGGTGTTATTAAAACAATGACATCAGCAAAGCGGAGGTGGTTTAATTGCCGACCATCTATCTTCACTCCCATTCCTTCCCATTCCAGTCGTCGCATGATGTTCTCGAGGGTGGCACTGAAGAGTTTCGGTGAAATGGTATCACCCTGCCGAACCCCTCTCTTGACATCAATGATTACTTCTTTGTAGAATGGTGAGATCCTGGTAGTGAAACCGCAATACAGCTCACGGAGAATCTTGATGTATTGGGCTTGAATGCCCTGATTGGCTAGGGCTTCAATGACCGCTTCCGTCTCAACAGAATCAAAGACCTTCTTTAAATCAATGAATGTTAAACAGAGCGGCATCTTGAACTCCCGAGAAACCTCAATGAGTTTGGTTATTGTGTGGATATGGTTGATGTGTGGATATGGGACCCGGGGCTGAGATCTCCAAGCCTGCACAGTTTGGGACTGGACCTGCCAGTAACTAGACAGTTACACCCACCAACTGCCGTGTAACTCCAAGAACGGCCAGGATCCAGAGATTATCACACTCAGCTCCCGGGAGAGAACAAGGCAGAGTCTCCTACCCTGTGCCTGACTGTCTCCACCAGGGCCCAACAGCTGAAGACCTCCGGGGCCCAGCCAAGGCCATGCTGGGACCACTCTCCACACACTTGGATGAGCCTCACACATAAAAGAACTGGCAGAGGAACCCAGGTGTGTGGGATCTGGGGCTGAGATCTCCAAGCCTGCACAGTTTGGGACTGGACCTGCCAGTAACTAGACAGTTACACCCACCAACTGCCGTGTAACTCCAACAACAGCCAGGATCCAGAGATTATCACACTCAGCTCCCGGTAGCGCGCGGCCACGAATGCGACATCTTATCATCTCATTCCTACTTTGGACAAACTGGCAGGCTACCAAATGTAACCTGCCCACACGGCAGAGTCTGGCAAACTGCCCGTGGTATACCCAATATGCCAAATACAAGTAACAATGATGGGTCTCATTCTCCTAACCCTGAAAAAGCCTTGAATATGGCACTTTTAAAAAAAATCTCAGGGCTAGGACGAAGATGTTACTGGCACCTGCTCGAGCCAATCGAAGTACATCAGGGTGGTCGTGATCGTGATGGTCGATGGTGCTGAATCCTTTGCGGAACCCGGCTTGCTCGCATGGTTGTCCTTCATCTAGCGTTCTGCCAATCCTATTTAGGATGATTCGAGTGAACAACTTGTAGATGACAGACAATAGGCAGATAGGGTGATAGTTGCCAATGTCATTGATGTCTCCCTTCTTGAACAGTAGTACGGTCCTGCTGGTTTTCCATTGGGACGAAACCTTGCATTCAGACAGGTAGTGAGTGAAGAGCCGAGCCAGTGTATTGATGAGTACTGATGGCAGGTTCTTCAGGTGTTCAGGTCTGACCTTGTATGGGCTGGGTGCTGTTTGTTTCTTTACCGACGAAATGGTGTGTCGGATTTCGGAAGGGAGAACGTTGGGAATGACATATCCATCCTGTGGAATTTGGTATGTCGGCAAGTGGACATGGCTATCAAAGAGATTTGAGTAGAAGTCATGTATAATATTCTCCATTGCCATTCTGGAGGATGTGATGGATCCATCAGGACGTCGGAGGGCAGTCATCTTGGTCTTGTAGTTGGTGAAGGACAGGCGGGCGTAACAAATACTTTTCCCAGCTTCTGCCGCATCTACCAGTACTTCTGCTCTTCTCTCTTTGAGGTCTTCCTTGATTGCATCTCTGCAATGCTTTGCAAGGTCGGACATTAGCTTGTGGTTGCCTGAGGCATGTGCCAAACCACACTGGCGAATTAGCTCAAGAGTTTTCGAAGACAGGTGTTTTTTTGTGGCTATCTTTCTCTTGGCCTTCCTCGCACATTCATGGAGGTGCTGAACCAGTTGATCGTATTCTTCATCAATGTTGTCAACAATGGCATCTTCCCATGTTGCCGCAATAGTGCCAAAGAGTTCCCAGTTGGTGGTCGTTCTGGAAGTTCTCTTTTTGAACTTTTCAGCCCTTTCTCCCCACTCTGTTAAGTAGAATTTTGCACGAAAGAGATGGTGGTCCGATCCTGTTCGAAATTTTGGGACAACAGTGACATTGTTTAGGCAAAACCTTCGATTGACTATGATGTGGTCTATTTCGTTGTGGAATCGTCCACCGGGAGACTCCCATGTCCAACATTTAGATTCTGCCTTCTGGAACTGTGAGTTACCATGGATGGTCTTGGTCGACATGATGAACTCAGACAGTCTCTCACCCTGTTCCTTCCATTCTAGGCCATTGGTCCCGATGTGAAGTTCTTCAGCTGATCTTCTCTGTCCTATCTTGGCATCAAAATCACCCACGATGATCTTGTAGAAGGTGTGGTCTTCTTTATAGAACTTCTCCAGCTCCATGTAGAATTTCTCGATTTCTCTTTCATCATAATGAGAAGTTGGTGCGTAGACAACGAAGATAGAAACTGCAGGCAGTGAGCCACATCTATTCAAATGTAAACGTTCGATTCGGGTTGTTAGGCATTCGAATGAATCAATGCTCTTGGCCAAGTTTGTGTTTACAAGGACACTGACGTCTCCAACACCTCTTTTATCGCATGTTCCGAGGAACAATTCTTCTCCAGTGTCGAAAACAGCATGTGAGATTCGTGCCTTCTTGTCTCGGTCAGACCAATGATGTCGTACTTGATTATCCGCGCTTGTACCATCAGGTCCTCGATGAATGTATCTGATGCTAGCGTATGTGCATTGAAAGTACAGACGATCATTTTTGTCTTCCTTCATTGTGGCAGCCTAGTCCGGCCTTGAGATTTTGACATATGGATTACCGAGATATGAATTCTTATTATAGAATATCTTCACGTTATTGTAAGTTGGACACACAAAATTGATGGACAGAGTCAGTAAATTCTGTGAATTCCCGCCCCCCCCCAACTTAATAAAGGAGCAAACTGGAAATAATTCCTCCTATAGAAAACTGACTCACTCTTTTAAAGACAAAATGAAATACATCACATGTGGGTTTGATTAATGCTCATTGCGGAACCTGTGATGCAGGAGTGACGGCAACACTGCATCGTCACACAGCTGAGACAGACAAAGTGGCCATAAGTGATGGCTTTCAGGATCAAAGAATTTTTTGGGGGGCTGGAGCAATAGCACAGCGGGTAGGGCGTTTGCCTTGCACGCAGCCAACATGGCCGACACAGGTTCGATTCCCAGCATCCCATATGATCCCCCGAGTACTGCCAGGAGTGATTCCTGAGTGCATGAGCCAGGAGTAACCCCTGAGCATCGCCGGGTGTGACCCAAAAAGCAAAAAAAAAAGAATTTTTTTGTTTTTTTTTTCTGTTTTGTAATTTCTATTTATTGGGGGTTGTGTGGATGGAGGGGCACACCATGCAGTGTCTAGTATCAGTTCTGTGGGTTTATGGAGACCATAAGGACTGCTGGGCATGGAATATGCATCCCTGTGCAAAGCAAGTATATCTTTCACTGCACTATCTCTAGGACCCACAAATTAGCATTGTAAACAACTACCAATGTCAAGCAAATGAAAACTCACAGTATTTTTATACATGGTTGATTTCAGTACCTAGTGAAGCTAAGGGTCCTCTACTCCAAGCATCAGGCTTTGGACTTCCTCCCTGCCACGCCCAGCCCTCCACCTTAACAATCACATACTTGGTCCACTGAGCTATCCCGCTGGCATAATAATATTTATTCTGAATTAGCGAATCTTACCAACACACTCGTACTTGCTGACCTCATTCCCAAATCAAAGTGCTGTAATGCCAAATCCTGAAGCCACGGTTTCAGTTCCGGAACTGAACACAACATGCAATTCAAGAACTTGTCAGAAAAAAAAGTTGGAAAATGATGCCACAAATTTAGAGTACATCTCTGTAGTTCTCAAAGTCCAAAGAGTCCCATACTAAGGAAAACATCCGGTTAGTGGAAAATTGTGAGGATCTTGGCAAAACTACACTAGGTTTTGTTTTTGTTTTTGAGCAGACCTGGTGACGTTCGGGGAACCATATGTGATGCTGGTTATTGAACAGGTCACCTTCAGGTAATGCAAGGCACTCCTCCATGTACTATAGTTCAGATCCAAACTAGCTCTGTTATGTGCTCACTTATTCGGATTTAAACAAAAAGGTCTAAAAATATTTTTACAGGTATAGTGACACCGTGGTTGTGAATCCAATCAGGTAAGTCATAGATAGGGGATGGGGTGGATCAGAAACGGTGAATCTCATTGACTGACAGAGAGCAAAAATAACAACAAAGACATGGGCGCAAATTACAGGATCATTCTGTGACAGAGAGTCCAGGGGAGTGAAGAGCCGCATGACTGTGTCACAGACCCATGGATCCAGGAGTCCACCGGACTCAGCAGTGTGTTTCATACATGCTCAGGGCACCCATACACTGCACAGGGCCTGATCTAGCAAAGGTCCTCAAACATTCACCTGCACACACGCCTCTCCTCCCCGACCTCAGGGCTCCTCCTTCCAGCCAGGAAATGACCGCAGGCTTCATCCCAGAGTGCCCTGTATCGACAGAGACAGAGGCATGGATATGAGACAAGGAAAATGTAACAGGTAAATCCCCATGTTTTCCTGATATAACTTGGCAAATATCTGAAAGGCATCAGCAGAATGTCCATTTCCAAAATGCCACATATTTGTCGTTATTCGAGAGGTAAGACCCAGGTTTCAATTTAAGAGTGAAATAGGTGGACCCTGAATATACCACAATACTCTAGACCTGGCCTTGTGTATGGCCAACAAGAGGTTGATCAGCACAATATGTTGTTGGTTTTTGTCTTGTTTCGGGCCTCACCTGCCAATGCTCAGGGGTGTCTCCTAACTCTGTATTCAGAAATCACCGCTGGTGGTCCTTGGGGATGACATGGATCAGGGATTGAACTCACGTGCGCTCCTTGCAAGACAATCACTTTCCTCCCTGTACTGTCTCTCTTGGACCAGCGCCACATGGAGTTTCCTGAGCCCCTCATGAACTCATCACAGATTTCAGTAATACTAAGTGCTTAATAAATCTGGAAATGGCCAAAGGTGTTAAGAGACCCTTATTTTTAAGCTGAAAAATGTTTCCAGAAAGAGAGCACAGCAGGACTTTCTCAAAGCCAACCCAGTTGCGATACCTGACATCCCCTAGGATCCCTCATACCATCCAGGAGTGATCTCTGAGTGCAGAGTCCAGGAGTAAACCCTGAGTCCTGCTGAAGTCTCACAAAAACCATTAGAATTAAATCCAAGCACTGAAATAGGGCAGCAATTATGAGTTGAGAGACGAAATATCAAAGCCCCGATGGCGGGAGAGATAGTACAGCACATAGGACAGAAGCATTGCACATACATGTGGGTTTGATCCCAGGCAGCCCATATGGTCTTGGAGCAATGCCAGGTTTGGATCCTGAATACACAGGCAGGAATAATCCCTATCCATAAGGAAAAAAAAGAAAAAGAAAAAACCCTCTGACTTGAGAGCCTGGTTGAATAGTACTGGGGGTGAGGTACCAATGTTTTAAGTTGCCAAGAGCTTTCAATCCACGGTACCCCGGTTCCTGAGCACTCTTAGGAGTCATCCTTTAGCACAGAGCCAGGAGAACTGTGGACTGTTCTCCCAAACAAAGGCAACAGAAAAATCAATTAAACACAAAAAAGTTCATGTAGTACACAAGGTAAATTGATTCACCAATGGATGCAACTATTTAAAGGGACCTGAGCGATAACTGGGCAGATAGGGATTTTCCCATGGACACAGTAGAGACAGGTTGATCTGAATCATCCCACAGGGTCCTGCTACTCCACCAGAGTGATTCCTGAGGACAGAGTTGAGAGTAAGCCCTGATTATCCATAGGTGAACCCTAAAAAAAACAGGGAGGGAACAGCTACCACACGGCTGTCCAACATCCCAGCCCATCACAATGACAGCTACTGTTGTACACACAGCTGCGGCCCAACCCCAGGAAGCCCAAGTGGGTCTGTCCAGACACGGTTGGCCCCACACTGCTCTCATCGACAGCCTGCAGATGCTGGTAGATCTCCAACATCACGTCCCTGTAGAGCTTCTGTTGAGAGGCTGCCAGGCACGACCATTCCTCCGGGGTGAAGTTTACAGCCACATCATGGAAGGTCACTGCGTCCTGAGTCAGCACACGGGGAGGGTGGGAGTCAGAGTCTATCTTAGCCTCATTCCCACTACTGTGAGGCCAGGACCCAGGGTCCTATATTGTCGCTGGGCCTCTTCCCTCCGAATGAACAAACCTCCACGCATGACTGACGGGCCCCAGAAATCACATAAGGCAGCTGGATCTGCTAAAGTGGGAGGACGTTATACAGAAGGCTCTTGGATGTATCTGCCTTTCCTGGTAACCCCAGGTCCAATTCGAGCACCACTGGTCCAGTGATCAGTGTAGAGAGGATCACCTGAACACAGACTTGTACAATCCCAAAGACCATCCCTGGGTGCAGCAGAAACCACTGCCTGCCCACTGCTGTACCCCCACAGCTCATGACAACTAGGACTGAGAAATCAACAGTCCATATAGACCACTAGTCATAGCTGTGTACGGACATGTGTGCCTGTAGGAACTCACTGCTCAGGGCCGCCCCAAATTCCTCTCAAAAAAGTTAGAAGTTTCTTGACCCCAACATCTCTACTAGCCTCAGAGATCCTTGGCTCTTTCTCCTTCAGATAAGTGCATGCCCAGAAATCGACATGTCTGGCAATGCCAGAGTGCAGCACATGGAATGATTGTGAGAATCCTTTGCTGTGCCACCCCAAATAAAACAGAAAACCTAAAATGAAACCCTTGGACCTCCAGCATCCCATTGGTCACCTAGACCTGTAAAGGACGATCATTGAGCACTGAGCTTCGAGTACTCCTCATGCACCACTGGGTCGGCCCCAAAGCCAAATAAAACAAAACAAACATACACAATAGCAGCTTCGAAGAGCAGAATGGGACGGTCTGATCGGAAGTCTCATCTTGGAATCCGTCCAAAAGAAACTCAGAACAGATGGCCCTGGGGGCTGGAGCAATAGCACAGCAGGTAGGGCGTCTGCCTTGCACGCGACCAACCCGGGTTCGATTCCCATCCCATATGGTCCCCTGAGCACCACCAGGAGTGATTCCTGAGTGCAGAGCCAGGAGTAAGCCTTGTGTATCGCCGGGTGTGACCCAAAAGGCAAAAGAAAAAAGAAAAAAAGAAAAGAAAAAGAAACAACCCCAAACAGATGGCCCAGGAAGCCCGGGCACTCCTGGCACTATCTCATGTCATTCTGTCCCTCTACTCCTACCTGGGGACGGTCTATCAGAGACCGTGTCACCATCTTCTCCCAACACTGTTGTTCTGAGTATCAGCAGGAGACTCCGTTTAAAGACCTTGAGAAGTCAGAATAGTGAGCACCAGAGAGGAGCACCTCCTCCCACCCCTGAGCTCGGACCAGCCAAACCCTTGGGTAGAGGCTCACAATCCCACCTCAGGGAGACAGTGGCCGAAGCTCCTGTCTCCGCTGGGGATACAAATTTTGCTGGCATCTGTGCTGAACTTCAGGATAGGAGCTAGGGCCCAGGCTGCAGGGGTGGAAACGGCAGCCTTCTCTGACTCCAAAATTCCTCCCTAGATACCACAGGAAAGTCCCTACAGGCCCAGGTAGGGGCTGACTCTGAGTCCAGCAGCTCCCGAAAACCAGCAACTCTGCAGGCTCGCAGAAGTGCTGCCCCTTGAGAACTATAGCCTGGAATGTGTCTTTTCCGTTGGGAAAGACACAGGGATTAGAGTGGACAAATGTTCAGCCACTCTCCTGCAGGGTGGACAGAACCTGAGCCTGAGCACTCTGTCCCAGGAACCGAGATCACTTCTGGGTACAGTTGGGTCAGAGACACAGCCCTGCTCTTTACCACTGGACCTGAGCCCTTATGGGTCCTGATTTACTCAAACCCTAAAACGGCACATCTGCGTGAGTCTCAGCCAACACTTGCTCCTGTCCTACAACAATATATTAGAAAACCGCGCAAACAGTCGGTTGTACAGCAAAATAATTCAAATAGCCCGGACATTTACTAAGGACCATAATATGAACTGTCAGGCATTAAGACCTGAGCACTGTAGATTATGAACAAAAATACTGAAACAAAAAGGCAAATTCGAAGCACAAGAAACAAACAGAATTCATGTGCAAAATAAGAGGGAAGAACATTTAAATAGTCAAATAGCAGGACCTTAAAACTTTGTTTTTCTGCTCTTCCTCTTCACCCGCCAAGCTGTCCTGGTCTTCTTCCCCACCCAGTCTTTACTCCCCCCCCCACAACCGGTTCCGGTGGGGGCGTCGCCTCTTCTGAAGTGGGCGTGCCTTTGTTAGAAATGGACGTGGCCTGATTTTAGGGAGGCGGCCCCTTAAGCAGCTGCAGGTATTTTAGACATACCAAGAAACCTAGTACCCATACCTACACACCAACATGAAGAAACAACGCAAATTCCCACTACATGCGGAGAACGATGAAAAGAGTCCAGAAGCCTCTGTAGGTGCGATACAACGAAGGGAACTCTCTGACAAAGAATTCAGATATGAAGTCATGAAGATGTTCAATGAACTCAATGAAACAGTCAGACATATATCCAGTAAATTAAAGGACATGAAAGAAACACTCGAGAAAATACAGGAAGAAATGAGAGTAGAAATTGGAAAGCTATGCACAGAAATGTCATGAATTAAAGATTCCATAGATTAAATAAAAAACACAGTCTGTTACCTCAATAGTAGAATAACCCACTGATTCTGAGGACAGAATCAGTGAGCTGGAAGATCAGCTGAACCAAGTCAACAGGCAACAACGAACAATGGCAAGGGACCTCAAAATAGCTCTAGAGTGAATCAGAGTCCTAGGAGACGATTCCAAGAGGAACAACATTAGAATTATTGGAGTATCAGAAACTCAGGGAAACAATCCCAATGAAAAAGCCACGGTTAAACAAATCATTGCTGAAAAATTCCCAGAGCTCAACAATGCAGCCATCAGGTTCAAGGAGCCTGAAGGGTGCCAGCTAAAAGAGACCTTAACAAAAACACTACAAGACATATCATAGCCAGAATGATCAATGCTGCCAATAGAGACACAATACTGCAAGCAGCAAGGTCAAAGAAGGAAATCACATACAAAGGAGCATCCCTTAGATTCACGGCAGACCTATCAGAGGAAACCCTCCAAGCCCAAAGGCAATAGGGGGATATAGTGAAAAAACTCATTGAAATGCGTCACCAGGAATACTCTATCTGGCTAAACTCTCACTCAAAATTGAAGGAACGGTACACTATTTTCTAGATAAATAGCAGCTCCAGAACTTCATAGACTCAAAACCAGACCTAAAAGAAGGGCTAAAGGGTCTACTATAAGACAAGACAAACCCTATAAGCACAACAGACCCTTACAGAAAGATGATACAAAACCCCACAACAATAATATCTCTCAATATCAACAGTCTAAATTCACCAATTAAAAGACACAGAGTGGCAAAATGGATTCAGAGACAAAACCCAACATTCTGCTGCCTACAAGAAACTCATCTCAACAGTCATAGCAAACACAGACTCAAAATGAAAGGATGGAAAACAATCCTGCAAGCAAACAGCTCCCTCAAAAAGTTGGGGTGATCATACAAGTATCCGACAACATTAATTTCAGGCTGAAAAAGATTAGAATGGACAGCAAAAGCTATTTTCTCTTCATCAAGGGATATGTACAATAGTAAGAAATCACACTCTTAAATGTATATGCATCTAATGAGGGAACAGCTAAATATTTAAAACAACTGCTAATCGATTTTAAGGAGGACATTGCTAGCAACACAACAGTAGTTGGAGACTTCAACATTGCCTTATCACCTCTGGGTGGATCAACAAGAACAAAACTCAGCAAGGAAACATTGGCTTTGAAAGAAGAAATAGAAGAGAAAGGGCTTATAGACCTCTACAGGGCTTGACACCCCAAAAAGAAAGAATACACATTCTTCTCCAGTGTGCACGGAGCATTTTCCAAAACAGACCATGTGCTAGGCCACAAAACATACCTCAATAGAATCAGGAAGATAGAATTAGTATTAACAATCTTTTAAGACCACGATGAGCTGAGGATAGAAATGAATCACACACAGACACGGAGAACCAAATCAAACACCTGGAAATTAAACAACTCAATGCTGATCAATGAGTGGGTAAGGAAGGAAGTCAAGGACGAAATCAAAAAATACCTGGGAGTGGCTGGAGAGATAGCACAGCAGGTAGGGTGTTAACCTTGCATGTGGTCGACCTGGTTTTGACTCCCAGCATCCCATATGGTCCCCTGAGCACTGACAGGAGAAAATCCTGAGTGCAGAGCCAGGAGTAACCCCTGTGGATCTCCAGGTGTGACCCAAAAAGCAAAAAAAAGGATACTTGGAAACAAATGAGATTGAAGACATGAGCTACCAGAACTCATGGGATACAGCTAAAGCTGTATTAAGGGGGAAATTCATAGCTCTGAAAGCATATTTTTTTAGAACAGAAGAAGGATGCACATAAACAACTTGATTTCACAGTTCAAGATCTTATAAAAGATCAACAGAATGAGCCCAAATCAGGCAGAAGGAAAGAGATCATAAAACTTAGAGCAGAAATCAACGACATGGAAACCAAAGAAACAATCCAAAAGATCAATGAAACCAAGCGCTGATTCTTCGAGAAAATAAACAAGATAGATAAACCACTAGCAACACTCACAAAGAAAGAGAGAGAACATGAATAAATCGAATCAGAAATAAGAATGGGTATATCACAACAGGAACCAAAGAAATTCATAAGATCATCAGAGACAACTTTGAAAGTCTATATGACACGAAACAAAAGAACCTAGAAGAAATGAATAAATTTCTGGATTCCTATAATCTCCCAAAGCAGAATCAAGAATATGTAGAGTACCTGAATAGACCTATGAACATCAAGGAAATTGAAACTGTAATCAAAAGTCTTCCCCAAAACAAAAGCCCAGGTCCAGATGGATTCACTAGCGACTTTTTCCAAACATTTAAAGAGGACCTATTTATTGCCAGTTCTTCTCAAGGTTTTCAGGAAATTGAAGAAACAGAAACTCTCCCAAACAATTTCTATGAAGCCCATATCTCTCTCATACCAAAAGAAAACAAAGACAGCATAAGAAAAGAAAACTACAGGCCGATATCACTGATGAACAAGGATGCGAAGATTCTCAAAAAAATACTAGCAAATAGAATTCAACAACTCATCAAAAAGATCATACACCATGACCAAGTGGGATTCATCCTGGGGATGCAAGGATAGTTTAACATTGGAAATCAATCAACATAATCTATCATAACAACAAATGGGGAAAAACTGAGAGCCTTTCCTCTAAGATCAGGGATGAGACAAGGATGACCACTCTCTCCACTATTGTTCAATATAGTACTGGAATACTTGCAATAGCGATTAGGGAAGAAAAAGATATTAAGTGCATTCAGGTAAGAAAGGAAGAAATCAAGCTCTCAGTATTTGCAGATGATATGATACTATACTTAGAGAACCCTAAAGCCTCTACCAAGAAATTCCTAGAAAAAGAAGACTTCGATAGTAAAGTTGCAGGCTATAAAATCAATACCCAAAAGTCCATGGCTTTCCTATACGCAAATAGTGAGCAAGAAGAAATTGACATAAAGAAAACAATCCCAATCACAATTGTGCCCCAGAAAATCAAGTACCTAGGAATCAGTTTAACTAAGGAAGTAAAGGACCTGTAAAAAGAAAACTACAAAATGCTACTTCAGGAAATAAAAGAGGACACTAGGAAATGGAAAAATATCCTCTATTCATGGATCAGGATAATTAATATTGTCAAAATGGCAATACTTCCCAAAGCACTTTACAAATTCAATGTGACCTCTATTACAATACCCATGCCATTCTTCAAAGAAATGGAGCAAACACTCCTAAAATTTATATGGAACAATAAGCCCCCACAGATAGCTAAAACGATTCTTGGGAAAAAGAAAATGGGAGGAATCAATCTCCCTAACTTCAAACTCTACTGCAAAGCAGTAATAATTAAAACAGCATGGTACGGAAGCAAAGGCAGAGCTGCAGACCAATGGAAGAGGGTTGAATATACTGACATCTCCCCCCAAGCATATGATAATCTAATCTTTAATAAGGGCCAGGAAAAGTGAATTGGAGCAAGGAAAGCATCTTTAACAAATTTTGCTGGCAAAACTGGACGCCTACATGCAAAAAAGTGGGCTCAGATCTCTGCCTAACACCATGTACAAAAGTAAGGTCAAGATGGATTAAAGACCTCAACATCAGACCGGAATCCATAAGGTACATTGAAGACAAAGTTGACAAAACCCTCCATGACATTGAAGCTAATGGTATCTTCAAACGGTATCACAGCACTGGCCAAGAAAGTGAAAACAGAGATAGACAAATGGGACTATCTTAAACTAAGAAGCTTCTGCACCTCAAAAGAAACAGTGACCAAAGTACAAGACAGTCTACAGAATGGGAAAGGATATTTGCCAAATACACATCCCACAAGGGGTTGATATCAAGGATATACAAAGTACTGGTTAAACTGCACAAGAAGAAAATATCCAACCCCATCAAAAATGGGGCAACAAAATGAACAGAAACTTTCTCAAAGAAGAAATCCGAATGGCTAAAAGGCATATGAGAAAATGCTCCACATCATTAATCATCCAGGAGATGCAACAAAACAACAATGAGATTTCATTTCAATCATTTCACACCACAGAGACTGGCCCACATCCAAAACAACAAAGCAACCGGTGTTGGTGCGGACGTGGCGAGAAAGGGACTCTCCTTCACTGCTGGTGGGAATGCTGACTGGTTCAGCCCTTTTTGAAAACAGTATGGACGATTCTCAAAAATTTAGAAACTGAGCTCCCATTTGACACAGCAATACCACTCCTGAGGATATAGCCCAGAGAGGCAAAAAATTATAGTTGAGGGGCTGGAGCAATAGCACAGCAGGTAGGGCGTTTGCCTTGAACGCGAACGACCCGGGTTCAATTCCCAGCATCCCATATGGTCCCCTGAGCACCGCCAGGAGTAATTCCCGAGTGAATGAGCCAGGAGTTGCTCTTGTGCATTGGCAGGTGTGACCCAAAAACCAATATATATATATATATATATATATATATATATATATGTATAGTCGAAGTGACATCTTCACTTGTTTGTTCATTGCAGCATTGTTTACAAGACCTAGAATCTGGAAAACACCTGAGTGTCCGAGAACAGATGACTGGTTAAAGAAACCTTGGTACATCTACACAATGGAATACTATGTAGCTGTTAGAAAGGAAGTATCACGGTCCTCCTGTTATTTGTTAATTTGCTCGAGTGGCCCAGTAACGTCTCCATTGTGAAACTTGTTGTTACTGTGTTTCGCATATCAAATACATCACGGGTAGTTTCCCAGGCTTTGCTGTGTGGGCAAGATACTCTCGGTAGTTTTCCAGGCTCTCCAAGAGGGGCGGAGAAATCGAACCTGAGTTGGCTGGGGTGGCTGCATGCAAGGCAAACGCCCTACTGCTGTGCTATCTCTCCAGCCCTTTAGAAAGGATGAAGTCATGAAATTTACATACAAGTGGTACTACATGGAAAGTATCATGCTAAGCAAAATTAGTCAGAAAGAGAGGGACAGACATAGAAAGATTGCATTCATTTGGGGAAAATAAAGTAACAAAATAGGAGACTAACACCCAAGAATAGCCAAGATAAATACCAGAAAGTTTACTCCATTGCGTGGAGGCCCGCCGCACACGCTAGGTATAAAGGTAGCTCAGATAGAGATGGAAGCACCAAACAATGGGTGTTGGGAAGATCCGCCAAGGATGGGAGATGCATGCTGAAAGTAGACTATAGGCTGAACATGATTGCCACTCAATGCCTATTTTGCAAACAACAGCACCCAAAAAGAGAGAGAACAAAAGGGAATGACCTGCTACAGAGGCAGGGTGGGATGGGGGGATGGGGGCGTGAAAGGGATACTGGGATTAGTTGTGGTGGAGAATGGGCACTGGTGGAGGGATGGGTACTCAATCACTGTATAACTGAAACTCCAAAATTTGTAAGTTTACAACTGTACCTCATGGTGTTTCACTAATAAAAATTATAAAAAATAACTTTGTATTTCTGCCATGGTTTTGCATGAATTATTATTCTCTTTTTCTGCGATCACACGTTTTCTTTGTGCATGTGGGTGTGTCTGTCTGGGTGTGTGTGCATGTTTTTCTTCTTTGAGTCAGAACCAGCACTGCTCAGGTAATATTCCTAGCTCTGCGCTCAGGTTTCACTCCCGGTAGGTTTGGGGACCAGTGGGATTCAAGATACAGAACTTGGGTTGGCTGTGTGCAAGGCAAGCACTCTACCTGCCGTACTTTTGCTCCGCCCCTTTCTATGTAAGTTTCTTCCAAAAATACCAAGAGTCATGAACACAGCTCTCCCTCCCCACCCAAAAAAATCTTCTTTCAAAAAATAAACATTTAAAACTCCTTTACCTCAGGGAGAGATGAAGGGTGCTTTGCAGCCTGATGTGAGGGAGCTGAGGTTCCTGATCTGGAAAAAGAAACAACAATGTTGAGTTTGGACAGGCAGTAATGTGAGTTGGGCATTTGACTAGATGAAACGATCAATCCTCTGCATCCCATATGGTCCCCAACAGCGCCAGGGATAATACCTGATATTAGAGGCTAGAGTAAGTCCTGAGCATCTCCGGATGTGGCCCCCCTCAAAAAACAATGAAGCAAAAACAGCTCCCCAAGTACATTTTCACTGGAAAACCCCAGGCACCTAAAGGTCCCCTCACCCCCATCCCCTTCATGACACTGGCTATCAAAGCTGACAATGAAGATGACCAGCAACAGGTCTCCTGCCATTAGGTGGAGGGGCTTCAGATCTTCCCCTCAAATCTGGAGATTCTACGGAAGATTAGCGCCGACGGTTCAAATATGGAACTGCTGAGAGGGTTGGGATGGCCAAGCCCCCAGCTGAGTCCCGCATTCACCCGCTGTTGCTCCATCCCAGAGCTGGAGACGATGGCGACCATAGAGGCTCTCCAGCATCAAGCACTCACAGCTGCGAACCCTGATACAGCCCGCACTGCACCCCAAAAGCTCCATGTCCCCCTAAAGACTGCACCACACCTCAGAACCCGACTGAATACCGTGGAACAGTGAAAAAAACAGTGCAACAGTGCCCCCCAAGCTGGCTCGGCCCCTCCGCTCAGTGTTGAAACGGGAAGCCGTGGGGTGCTCACAGGAGGCTGCTTGAGTCCTGCCACAAAATCTGCCTTCAGAGTCCCCCTTCCAGGATGGGGCACAAATTTACTTGTCCTTTGCCAAGTGAGCAACAGCCCCAGTGCCTGTGTCAGGGACGGATGATGAGCCATGGTATCACTTATGACATCACTTCTGTTTTCATAAGGTGCCTTAAAGAGCCAGAGTCTAGGCACTGAGAACCTATTTGGCACCCAAGTGAATCTGTGCTGCAAGGGGGATGGACTCAAAAAAAGGCGTGGAGAGGCAAATGCTGGAGTGGTCAGTCACACACTAAGGGGCTTGAGGGTAAGAAGTCCCCTGATCCTGCAGTTGTCACCAAACATTGAACCAATGATATCTAGACACACAATGATGCCCTGACTCTTGCCAAATGATCCCTGAGCTCAGAGGCAATAGTGAACTCTGAACACCGTAGGCTGTGGTGAAAAATGTAACACAAAAAAGGCAAATTCTACCAAAGGGGGAAAATGATGTGCAAAGACAAATTCTAGAGTGAAGAGTCAAATTTCTGTTCCTTAAAATCCCCTATTCTTGATATTTCCCTGCTACAGAAACTCAGTTTCTCCTGAATCCCTATTTTTCTTTTTCCATTTTGCATCTTTCTTAACTGTACGTACATATATATATGTGTCTTTGTGTGATTTTTGTTTTGAGGGCACATCTGGCAGACTCAGGGCTTATTCCTAGCTGTATACTCAGGAATCACTCTTGTACGGACCATATGGGATGCAGGGATGCAGGGTACCTAGGTCGATTGCTTGGATGGTTAAGTGCTTACTCGCTGACTCTGGCTCTAAGTAAATGTGCTCCTAGCACACCCAGGGTGATCCCTGAGAAAATGTCCTTATCCCTGAAAAAACAAAACTATCTTGCTTAAAAGAACACAACCCTTTCCCTTGTTGGATTAGAGTTCTAAACAATTTAGGTTTAACATTGATCCATCATTTCTCCTATGCTACAAGGAGCTTAGGCTTATTGAGTAACATCCATCCCAATGCTTCTGAATCACTCCCATTTCCTTAGCATTCATTTTTAATTTCCAGGTGCTTCTGCTTCCTCTATGCATTAATCACCCATTTCCCCTAACCAGAACCTGTGAATTGTAAAGTCAGATTCTTCAGAGAGATTTGGATTTTGTATTCGTAAGTGAAATTTTGACTTTCCCTTTCCTTTATTTCCTCTGCAATTTACTTTAGACAAATATCCTTTTTGCTCCTGGACAAGGACCAGTGCAGAGAAGATTGTGCTGGGAGGATCTTGCATAGACAAAGGAAGACAATATTATGCTTTTGTGACTTCAGAGTTAATTGACTCCAGATACTATATACTCCTGGGCACTGTCATATTTATGAGATTTAAGCCTCAACTGGCCTATGTTCCTAGCACATCAAAAGCAAGAGACTGGATGGAACCAGGATAGCTCTGAACTACCCTGGCATTGAAATGGGACAGGTAAGCACCATAACAAATTCTGTCATTGAGGT